>NC_086180.1:7500-307500 GCF_023053635.1 Elgaria multicarinata webbii | reverse complement strand
GCAGCGGCGGTGCACGCCCGGGGGTGAGATCAGCAAAGCTCCAGGGGAGGGCAGACCCACATGGGAGGGGACACGCCTTGAAGTTGCATGGTCCCAAGATGCAGAGGGCTTTAACAGTGAGGACCGGCACCTTGAATTGTGTTTGGAACTGAACCAACTGGCTGTGCAACTATTGGAGGAACGGAGTCACATGGTCTCATTCCCCCAACACCGTCCTGTCCCAACGAAGGTTTCTGAACGGTTTCTGGGGCAGCCCCAAGTAGACTGTGTTACAGCAGTTTCCTGTCAAGGAAACTGGCAACCAAGGCAGCTAATGGATGTAGGGCAATAGCCAAATCTGCTTAGGGAGGGAGGAGGGAACACCTGAGACCTGGGGGAGGGAGGTGGATTGACCCTGATGGCTCTCTGAGCAGTTCACCTTGTGGCCGGTGCAGGGCTGGGCAGGCATCTGATGGAGCCAGTGGAGTTTGGCTTAGTTTAAACCAGGGGGGCGTTGTCATCATTGTCCCCCCCACGTTGCAGCTGCGCGGGGGAAGGCGTGTCTGAATCCCCGGGCCCTTGGCATAGTGGGTTCTGGGCCGGGTGCTGAGCTGGTGGCTCTACGTCCCACGTGTGAGCCACGAGGCAGAGCTGAGCTGGGCTGGGAGTTCCCGTGTGCCTCTGGCATCGCCCCACAATTCCACGTGAGTCCTGTTCCGGGCAGCCCCCAAGCCCCCACCTCTGCTCCCAGTCAAGAGCCGTGGGAAGGTGCCCGGAGGACGTCCCCTGATACGCTCCCTGCCTCGCCCACAGCGTGGAACACGATTTCCGACGACAGGAGGGGCGTTTCCAGCCAGTGCTGAGCACCATCGGGCTGGAGCTGAGCCAGAGCCCCACCACCACGACGGTGCTGCGCGGTGCCACACGAAGCCGCCAGGAGCCTCCGCCGACTCCAGGACTGCCTGCGAAAGCCGAGCCTCAACGGTCCTGGCGGAGGTGCTTCTGGTTCCTGTGATGGGGGCCCAGATCCGCCTCCCCCGGCCAGTCAACCTGCCACAGAGCCATGGTTTGGATTGCACCCGCTTTTTTATCAGTTAACTCTCCTGTTTATAACACAGAGCCCCCACCTCCAGCTCCATATAAGAGGGCGCGGAGGGAAGACACCCCCTGTATCTAAGGAGGTCTCAATAAACTCCTGTGAGAGGCCTCTTTGCCCCTGCTTCTCTCATGCGTGGCAGCTTTAGCCTCTTCCATGGTACTGGAGGAGACCAGAGGGCCATCCAGTCCAGCACTTGCCAGTTTGGAGAAGTCCTTTTGGAGCTTTAAACCATCACTTTTTGTTTTAACTACGCAGAAGGCAATCCGTGGCTACCCATCCGGATGGCTCCATGCTGCCCCCCCCCCCCCCCGTGGATCAGCGGCACTGGGCCACCGTGCACCAATTGCTGGAGGACATGAGCAGGAAGGGTGTGTGTGTCTGTGGCCCTTGTCCTGCTTGAGGTTTCCCCACAGGCCGAAAGTCGGCCCCTATGTGAACAGAATGCTGGCTGAGACGGAGTCTTGGTCTGATCCAGCATCAGGGCTCTTCCGTTCTAGTAATTCCATGTTATCACCAAGAGCAGCCTCTTCAGGCAGGAAGTGCAGTAAATCAATAGCAGAATCCACATGCACATGCAATGTTTCATGCACTCTATGTCTAGAAGCAGGGACACACACACCCCTGACACCGAGGGCAGCAGGGGCACCCCGGGAGAGTGGCGGTTCCAGGTGGCTCTGGCTGGCAATGGGGGCATCCCTGGAGGAATTGGAGCTCCGCAGCAGCGCTGGCGCCAGTAAGGCCCCCTCCCTCCTCCCCCCCTTATATGTGTCTGTCGTGTTCTGGCAGCGGCTTCACTTGAGGCCGAGGACTAGGAAGACCAGGCCGTGGTTGCAGCCTGGTCTTCCGGTTTCAGCCTCAGTTGAAGCCGCTGCTGGACCACGACAGAGGCAGGTAAGCCCCCCCTCCCTCTGTGCCCTTACCTGGCTCTGCTGCCGTCACCACACGGACTGCAGCAGCGCCAGGTAAGCCCCCACTTACCTTTTTTTCGGAGCTCCAGATCGAGGCGAAGGATCTGCTTGGTCTTGATCCTCTTTGCCTCGATCCACAGCCCCCCCCGACCCGCTTTGTCTCCGCCTTTGTTGGAGGCGAATTGGGCTGCCTCACTATTTCTTCTACGCTCTGATATGAAGCGGAGCACAACCCTAAGCAAAACCCTAGAACCTCTCCTTGAGCGCAATGGCTTCGTGCCATGCTGGAGGGTCTGCCCCACCTGCTGCTGGGTATCTCATGCCACTCAGAGCCTTTCTGTTGCTACACTCTTTCTGACCAAGTCTGTGCTGCCAGGGCAAACACACACAAACATTCACACACACACACACAGAGAGAGAGAGAGAGAGAGCACACTAGCCTGTAGCTTCACATCCTGAGATAAAATGAGGACACATCATCTTACTGGCTCCCAAATCTCTGCTCTTTTACCAGCTGCAGTGTGTGTGTGTCTTAACACCTGCCTTCACGGCTGCTAGAGGGATCTTCTGACAAGGTGTCAGCTGTGAGGAGCTCTCCAACAGAAGCGCCGGCTGAGCAATGTGGCACAGGAGCCGCTGGCCCATAAACCTCTCCTGTGTTCCCAGAGGGGGGACTCCCAAGGGTGCCACCCCGTGCTTAGGAGTCAGGGCCCACCCAATACCTGGAACATACACGACAAGCTGGATAAGACCACAGCTCCGTCCTGTTTCCACAGTGGCCTCCGGGAAGCCCTCAAGCAAGACAGGAGGAAGGCCATCGCGCCCGATGGCCGTGGGCTACCTCTGAGCCAGGAACATCTCGTAGCCCTCAGAAGCTCTTTACTCCCCCATGAATTTGTGTAATGCCCTTTTAAAGCCATTGATGCTGTGGGCCATCACCACCTCTTGAATTCTACAAAACGGTTCTGTCCTCTGCAAAGGAATTCTTCCATTTATCTTTCCTGAACCTTTTGCCAATCAGTTGAGTACAAATTCGGGTACACTACAGGAGGAAGCAAACCACCTCCCTCTCCATGATCTCCAGACCACACGTCATTTGGCACAGCACAACCAGGTCTCCCCTCACTTGCCTTTTCCCTAAGCTAAACAGTCCCAGATGTTGCAAGCTTTCTGGGGGTGGTGGTTGTGTGCTCCGACTCCTTGGTCATTTTAGTTGCCCTTTCCTGTACCACCTCTGGTTCTATAACAGCCTTTTTGAGATGAGGCTGCCCGAACTCCAGCCTTCCAAATATGGCCATCACCACGGAGGGCGGCAGCAGCAGCAGCGGGTTCCCCCCAATCTGTCCTCAGAGGATGGCTGTCCTGCCGGCCCTCTGCCTGATGAAACGGCCACAGGTAGAAGCATTTGGATGCAGCCAAAGGAGTAGTAAAGGGCACCACGGCCCATGACAAATTATTGTCTCCCCCTGCTAAACTGGAGGGAGGACGTGGCTGGACATAAGAACAGCAGCAGAGCCCTGAGGCTGGATCAGAGCCACGGTCCATCTAGTCCAGCACTCTGTTCACACAGGGACTCACAAAGCAGGACACGGGTGCAACAGCTTGGCGGAGCAGGGACAAAAAGGCCATTCCAGGAAGGGAGGGGCCTTCTATGAGTCTTGGGAGAGGACAGTGGAGGTTTTCAAGGAAGGCACCAAGCCTTCGCCAGCATCCTTGGCTAGGACCTTCCAAAGGGTGCTGGATTTGCCATGGTATGTTGTGTTTCTGAGGAGGGGCCCCCCAGGCAGGCGGGGTGGGCAGAGAAGGCAGCTACACTCAATCTGCATTTGTGAGGCCTGCCAACCTGAGCCAGTGCTAAAAGATGGCTTGGGGGCTATGGCCAATTACCTCGTGCCCTCCAGAGCCCTAGACTAGGAGGCCTTCCATGTGCCAGGACAACTCTGCATCAGACGGACGCCTCTTGAGGGTTGCTTATGTCCTGCATGGGTTGGGGCAGCGGGGTGCTTTCTGCAGTAGCTTTTGTTCAACCAGTGGACTCCACACCCCTGCCAATCACCTGTAAATAGCCAGCCATCTTGTGCTATTGCAGCAGGCAGGGACCCAGAATGCCATGGGGAGCAGCTTCTGCACACACACCCTCCCCTGCCGGAACTCCATGGGGCCCTCTCCTTCTGCCGGGGCCGTTTCTCACCCAGCCAGGGAGAAGGCCAGGCAGCTGCACTTCTGTGCTGCAGGAAGGCAATGGCTGTGTGCTGCCCCAGGTGCTTTCACAACTGCTGGGAAGGGGCTGGTGCTAGGGGTTTGGGTGGATGGTCCAGTGTTAATGAAAGGGCCCAGAACCACCACCAGGCTGATGGGTCCTTTCAGTGCCTATACCTGCCATCAGGCTCAGGGGCCTTTTAAGACTTGGCAAAGCGAGAACAGGCCAGAGTATTGGAGAGAGAACATCAGAAGAGCCCTGATGCTGGATCAGACCAAGGGTCCATGTAGTCCAGCCCTCTGCTCACACAGTGGCAAGGCAGCCATCGGCCAGGGATGAACAAGCGGGACATGGTGCAACAGCACCCTCCCACCCATGTTCCCCAGTAGTGCACACAGGCTTACTGCCTCAAATACTGGAGGTAGCACACAACCATCAGGGATAGTAGCCATTGATAGCCTTCGCCTGCAGGAATGTATCCACCACCACCCCTTTAAAGCCATCCCAATTGGTGGCCATCACTACATCTTGTGGTAGTGAGTTCCATAATTGAACTATGCACTGGGAGAAGAAGTACTTATTTGTCCTGGGTCTCCCACCAATCAGCTTCATGGGAGCATCCCGTTGGGTCCTAGTATTATGGGAGAGGAAGAAAAATGCCTCCCTATCCACATTCTCCACACCAGGCATACTTTTGTACACCTCTTACAGGTCTCCCCTTGGCCTCCTTTTTTCCAAGCTAAACAATCCCAGCTGCTGTAACCTTCCCTTGTAGGGGAGATGCTGCAGCCCCTTAATCGTTTTAGTTGCCATTTTCTGCACTTTTTCCAGCTCTATAATGTCCTTTTTTAGGTGTGGTGACCAGAACTGTACACAGTATTCTTAAGTGTGGTCGCACCATAGATTTATATAATGGCAGTATGATACTGGCCGTTTTATTCTCAATTCCTTTTCTTATAATGCCTAACATGGAGTTTGCCTTCTTGACAGCGGCTGCACACTGGGTGGACATTTCATCGAGCTTTTCCACCACAATCCCAGATCTCTTTCTTGTTCGGTCATCACCAGCTCAGATCCCATCTGTTACACTTGCTTGCCCCAATGTGCATCAACTGGCAACACGTTCTCGTTGGACCCTGGGCCATTTTACGGGTTGCAGAGTGAGTGTTCTCTAGTGCACAAGAGCTGAAAAAAAGGAATGATGTCGTTTTAGGGCTGCAACCCTTTTAAAAAATGTTTAGTGGTTAATTGTGTTAATCTATTGATCCATGGGTAAAACAATCTTTCTGGCAGGCTTTCTTTCTCCACCTTTAAAAGGGAGGTTCAACCTCAGGGCCACTAGCCAAATCTGGGCCACCTGAGGGGCCCACCTGGCTCCTTGGGGTTCCTCAAATGGACATGGCTCCCCCTGCAAGCCACCAGTAGTTCTCTCCCCCACCCCTACACAACTGCCAATCTTCTGGTGATTTTCTGGCTTTTGCCATTTCCCCCCATTCTGGGAGTTTGGAATGCTTCTTCTCCCAAGGCTTCTTTATTGGCAGTAAAGGCCTACGTTTTGGCTCCTCCCCTTTTGCTTTGGCACCACCCATCACTGGAATGCAGATTCCCCCCCCCCCCCCAGCTCCTCTGAAATGGCATTTGGCCCTGGTGCGGACCGAGATCCTGCAGCCCTGCTTTAAATTCCACACACTGATGTCATACCAGGAGCCTCTCCCTGGAGGTATCTGTTTGCTCCATGCCTGGCAGAAGAGAGAACCCCGCTTTTCAGGAGGTGCCTCTTGCTTCCTCCACTTTTCACAAGCACTTGAATAAAAATAATGTTTTTAAAAAATATTCTGCCCAATATATTTGCGGGGCGGGGGGCAGTTAGTTGATTGAGTTTTGAAATCAGTTAATCTAATTGACTCATCTATTAAATGTTGCAGCCCTGGTATTTTTATAATGCTCCACTATAGCAGCTTCTGGGGTCTGGATGTGTTTTGATTTAGAGAACATAGCAACACTTGAAGGGGACACACACACACACACACACACCACATCCAAATACAGTATAAAGTTTAAGAGTGGTTTTTCAAGGCGGAGATATGCTAAAGAGTGGCCCAGCTTCAGAGGCCCTGCTCCCCCACCCCCAGAAATGCCAAGAAAGCCCTTGGCAGGCAAGGAGGGGGCAGTGCAGGGCCAGCCGTGGGGGGGGGGAGGCCTCACACCCTCTCCAGATGTTTGCTGCCTGTGCTCAGCTTGCAGGGGGACCATAAGTACATCAGAAGTGCCCTGATGCTGTATCAGACTGAGGGTCCATCTAGTCCAGCACTCTGTTCACACAGACTTGTTTTTTGCTGACCTGGTGCTAAACACATCTGCTTGGGAACAAGCACCATTTTGTTGTAGAAAAGGATAACCTATTTGAAAAGTGAAAAGAATAAAGTGAGTGCTTTTAACCATGCATGTGCCTGGCTGGCTTCCCCCTGACAAGACCAGCATAATATATATATATATTTAATACGAAGAAAGAAAGGAGGCTGCAGTGACCAGTGGCAGCCCACATGCTGATTTTGCTAGTCCGGGGTGTGTGTTAATTTGGACACCACCACCCCATGCTGCCGTGTGAAATGGTTTCCCTCCTGAGAGGATCTGCGCAGGGGCTACAGGGGTGGGGACTACCTGGTGGAGGGGCAGAAGGCTCACAACAGATGCCCTCCCCCCACCCGACTGGGAGGGTGTAGAACCCCAGGGGGCTCCAGAGGCGCTGCCCTTTTCACAAGCCTTCGCTCTGCGTTCTGGCTTGAGGGTGTGGGGTGTGTGCAATGCTGGCTCCACTCCCTGACCCACTGCAGCCCTATCGCTGAAGGGAAGAACCCCCGCCCCCCGTAGAGGGTACTTCTGGACTGTACAGCAGTCCACAAGAGCACTGAAGTTGATTTGAACAACGCAACGTGCAGAGAGCACATTTTATTTCTTGTAAATCAGTGTGATCTGTTACAACTGGGCACATCCTGTCTTTCTCCCTCTTCCCCCAAGGGAAGATGCCATTCACACAGTCAGCTCCAGGAGGTGGTGGAGGCTGATGCCATAAAAAGAGGCTAAGTTCATCTGGGGAGAAAGATATGCTCCCCCCACCACTCACCGCCCCGTACGTACACACACACATCCCTCCTCACCCTCCATATATCTGGCTATGTCATCCGAGGACAGTACCCTACATGTACTCCTGCAGCTGCCAGGATTATCCCTCAAGAATCCGGCCAGAAACTCACCTCTCACCCTGGAAACAGTCCTCATCTGTGGTGCCAGCATGGGTGTAGCACCGAGCCACGGAGGGTGCCCTGGGCCAACTGACCCTGCACCTCCTAGCAAAGGACAAGCACTGTTTAGCCACCATTCAAACACATACCGACGTCTGCCCTGAGGTGACAAATCGAAGATGACACTCGGCTCTGCAGCCGCTAAGTTTGCCCTCCCAGTTGGCCAGCGTGGTTAGTGTGGTGGCCAGCAAACCCTCCGGCATCCATGGAGAAATCGGAGGCCTTCACGCAGGCTGCAGCTTGCTGGCTGAGGCAGCGGCACGGAGGCTGTTTCCATTGGAAGTGTGATCTGGTGCAGTTTGCCCAGGCACACGGCATGAATAGCGAGCAACTCTGCATCAAAAAGGTTGGGCAGCTCAGAGCCAACAGGCTCTTCCCCAGACTTGGCCCTGGTGGCACCGGCCAGCAAGCCACGGAGTGAAGGGATTCCGCCTGCAGAGCAAAAGTCCAGCCCGAAGTCTGCGATGAGAATAAAGCTCTGTTATCAGGGCAGGACGGAGCATCACACAGACACAGCCCACAGCCTTACAGCCCACGAACTTCACGGCCTCCAGTGCTCGCTCTCGCTGGCCCTCAGGTGTCTCTCGTGTGCTTGCGGGGAGCCTGGGGGCTACAACAAGGCACCCTAGAGTGAGTCAGGGTGGTGCTGTGGTTAGAGGGCTGGGCTGGGACTGGGGAGCCCCGGGCTCTGGTCTCAATTAGCCATGAAGCTCACTGGGTGACTTCGGGCCAGTCACTGATTCCCAGCCTAACCCACCTCACAGGGATGTTGTTGCTGTTGTGAGGATAAAATGGAGAGCGGGGGCATATAAGCCACCTTTGGTTCCTTGCAAGAGGAGAAAAAGCTGGGATATAAACATAATCATAAATAACAAGATAAACAAATAAAGGCTACTGCTACTCCAGGCTGGGAATCTCCTGGCCTGCCAGCTTCTCAGACGCTGGGGTGCCCACCGGCCCAGTCCTCCCAGGAACGCCTCCCATTCCATCCAGCCAGACGCTTTGACCCCTCCTTCCCCTTTGGTTTGCTGTGGGCCCCTTTTGTCTCCCACCCCAGCTGGCGTCAGCTGCTTTCAACGAAAGTGCCTGCCTGTCCCCAGAAGGCTGAGAAAGTGAGGAAGGCCTCATGGCGTCACGGCTGCTCTAATGGGCTCATGCTAAAACTCCCCCAGTTGGCAGCCTGACCTTTATATTCAAGGGTGGGGGGTGGGGGGGGAGGCAACAGGGTAATCAGGCTGGGGGTTTCCAGGGGCATTTGGGGTTCCCTAGAGAGACAGAGTGCCGTGGTGTTGCAGTGCCATTGTAGTGCTCTGCAGCAATACGGAGTGTTTTGCCATCACATTTCAACAGCAAATATTCCATTTGGGGCTTTTTTGGAGAACCACCCTCTGGACTGCATGGCCGGGATCCAGGGAGTGTGTGTGAAAATGGTCATGGACCTCTGGACGTTGCCCACCTTGGCCTTATGTACTGCGTTTTTCAGCAAGTCGGTTTTCAGGAATGGACCAGAAAAGCCGCATGGAAAGCGCCAAGTGGTGCTGGAAACCAGACAGGGTTGCCTGTATGTTGCTCCAACCAGAAGCAAAGCAAAAGTGAACCTTGAACTTGTTGCTGCTGCATTTAGGCTGCTCGTCCCCACCTCCACATGGACAGAGACTCTACCTTCTGACGGCCGGGGCCTGTTAGCCATCTCAGGCTACAATGATGTGGGGATGGCCATGGAAGGGGCGCATCCTCATGGCTTGAGCTCTCAGAGTTCAGACAACGTCCCCTGCACTCTTTTCCTCTGAGGAAGAGGCTCCAGGTTTAAGGGCTCAGGGAGGGGACTCGGTCGTGGGAAGGCATCACAAGGCTTCCACCTCCCTAGAAACCCCCCCCCCCGGGTGCACCATGCCAAGGAGGAGGTGGCCTTGCTGTCTTCAGACTCTGCTATGGCAGAGTCTGAAGACAGACCCACGCTATGGCAGCGCAAGGTTGCTAAAGCAGGCCAGAGACAACGCCGAGGTGTAGCCAACCGCGAACGGACTTCAATCCTCCTCGAAGCAACAGGCAGACAAGCCTGCCTGGCTCATGGCCTGTCCCTGAGCCTTCCGCCTGAGAAACCTGGCCCAAACGGACCCCAGCTCGAGGTCTGAGCCATAGTGGAAGTCTGCGACACAAACTGGTCTGGGTCCAGTAGCGAGGAAAGCCTTGGGGTGCCTATCCGGGGCAACCTCTTCTCCCTGGAGCCTTGGCTTTTGAGGACACCTGACTGGGGCACCCCATCACACAGCTCATGGGCCCTCCCAGCCCTGCACAAGTGGGGAGTGTTGGGGGGGGAGGCAAGAAGATGGCAGGGACGTTGAGCTGGGTTCTCTCCCTCTCTCTCTCATGCGCACCCCACCCTCTCCGGCATCCCTTGGCAGCCATGAAGGCCAACTGCAGGTCCCAAGCACCATCTACTGGTGGCTAAAAGAAGTGTGACTGACACCGAGAACTGAGGGTCACGGGGGGGGGGGGGGGGTCACGGAGTGGCCATAGCCTCTCCCCCCATTTAGAATTACTTAAGCTAAACCCTTTCCAAGGACTTGGCTGGAGGGAAGCTGGAGCCTTCAGGGTCAGCACTGCCTTTCGCCCCTGGAGAGAACCACCTCAGCAAGGCAGACTCTTTGCTCGGAGGTGCTGGGCCAGGGCCACCCGCTCCACAGGCCTGCCAGCTGTGGTGCCTGGGTTCTGGTCCAGGTGGTGGCCCTGGGCTGCAAGGCCCTGCACGCGCCCTCTGGAGTCAAAGAGCACCTCTCTGCAGACCAGCCTGGCCCCTTCCAACTCTGCTATTCTATGATTCTGTGCTGCCGTTGGGCATCTGCCCCATGGCATGGGCCTTCTGGCACCAACCTGGTGGCCCCCACGTTGGTTTGTGTGATCACCGGCTGGGCCTGCCCACCCCCAGCCCCCAGGAAACGGACCCCATGAGCCAGGGCAAGGCAGACCTGTAAAGGTTAAACTCCAATTTGACCACAAATTCTTTTCGTGCTATTCTAGAAGGCATCGCGAGCTTCTTCTTCCCCGTAAGTCACATAACCACGGTGAGCTTTTTAAGGACTTTGAATACAGGGTTTATTTCAAATGAAACAGAGCAGCCAGTATACCAGGCCATGGCCACGTTTTTATACAGGCGGTCTTCTTGGAGTGGAAGAGACCGGGGGTCGGGGAAAGAAGACGCACATCATCATGATAGGTAGGTATTGTGATAGGTATTTACTACAGGGGTGGGGACTGGATTCGCCACCACAACCACCTTTTGTGGGCTGCTCTGTGGAAGGGCTCCTCCACTCATCAGGACATGAGTGCTCCCCCTCCCCCGCTCCTCAGGGTCTTGCATCTGCAGGCCCTCTTCCATTCCTGCAGCAGGACTACAAAGCACAGGTACCTTAGTCTGCACCAGGGCTGTGCTATCAGCAATGACTATATTATGAGCATGCGCAAAGTGCCTTTCTTTCCAGCTGCCCCAGATTTAAGTTAAGGGGGAAGGGGTTCCCAGTCCTGTTTCTAAGAATTTGCCTGCTCAGGTCTGGAACTCCATCTCCACTGCCAGGAAGAGGGAGTTCCATTTGTCACCCAGGCACCACACAGTGACGCATCTCCTACGGGTCAGCCAGACAACGAGCTCTATGAAGCAACGTGGAAGGACTTCCTGGTCCCTCTTCCCTCTGGGGCTTCCAGATGAGGACTGGATTGTCCAGTCACCCTGGCTCATTTTCAGAATTTTACCGGGGGCTCCTGGGATTGCCCTGTGTTTTACCACCACCACTTCTGCCTTTTCCCTTGCCATACAAAATCCATCAAGTACGGACAGAATAGCTGCACATGACCTAACTGGTGGCAGTGGGAGAGAAGCTGGAGGGGTTCCAGAGGAGGGCAACAAGGATGATCAGGGGTCTGGAAACAGAGCCCTACGAGAACAGACTGAAAGATCTGGGCATGTTCAGCCTGGAGAAGAGAAGATTGAGGGGAGACATGATAGCACTCTTCAAATACTTGAAAGGTTGTCACACAGAGGAGGGCCAGGATCTCTTCTCAATCATAGAATCATAGAATAGCAGAGTTGGAAGGGGCCTACAAGGCCATCGAGTCCAACCCCCTGCTCAATGCAGGAATCCACCCTAAAACATCCCTGACAGGTGGTTGTCCAGCTGCCTCCTGAATGCCTCTAGTGTGGGAGAGCCCACAACCTCCCTAGGTAACTGATTCCACTGTTGTACTGGTCTAACAGTCAGGAATCCTCCCATTGTGCAAGACGTGGAATCATGGGCTCAAGTTACAGGAAGCCAGATTCTGGCTGGATATCAGAAAAAACTTCCTGTCTGTAAGAGCAGTACGACAATGCAACAAATGATCTAGGGAGGCGGTGGTCTCTCCCACCCTAGAGGCCTTCAAGAGGCAGCTGGACAACCATCTGTCAGGTATGCTTTAAGGTGGATTCCTGCATTGAGCAGGGGGTTGGACTACATGGCCTTATAGGCCCCTTCCGACACTACTATTCTATGATCCTCCTCCATCTGGAAGTCCCGTCCCCCCGCCATTTTCAGGTTCTGCCTGTGAGCCCCCTATTGTTTTTGCTCTCCATCTGGGAGCCTCTCTGGGTGGAGCAGAGCATTTGTCTGCTGACAGAGCATCTGTCAGGGATGCTTCAGGGTGGATTCCTGCATTGAGCAGGGGGTTGGACTCGATGGCCTTATAGGCCCCTTCCAATTCTACTATTCTATGATTCTATGACCCCCACTGGCACATGCGGGGGGAGCACTTCCCAATGGGGTTTCTCTCTCTGGTCCAGGGCGCCACAGCCACACCAGCCCCAGCATGAGCAGGAGGATCATGGAATCACAGTATAGTAGAGTTCGATGGGGTCTATAAGGCCATCAAGTCCAACCCCCTGCTCAATGCAGGAATCCACCTTAAAGCATACTTGACAGGTGCCTGGCCAGCAGCCTCTTGAAGGCCTCTAGTGTGGGCCTCTAGTTACCTATCCCTAGGTAACTGGTTCTACTGTCGTAATGCAAAAGGCGAAGCAGTCTCCTCCAAGCATAGCTTGGCAGGCAGCTGGGCCAAGAGGCCTGGGGGATGTCTCCAGCAGGGAAGAGGTGGGGCTCTGTCCCTTGACTCTCTTGTCTGTGCTTTTAGTGCCACAGCAGGACCCTCCCAAGTGGAGAAATGAGGGAGGGAAAGTCTCTGAGCATGTAGGGGGCTTCCCCTTCACCACTGAGTGATTGCAAGGGGGAGGCTTCCCAGCACAAAGGAGATCCCCCTGGCAGGGTGGGGTCCCAGCAGCTCCGTATCTACCACAGGCAAGACCTTAGGGAGGTCAGTGGGGAGCCCCCAGACTCTGGCACCCTCAAGGCCTGCCCGGGAGCGGGGGACCCAGATCAGGAGCCCCTCCCACTCTCCCTAAGAGAGCCCAGCTGCTCTCTGGCCGGCTGGCTGAGGGAGAGGAGCATCTCACTTGCCACCTTGCCCCCATGAAGGTGGGGCACCTGCCTGCCTGCTCCAGTGCTGGAGTGGGTGGGGGGACCTCACTGTCCCGTCCTGCTCTGCCTTTTACTGGAGGGGCTGCCCTGCAGGCAATGGAGGGCGGTATGCAGCCAAGAAGGCTGGCAGCCATCAAAGATGGAACATGGACTTCCCCTGGAGGAGTGCTGAACTTGTAGTAAATGCCAAACAGGAGTCCTCCTCCAAGTGCCTACTCCGAGGAAAGCTCGGAGGATGGCAACAAGGGAGAGGGCCTTCTCAGTGGTGGCCCCACAATTATGGAATGATCTCCTCAACAAGACTTACCCGGCGCCATTGTTATCTTTTCGGTGCCAGGTTAAGACTTTTCTCTTCTCTCAGGCAGTTAACAACATATGCTGAATTTTTAATTGACCCCAGAATAGTTGTTTAAAATCGATATTGTTTTTAAGTAGATATTGTTTTTATGCTTCTGATGGTTTTAAATTTTTGTATATCTGTTTTTAATGCTCATTGTTTTTAACGTTTGTAAACTGCCCAAAGAGCTTCGGCTATGCGGCTGTATATACATGTAATAAAATAAATAAATAAGTAATAAATAAAAGAGGTTTTCATGTGTTTTCAAAGGGCTGCAGGGGTGGGGCAATGAGTCTCTGGTCACAGGCATCACCCCAGAAGCCTCCACAGCATTCAACCGACTGCGCTCCACAGGGATCGCACCCCTGAAATTGCAGCGATGGCTGGAACATTCCTCCCCTGAGGCAGCAGCTGGGGAAGGACAGCTGGAATGTCGTGGACTGAGAAACCTCTTGGCACACAACAAGCCAGAGGGGGCTGGAAAGGGCCCTTGCTGCCTGCTCCAGCAGGAGAACAGAAGGACTGGGAGGGGGCTTTAGGGCTGGGCCCACAGATGCTCTTTGGGGGCTGATGCGGGCCCAGTCAGACAGGCATGGAGGCCAGGGTGGTGGTAGTGGGTGAGTGTGGTTCCTCTGCCTTTGGCCTCTTCACACTTCTTCCAGACCTTCTCAGGCAAGTGTGGGGGCGAGGGGGGGCAAGAACAGTCCTGGGCTGGGGAAACGGACTACCTAAGAAGAGGGCTCTGCCCCATGGCTGGCTTCTCTAGGAGGCTGCCCCATCCAGCCGTGGATCCATTGGTCACAGGCCGCTGGCTGAAGAGGCAGCTAGACGCTTGCCAATGCAAATGCTGGAAAGAGGAAGGAAAAGGGGGCAGAAAGCAGCCCGTCATTGGCTTGGCCAGGAAAGGTGGGCCCAGCTCCCCTGCCCCAGGAAAATAGAGATGGGGAGGGGAGCCAGCAGGAGGGGCCTTGCTGTGTCGTCCACCCCCACCCCGTGTGCAAACACAAGACAGGCTCTGGGTTGGTAGCTGGGGACCTCACTCACAGCGAGGCTGCAGGATTGGACAGGAAGAGGCCCCACGGGGCTGGCTTTGCTGGGCAGAGTTAAGGGTGGCTCAGTAATGGGCGGGAAACACCCCAGGGCCCTCCCCTTTGGCCACGATTCCGCCTTCTAAAGGGATTGCAGGTGGATTCATGGCAAGAGGCGGGGGGGGGGGGGCATTTGAGCCTCGTTTGGAGAGCCCTCTCTCTCCCACACACCCGCCCCGCATCCCACCAAACTCACCCAAGCCCCAGGGCCAGCACATGGCTGAGCAGAAGAGACGGGAAGAGCAGAAGCAGAAGCTGGGGGTCTCGCGTTCCCCTCTTCCTGTGCAGAGCTGGTCTGAGCAGCGGCGGGGACACAGGGGCAACACGGGCAAACTCCCTGCAGAGACAGAGACAGTTCAGGGGGCGTGGGGGGGCGTGTGTGAAGGCACCGCCAGGACACAAGGCTGGAGGGAAGGGGCAGGAGGAGAACAACCCTTACCTGGAGGGAAGGAGCTCGGGAGGGCTGCGCCATGGCCAGGTCCCAGCCGCCATCCGGACAGGCCGCTCCGGCTCTTCCCCCTGCAAAGAGAAGCACAGCTGCTTCACTGGGAGAAAGAGGCGTCCACCAGGGAGAGGGCCTAGGGAGGGGGGTTATGGGGGGAGGGGGGCACTGCCGGTCTTGTGTCGCCATGTGAGCCAGTCCCAGGGATGACGACTCTGGGGATAAGAATTCGTCCCCTTGGGAGCCCTGAGGACACCCAACGCTCCCGAGAGCCTGGATCGTGCTGCCTCACTCCCGTTCCGATGGGGGCAGCGGTGCACTTGGGCATGCCACGCGTGGACTTGACCCCAGGCAGGGCTCCCTTAAGGCCGACACTCACCTGCCTTGGACTCCCGCTCTGCACGCCAGGTGCCTTCCGGGCCGGCAGGAGGCTGCAAACACAAGAAGTGGGGGGTGGGGAGTGTTTCCTGGTGAGGAGGGCGTGTGCGCGTGAGCGCGTGCGTTTCACTACTGTGCTGCTTCTGAGCATGTGCAACAGCTGCTAGTCAAGCCCGCTGTGCCTATAGCCCTGCTAGGACGTTCCAGCCGCTGTTCTGGAAGGCAAGCCCTGCAGAAGCCAGGGGTCTCCCCTCCCCTGAAAGGTCACTGTGCAGAAATGAAGCCGCCGGTTGGGACAGCCTGCTTCGCCGGGGTGGGTGGCTGGGTGGGTGGGTGGGTTGCTCCTCTCTCTGGCACATTCCTTTTAGCCCGCATATCCATGGGCAGGGGAAGCCTCTGAGCAGCCACGGGAGCAAGCAAGCACAGAGCACCTCTGCCACAGGGCCTCATGGACTCTTCTGATTCCACCCAGAGCAGAGCGGAGGAGCAAAGATGCCCATGGGAGGGGTCTTGCAGGAACGTCAGGGGGGCAGTGGGAAGGCATGAAGAAGGGCAGCAGGACGGAGGGGCGGAGCGAGTCCCAGTTCCGGTTGTGTTGTCTGCCACAGACTGAGGGATGCTGCAGCCCCTCCAGAGGAGCCAAAATAAAATAAGGCAAAGTGATGAAGTTTGCCAAACTGCCCCGTTGCACTGTTGGAATTTCACATGTGAAATCCATATCTTGTATGGCATGATTATAAGGTGACATTTTGGTGCTTTAGGCTTGTTGGCATACTCTGAGTACTCAGATTTTCAAAGATATCAGAAGTGAAGTCTCAAATAGTAAATAGTTGTCTGTCAAATACTAAGAACCTAAAGAGCCCTGATGCTGGATCAGACAGAAGGTCCATCTAGTCCAGCACTCTGTTCACACAGTGGCCAACCAGCTGTCAACCAATGACCTATAAGCAGGACATGGTGCAACAGCACCCTCCCGCCCATGTTCCTCAGCAACTGGTGCACACAGGCTGACTGCCTCAGATACTGGAGATAGCACACAATCATCAGGGCTAGTTGCCCTTAGCCTTTTTCTCCTGGAATTTACCCAACCCCCTTTTAAAGCCATCTCAACTGGTGGCCATCGCTACATCTTGTGGTAGTGAGTTCCATAATCTAGCTATCCACTGTGTCAAGAAGTACTTCCTTTTATTTGTCCTGATTCTCCTACCAATGAGCTTCATGGGAGGATCCCATTGGGTTCTAGTATTTTGAGAAAGGGAGAAAAATGCCTCCCTGTCCACATTCCCCACCCCAGGCATCATTTTGCACACCTCCATCAAGTCTCCCCTTAGCTTCCTTTTTTCGAAGGTAAACAATCCCAGCTGCTGTAACCTTCCATCATATGGGAGATGCTCCAGCCCCTTAATCATTTTAGTTGCCCTTTTCTGCCCTTTTCCCAGCTCTATAATATCTTTTTTTTAGGTGTAGTGACCAGAACTGCACGCAGTATTCTAAGTGTGGTCGCTTCATAGATTTGTATAAAGGCAGTGTGATACCGGCCTTTCTTATAACGCCTAACACGGAGTTTGCCTTCTTTACAGCAGCCACACACTGGGCGGACATTTCCATCGAGCTTTTCCACCACAATCCCAAGATCTCTTTCTTGTTCAGTCACTGCCAGCTCAGATCCCATTAGGTTATATTTGAAATTGGGTGTTTTTTTGCCCCAGCGTGCATCACCTTACACTTGCTTCCATTGAACTGCACCTGCCGCTTGGAGGCCCACCCTCCCAGCTTGCAGAGATCCTCTTCACAATCCCTTTGCGTTTAACAGCCTTCAATAATTTGATGTCATTGGCAAACTTGGCCACTTCACTGCTCACTCCTAATTCCAGATCATTTATGAACAAGTTGAAAAGAATTGGTCCCAATACCGGACCTCTCCTCTTATTCCACGACTGCGAAGTTTGTTCAGGAGTCTTTGGTGGGGGACTTTATCAAAAGCCTTTTGGAAGTCCAAATAAACAACATCCACCATGCCACCCCTGTTAATCCATGCTGAATATCAACCAGGGCCAAAAGAGTGCTGCTGCCCTGGCGCTGCCTCCCCCCTCCTCAGCCAAGGCCCTCAATCCTGCCCGGCCCCCTCCATCTGCACACCCTCTGGTTCCGTTCTCTCCTGGTTGGGGGACGTGACGGGACAGACTGATCATTCAGGCCCACAGTGGGACGAATGAGTGAGGGTCCCAGGAGGCCTCTCCCAGGACGCGGAGAAGGATGGGGGGCTGAGCGGGGCAGGGGAGCTCCCAAGGGGGCTTGAGGGCCCATCGGGTTCGGAACCTGCGGGTGACCTGCCCACGTCCCTTGCAGCCCATCTCTGGGGTGCGAGCTGGTGGCCCTTCTGGCGAGAAGCCCCCCCCCCCACCGACTTCGCCGCCACACAGCCCCCTCAGAGACAGTGGCGAAGGCTCCCTCCGCCTCGCCATGCCTTCCTCGTGAGTAGAGCTTTCACTACCAGCAGCCGCCGCCGCCCAAGCCTTCCAGGGGGCGGGCGGGCAGGCGAGACAGCGACCTACCTGTCGCCCCGCTCCGTATCCATTTGCGCTTCGCGTAGGATCTCTTCCAAGTCGCCGCAGGGAGCGCAGGCCAGCCTGGGGGGCTCCTGGCAGGCGGAGGGCACTTCCACCCAGGAGCCTAGAAAGCGGGGGGGGGCGCTTAGAGCTGGGCGGGCACAAGCCTCCCTCCCCCGCCGGGCACCCCTTCCCCCCCCCCTCCCCGGGCCGGGGCGCTACTCACCGCGCAGGGGCTCGGGGTCCTTCTCCGGAGGCGCCTCCATCGGGCAGCGCTGCGTGGGCTCCCTCCGGGGCAAAAGCAGGTGGCCACCCCGGGCAGGGGCGGCCAGCTAGAGGCCACGTGACGGGCGGACGGCTGGCCGCGTCCAGAGCCGCGCAGGGCAGCCTGGCGCCTTAAAAGGGCGACGCCCGCCTGTTTTTCCGGGGCCCGCAGGCCCTGTTGGGCAGGGGCGCAAGAGGAAAGGGCCCGGGCCCGGGCCCAGCGGTGCGATGCGGAGGGGAAGGCACTCAGCCCATGTTCAGAGACACACTTGGAAACGCAGGCGCGGATGCCGCCTCGGCTGAGGCTGCGAAGCGACTCCGCTGAACTCAGTGGGACGTACTTCTGCGGAGACGGGCGACGGCTCGCGCCCTCGGAGGCGGAGTCGCGGGGCGGCCCAAGACTTTTGCCCCCTGAGGCTCAGGGCGAATTGTCCCCACACGCACTCATGTGCACCTGGAAGGGGGGGGCGCGATCACAATGCGTCACCGGCTGTTTGAGCAGCCCCGCAGCACCTGCCAACTCCGCAGGATCGTCGCGGCCGCATCCAGCTCACAGGCGCAGCGCGCAAGCGGCGAACCCCGAGGCCGGAATGCAGCTGCGGACGGGGCGAGAGCCTCTGCTGCCTCAGGCTTCTTGGACGCCGAGGACGGAACGCCAAGGGTCGACCCTGCCGTCTGCCAGGAGGGACAAGGAGGCACTCTGCACTTACTCAGAGGCACCCCTTCCTCCGGGTCAGACTGTCCTCTCCAACAGGGCCCAGCTAAGGCCGGGCAGAGGCGCTCGAGAAAGGAAAGGGACTACGGAGCCCTGCATGGCGCGGACCCCCTTCCCACTCGCACCTCCACCCCCCCCACAAAGAAATACGGGGAGGGGCCCGTACTAGGCCCTCTGCCCGTGCCCCTTTAAGAGTCGCCGGCTACCTGCTCCGTGAATGGCAGGGCTGGCGTAGCCAGACATGCCGAGCTGCACGCAGCAGCAGCGCCCCGCCTGAGGGAGGCTGCCTGACCCCGGATGGCCTCGCGGAGGGAGGGGCCGCCCGGCGCGGGAGGCCCAGGCCGCTCCTTGAAGGGTACGGGGCGCTCCGGGGAAGGCTGAGGCTCGCTGCCCCCCCAGCCCCATTTAACTCCCAGGACAGAGCCCCCCCTTTCCCTCGGGAAACGAAGCGGGGCCGAGCGCAAGGCAGGGCCCCCCTCCTGCCTGGCGGCCCAGGAAAGAGCAGCCCAGACCTGGCCGGGCTTCGCAGCTCCAGCTGCACCCTGGGAAGGAATTTGCAGGGCAGCAGCCCCCTGCCATCTGGGGTCCAAAAGCAACGGGGTCGGGGTGGGAGGCGCTTAAAATCACCCCTTTTCCCTGGCCAGGGCACAGGGGAGGGGGGGTCCCTTGCAGAGGCAGCAAGTGGGGCCAGCTCAAGAGTAGCCCAGCGAGGAGGGGCATGGCTGGCCCATCAGGTCACCCACATGGGAGCAGTCACCCTGCAAGGCGGAGGACGGAGAACCACACCAGGGGTAGTCCTGGGGGTGGGAGTGGGGGTAGGTGGGGTGGCCCTCCCCTGCTGCAGTGAAGAGGTGGTCCAGAGTCTTGTTGCATGCAAGCAACAAGGACTCAACCATAGCAAAACAAGCCATGTCCAAGGAAGTGAGAATTTGAGTAATATTTATTTTGATAGTGAAAGCTTCCCCCACCCCCCACTCCAAATGCGGACGCCGGCTCCTGGCCCTAGCAGTGCTGCAGGGCTAGGCTAGGTCCAGGCCTGCCGATGGAAGGGAGCGCAGCCGGGTGGGCCGGCCTCGGGCATCAGTCTTCTTCTGCCTCTGCGGAGACGCTTCTTGGACCGGACACACTTAGAGCTCAAAGGCACAGCTCCAGCGCACAGCAGCCACACCCCACACGGATCAACCCACGAGTCCAGGAAAAGTCGGAACTGGTCAGCGGCTCCCCTCCTGCTGTGCCGATCCATATTTCTCCCTGTATCTCCTGCGAAGGCAAGCGCAGCACCAGTGAGCCCCTGGCAGGGCGGGCGGCACGCCTGGCCAGCTGCTGGAGGGGCGCGGCAGCCTCCCCTGCCCTCCCCGCTCCAGCAGGAAAGGCTCCCTCGCTCACCTCCGGGCATAGTCGTAGAGGATCCGCTTCCGCTCCTGCAGGGAGAGGTGCCTTGCCTCGGGGGATCTGGCGAAGAGCTTCACGGGCACCTGCACAAAAGGACGGAGGGAAGGAGGGTCACGAGGGCCACCAGCAGGCAGGGCACTCCCTCACCGGGCCAGTTCCCGAGCAACGCTCTTCAGAAGCCCATCCCTCTCCGGCCCAAGGGCGCTGCAACATGCCTCCATCAGAAACACCCACGGCCAGCCTGCTTCCTCACGCCTGTTCCCAGGACTGTACGCACCGTGGCAGCTGGGGGAGAGGCTGGAGGGCGGTGAGTGCCGGAGGCCGAGGGAGCAGGCAAGGAGGCCTCTGTCTCCTCCTCGTGGGGAACCCGCCCCTCTAGGAGATTAGCGATGGTGGTGTCCACGCACTGAGTCTGGGCTGAGAGAGGCAGAAAGACAGACGGACAGCCATGAGGCCACACCAGTTGAGCAACGTGTGCAGCGAAGGCGCCACCCCTCAGGAAGGGACAGGCGGACGGCGCGTTCTCTCTCCTCTCCATCCGCTTATTCCACATGCAGTCCTCTTTGCCCTGGTCCTGAGTCAGCGCTGTCAGATGGAGGCCTGTCAGAGCTTAAGGGAGGGGGCAGGAAAGGAGCCCCGGCAGGGACCGTGGGACGGGGCTGGGATGTTTTCCCATCTGTTGTCCTAATGATGATGGCTGCTTTGCTCCCCTCCCTTAAATGAGCCAATGAAATTGGGCTGGAAGCAGCTTCTCCTCCAGACCAATTTTTCACTCTGGGGGAAAGGAAAAAAAATGGGGAGTTTGGCGTTCTCGAATAACAAGGGAGACAGCAATTTAAATGGCTCCATGATCCCCCAGCCCAAATATGTACCCCGCCTAAAGCATTTCAAACATTTCCAAAACCGTGCTGTCGTGGAAAGGGAGAACGAAAGCGCCGCTCCTGACTGATGCGACCCTGCCTCAGCCACGGCACTGCCTGCACCGGCTCTGGGTTTCCCAGGGTGCAGCTCGGCCTGCTTGCTTGCACTTGCGAAACGCGTCTGCCTGGAGGCACTGAGCTGCTCCATGGAGGTGTTCCCAGTTCTGCTGGGAAGACGCTTGGCTTCCCCGCCCTCCTCCTTTATTCTCTTTCCCTGCACTCCGGCTGCAATCCGAACCGGGGCGCAGCAGGGATGCCTCCGGAGCCTCCCCCGGCTGCTCTTCCACCCACCCACCCACCCGACAGCCTCTCACCGAGGTCCTTGCGGATGACTGCCAGGGGCACGTGGGGCAGGACTTCTTTGACGCGCTGGGCCAGGCCCATCAGGCGCACATCCTCTGCGGAGGCCGTGCTGGGGGGTCCTCGAGAGCGGGCTCCCGAGGGCGGGCTCGGAACTGAGAGAGAGGCGAGAGGAAGGGTGAAGCACAGGCCCCGGAGGCGAGCATGGCCCACTGGGGCTGGGCCACCCTTGGGCAGGCCCCACCTCACCTCACCTCACCCACCCACCCACCCCCAAGGAATGTGGGATGCACGGCAGTGCCCCCCACCGGCTGTAATAAGCCAGAGATCAGAGAGGTGCCCTCCTCCCAGGCTGGGGAGAGGAAGCGAGGGCCAGCTGCTTGCCCGTCACGCAGAGACGCTGGGGGCTGCATTCAACCGGGGGCAGAGGCGGCACCCCTGCTCTACTCACCAGGGGGGGCGTAAGAGGCGGGGGGGCTGTGCCGCAGCCGCTTCAGGTGCTCTGCTTTGTCCGCAGCCGTGAGCCGAGTGGGCAGCACTCCCAGCTCTTGGGCCAGCAGCTGCAAGGGAGAGAGTGGCAGAGGCCAGGGCTCAGTGGGGGAGGGCGTCCCCCACCTCACGGAGGCTCTGGCCCCACCCACCGACCCCGGCTAGGAGTCAGAGCACAGGAATCTGGGTCTCCTGCACCACAGGGAGAGGGTCTCCTGCACCACCCCGCCCCTGGGCTTCCCCTCCTACCTCCTGAACCCGCAGTGCAAACTCCTCACGGGTCTCCTCAGCTGGTCTGCAGATTGAGGGGAGCCATCTGGGAGGGAGGGAGGAAGGGAGGGAGGTCAGAGCACCGAGCGGACCTTCCTTTCTGACCTCCCCCCTCCAGTCAAGACTCCCTCTGTATGGAGAGGCAGAAAGGGGGCGCTTCAGGCCACGAAGGCCCAAGGGCTGACACTGCTCTGTGGAGGCATCCCACAACACTCTTCGTACACTCCCCCACCCCACCCCCGAAAAAAGCAGAGACGTTTAGTACCTTACTTGATAAATGGTAAACGGGACAAAGAAAGTCCAGAGCAGCTCGGTAATCCAGGAGGCGTCAGCCACGCTCTTCGGAGGAGACGGGAGAGAGAGAAAGCAGTGAACGCCACGCAAGCAGCTCTGGACCCCTGCTGCATTTGCAAGGCCTGCCCTGAGATGTGCGAGGGAGGAAGGGCACAAAGCCCCCCACCCCTAAGCAGAAGCCACAATTGGGGGAGGGTCCAGCATCCTCCCAGCTCCCTCCCTCCAACACTCACCACAGCCACGAAAGGCCTCTGGACCTGCAGTGCCACTGGCTGGACAGCATCCAAGATGGAGAAGGGCCACGAGCTGCAGTGGGAATCGCCCGTCAGCAAGGCTGGGCTGGGGGCGGGAGCCTCTCCGGGCCACCGCATCCGGACCCATGCCCCCCCTCCCTCTTGCCCCACCGGGCCCCACCTGAAGCGCAGCAGGCCGGCCCGGCCGTTGGTGGTGGTCTCCTCGGGGAAGAGCAGCAGAGGCGGGTGGCCCCCCTGGGAGGAGTAGGCCTTCAGTGACTCCAGCAGTTCCGCTCGGCTCTCTGTGCCGCCGACCTCCAGGAAGCCCCGCGACCAGCAGATGAAGCCAGAGGTGCCGTTCAACACAGGCTGTCGAAGAAGGGGCAAGTTAGGAGATTCTCCCCCCCCCCCCCGCAGAACACACCAGAGCCCTGAGCTCTCCCCTTGGAGGGGCGAGAAGAGACACAGAGCTTCAGCTACTAGGCTGCCCAGAGAGGTGAGAAACAAAGAAACTTGGGCTAGTTCCTTTCACACTGTCCGACTTAGTGGCCGCCTTTACCTCCTGTGGTGGCATCTACAAGAGAGGAAGAAATGTCCACTTCCCACCCGCTTTCTTCACAGGGAAATCTAGCCTTTCCACACAAGAAAGCTGCTTTAGCCCCCTGATCCCTTTGGCTGCCCTTTGCCATGTGGCAACGTCCTTTCTGGCTGCAGAGCAGCAACCCAGGGCTTGTACCAGGAGCACGGCACGGCTGAGGCCGGGGTGCAAGCCCCTTCCAGGCTCACACGTCCAGGCCTGTTCTCTGGGCCTTGACAAGGTCGGAGGGCGAAGCACAATCTGAGACCATTTCAACCAGCTGCAAACTCTGGGCTCTGGAGAAACCACAGCTCTGGGCTGAGGAGCTGCAGAGAGCGCTCATGTACCGGGGCATCAACAGGGGCAGACCCCCACATCCAGAGGGCTTTGGACAAGGGAGAGAAGCATTCCCTGCACGCTCCCCCAACAAAGAGACCCAGGCCTGTTTGCCCCATCCCTTGGCTTCTCCACACGATGTGCAGCCTTTGGAATGTATTTGATTCTTCATATGGGGGGTTGGCAGCTCTGATGCCTAGGACTATAACACGTATAAGCCCCAGCCAGCATGGCCAATGGCCAAGGATTATGGGAGTTGTCCAAAATATCTAGAGCAGTTTAACCTACTAATTGCACAATGCTAACCTTTCTTGCTTTTTTAAAATTGTTATTTTATTTCAAAAGACACTTTTCTTCACTAGGCGGCTTCAAAATCTCCTCCACCAGACATCTTTATTACACTGCAGTCCACTGCTCTCTTTTGAAATGTGCCCAGCTGCCCCCCCCCCAATTAAGCTGGGGGGCAAAGCTGGCAGGGAGTGAGCGGAGTTTTGCCTGTGCTGTGCGTGTGCAAGAAAGAATATGTGTATGTGAGCTGATTTATTTGGTTTTGGTGTGATGTGTTTAACCTGGGGCTCAATGTAGGCACACACAGACATGTCTGGCTATGGATTTTACCTCTTTTCACATATCTCTTATGGAAATGAGGTGTGATTTTCTGAACACCACCAGTTTGCTTTCTAGGAAATTGGCATTTTGGGGGGCCAATACACCATTTGGCATTAAGTTCTTGGGTGGGTTACTTTTCTTTTAGCTTCACCACGTTACCTTCTGCGAAGTGGCCATTTTGTGACTGGCCGTGCTGGCCATGGTAGGACACAACACAGCCTCGAAGTTCCAACTATGCCTAATGGCCTAAAAAGGTTGGAGCCCCAGTCTTTGGAACAATATGCAACGAACGCCGTATCTGGGCTATCCTGCTACGTGCTCCGAGTCCATCAAGCTACAGATATTTCAGTGGCAGCTATATTGTGGGAAAATATCAAGACAAGGTGACTTGCGGAGAAGGGACAGGCACAAGGAGACGATGGGCCACGGGGCCAGGGCTGATATTGAAGCCCTGCAGGTGGGGGGGGGGGGGAGGTGGAGCCACCACCTCTTCAGTGAAGAGAGGCCCATGGCCAGACCCCTGAGGGCAGGCAACCAGGAGAGCCGCTCTCCCTCCCTCCCCCCCGCTTGGCCCCTGGCTCACCGCGTTGCAGGAGGTCAGCAGGTTGAGGACGTTGTGGTCGAAGTGGGTGATGTGGTTGGCGATGTAGACGTGGGCGCGGAGGCTGCGCTGCTGCTGCTGCTGCCGCTCTCGGGGGTGGCTCTGCCGCACCACCAGGCCCAGCACCGAGCACATCACACGCACGATGAACCTGCCAGGGAGGGAGGGAGGGAGGGAGGGGGTGGTTCGGTTGGGCTCGGGTCTGGCGCCCCCTGCCCCCTTGTCCTCCCCCCTCCCGCACCCTGCCCTGCCCTGCCTCACCTGCGGGGGGCGCTGTCCGGGAGGGCGCAGCTGACCAGGAAGACGTGGAGGCCCAGGAAGAGGCGCAGCAGCAGCAGGCAAAGGCCCACCGGCGCGTAGAGCAGCAGCGACAGCAGCAGCAGCCCGTCGCTCGGCAGCCTGCGCGGGGAGACCGGGAGGGAGGGGCTGAGTTCCGACGACGCGCCAAACAACGGCTGTTTCCCCTCCTGTTCCTATTTCCCCATCCCCCAGTTGATTAGCGTGTCGTCCGAGCTCAGCCCGAGAGAGAGAGGGGGCGGAAGGGGCCGGCGGCGGCGTTGCAAGCGCTCCGCACGCGGCCGGGCCGGACGGGGCGCACGAGGGCTTCGCCCGGCCGAGCGACCCACGGAGGGAGAGAGGGAGGGAGGCGCACGGACGCTGCCCGACCCCCCCGCCGGCCCTCGGGGTCGGCCTGGGCGCTGCGCGGCCCTGCTTTGCCCCTCACCGGTGCGAGTCGAAGAGGCGATCCGGCCCGACAGGGGCAGCAGCGGCAGGCTCCATGCCGGCCCTTCTCCCGGCCGCCGACGCCGCCTCCGCCTCCTCCTCCTCCTCCGCCCGGGGCCTGGGCTGCCTTCAGCGGGGTCCGGTCAGGTCCGCGTCGGCGGCCGGAGCGGCCATCTTGGCGCCTCCTACTCGGCGGACGGGGGACGGAGGAAGCGCGTCACGGCTGCGTCCGCCCATCCGCACTACATCTCCCGGCGTGCACCGCTCCAGGGCGCCCAGTAGGTCCGGCCAGGCGCTTTGACGGGAGCCAGGCGGAGCGGCACGATGCCGGCGGTGCTGGCCCTGCGCGGGGCGCCCGGGCGGAGCGGGACGACAGCAGCAGCAGCAGCGGGGCTGATGCTGCTGGCGGCGCGGCGCGGGGGCGGCCACCGCCAGGCGCCGCCGCCGCCGCCGCCTCCTCCTCCTCCAGGGTGGGGGCGCTGGACGGCGGCGTGCGGCGGGGGGGCGGCGGCGGCGGCGGCACTGGCGCTGCTGCGGAGGGGGGGCGGCGGCGGCGGCGGGGGGGAGCGGGAGGCCGGCGGGGCCCAGCCCCTCCTCTCGCTCCTCCCGGCGCTGCAGGCCGCCGTGCCCGCCAAGCCGCCTGCGGGCTCCCCGCGGGCCTCCTACAACTTCATCGCCGACGTGGTGGAGCGGACGGCGCCGGCGCTGGTCTACATCGAGATCCTGGGCAGGTACCAGGCGCTGTGCGGCAGGAAGGGGTGGGGGGGTGGGGCTGCTGCGCCGCTAATAGGGGCTCTACGGCCGCCGCCGCCGCCGTCACCCACGGGAGGCCCCGCCCCTCGGCTGCCTCTGGTCGGGCCCCGCCCCCTCTCCCCCCCCCCCCCCCAGTGGGGTCTCATCCCCTGGAGCTGAGTGGTGGGAGAGTCAGGGCAGGCAGCAGGCAGGAACGCGGAGTTCGGCTATGGGATTTGCTGCCGCAAGGTGTGATGATGGCCGCCGATTCGGGTGGCTTTGAAAGGGGCTTAGAGACGCGCGCATCTGCGTGAGGCCCCCGGCAGGCTGCTGGAGCCACCTGGCCCGTGGTCCAGTCGCGGCGTGGAAGGAAGCCCTGCCAGCCGGGGCCCGGGGAAGTGGCGCCGGCGGCGGCGTTTGCTTCAGCCGCCAGCAGCTTGTGCCCGTTGCCCGGGCCTGGCTCCTCCCGGCCCACCCAGGCACCCCCCGCCTCTGCGGCCCTCCCTCGTGAGGAGGGTGGGCGCCCTGGAAGGCTGCCAGGCTGCGTGTGCCGCTTGCTGTGGCGGGTTTCTCTAGTCCGCCTCACGGGGCTGCGATGGCTCGGGTGCCTGTTGGGGTAGGCGGTGCTGCTTGCCTGGGCGGGGGAGCGTGCCCCCTGCGCCCCCTGCGCCCGCTCACCCTGCCCGCCCCCGCTCTGCCCCCAGGCACCCCTTCTCGGGCCGGGAGGTGCCCATCTCCAATGGCTCTGGCTTCGTGGTGTCTGCTGACGGGCTGATCGTGACCAACGCCCACGTAGTGGCAAACCGGCGGCGGGTGAGGGTGCGGCTGGCCAGCGGGGAGCTCTATGATGCTGTGGTACGGCAGGTGGACCAGGTGGCGGACATTGCCACCATCAAGATCAGCCCCAAGGTGAGCCCAGCACTCCCCTGGAAGCGTCTTGGCGAGAGATGGGGGGAGGGTGCCTGCAACACCTGGCGTGTCGCAGCAGGGCCCCCACCTACTAGCAGCTCCCCACGGAGCCCAGCTGGGGTGCAGGTATCATAAGGGCCTGGCAGTGCCATCAGCCCCCAAGGGCCACACAAGCCAAGGGAGCCGGCAGCCAGAAACTCAGGCCCCAAGGCTGCAGCCTGAGGGGGCGGGGGGGGGGATGGGATCCTTCCCGAGGCTGAGGCCCTGTACTGACGTCTGCCTTCTGTCTCTCCCTCTCGGCCCCAGCACCCGCTTCCGACGCTGCCCCTGGGCCGCTCCTCCGAGGTGCGCCAGGGGGAGTTTGTCGTCGCCATGGGCAGCCCCTTCGCCCTGCAGAACACCATCACGTCGGGCATCGTCAGCTCAGTCCAGCGTGGCGGCCGGGAGCTGGGCCTGGCAGCCTCGGACATGGCGTACATCCAGACGGATGCAGCTATTGACGTAAGGAAGGGGGGGTGGAGGGGGGGCTTTTCAGAGCTTGTCCCCGAGTGGTTCATCCAGCGAGCAAGTGGGTGGGTGGGTGTCCCTGTTTCCTCCTGCCTGTAGCCCTGGCGGGGGGGGGGACTCCTTTGACTGGCCCACGTGACACCTGTTTCCCTTCCTCTGCAGTTTGGGAATTCCGGCGGCCCCCTCGTCAACCTAGTAAGTTCTGCTGCGTGGGGCTCTGTCGTGATTCTTGCTGGGGGGTGGATTTTTGCCTGCTCACTCTGGCCCGCCAGCCGGCAGAACAGGCAGTCAGACCTTCCTCCAGGTCCCCCAGGAGGGCTGGCTCTTCTGGTCAGGGAGGGGCCACTGAGCCCAGGTTGCTCGGGTGTTGAATGCTCATTGCCCTCTGGCCAGCGGGGAGGGGGGCTCTGCAGGCCTGTGAAGCGCCCCCTCCCCAGGTGTTGCCGGCATGTTGCCTCCAGAGAGCTTTCTGTCCCGTCCCCCCCGAGGAGCCAAGGCCTCAGGGGCTGCTCCGTGGTATTGCCGTCTCTTCCTAGGATGGCGAAGTGATTGGCGTGAACACCATGAAGGTGACGCCAGGCATCTCGTTCGCCATCACGTCTGACCGGCTGCGAGCCTTTCTGGAGCAGGAGGAGAAGCACAAGGGTGAGTTTGGGGCGCGAGTGAAGGGCCCGGGTCTTGGCCACCCTCTCCGCTCCTCCCTGTACAGCCTGGGTCAGAGAGATGGGGCTTGCCTAGGAAGGGACTGCGCTGTGCCCAGCCTGAACCCGCCTCCCGCAAGGCCCTTGCTGCTGTTGCCACGTTGGCCTTCCTGGCTCCGCAGAGGGCTTTGGAGCAGGGCCTTGGATGGCGCTCGTAGCTCCTGGGAGCATAAATAGCCCCCCCTCTTCCATTGCAGACTCCTGGTTTGGGGGCCCCCAGGGGAAGAGGCGCTACATCGGGGTGACGATGCTGACACTGACACCCAGGTAGGAGCTGCGAACGGAAGCCTCCCCGACAGCAGGGCGCAACATGGACACGCACGGGTCTCAAAAGCTGGTGGTGTACAAAGTGTTGTGATCCCAGTAGTCAGCCATGGTGGCTCCAAAGCTCTTGGAGCAAAGGATCCTGAGGTCAAGCTCAGGCAATGGAAACACACAAACACCTGCTCTCTCCCCCCCCCCCATCTTATGTGGGGAAGAGGAGGCTCCTCCAGCTGCAGAGCAGGGCTAGAGCAGAAGCCCAGGGGCAGCACTGCCGAGTGGGCGGAGGGTTGGCTGGACTTGGGCCACCAAGGTCCAAGCTGTCTCTCACAGCCGGGCCCCGGGCAAGGGACTTGCTTCTGCTGTGTCAGGTGGGGAGAAGAGCGAGTAGCCCCACGGCATGCTCAGGGGGCGGCTGAGGCTTCAGAGAGGGCTGGCAGGGGAGCAGCAGCAGCTGGGAGGGAAGGCAAGCCCTCCTCCCCGCCCCCCAGACCAGGCACTTGTGTCTTCCCAGTTGGGGTGTGTGTGTGGTTAGAGAGTTCAGCGCTGGCTGTGAGCTTTGGACAGAGGAGAATGGTGCTGTCCTTGTGCGCGGAGCCTCTCCTGGCTCAGACTGCGGCCACCTTGGCAGGAACTCTGCCATCTCTGCCTGGCCTGCCTTCACCCACCCAGGAGCCGGTGCAGAGCCCCCCCTTTCACAAGAGGGTGATCTTGTGACTCTCCCCCCTCCTCCTCCAGTATCTTGTCTGAGCTAAAGATGAGAGATCCGTCCTTTCCCGACGTGTCGTACGGAGTCCTCATCCACAAGGTGATCATCGGCTCCCCGGCTCATCAGTAAGCTCCGGTTCCATGTTGCATTAGGTGTTGGGGAGGAGGAGGAGGAGGGTGTTGGGCCCCCTCCTTGGGGTGCAAGTGGTGGAGCTGCCTCTGTCCCCCCCCCCAACACACACACACAGCCGCCTGTGCTGCTCTTTCCCCCAGGGCAGGCCTAAAGGCAGGAGACGTGGTCATGGAGATCAATGGGCAGAGGTCTCAGCAGGCGGAGGACGTCTACGAGGCCGTGCGGACACAGAGCCACGTGACGCTGCTGGTGCGCCGTGGCTACGAGGCGCTGCTGCTGACAGTCACCCCAGAAGTCACCGAGTAGGGGTGGTGTTGTGGGTGCGCCAGTGGTGTATCCTCCCCCTTGGATTCAGAATGGGCTGTGCCTGGCGCAGGGAAAGGATCGATCTTGCACACGGCTGTCCTGACATAGACGGGGTTGCCTCTCCCCAGTAGCTGTCGACCGGAGATGGGCCAGGACCCCAGCAGCAGCAGCAGTGGGGGGTGTGGGGACCCCCTGGCTCTTGTCTCTTCAGCCTCGGAGGAGACTTTTATTTGGCCATTAAACCGTTCTGTGACCCCCAATCTCTCTTCCCTTCTCATTCGTTTCTTGAATGCTGCATTGGGAAGGAGCGTGAGGAGGAGGATGTGCGGGGGGAGGGGGCAGGGGCGGCGGCAGAGGGCAGGGCCTTTCCACTTTCCTTTGGCTGCTGAGTGTCTCAGCCTTCACTGTTTTGTGGATATGGAGTTTCTAGTCCACTGTGATGAAGTATTTGAGAACGTGCCGTTGGGACTGCCTTGTTCAGACTCTTGCATGCAAGCCGAGGCAAGTGGCGCACTTGTGCCCGAGACCTGTGGGTGGGCATGTTGTGTGAATGCCGTAGAGCTGCTCAAAGATCATCAGAGAGGCAAAGTCAAGTAAGTGCGCGAGCAAACCCCCCTGGCCATTCTGACGCTGCTTGGCAAGGCCTCGGCTGCTGCCTATACCGGAATAACGTGCCGCGAGACCTGTCCCAGCCCCACACCCCTGGGGTAGTGACGCACTTCCTTCTCCTGCTCATACGTCTAGCTACTCTGGGCCCACTGCTTCTCTGCCACTGCCTCCACTCCGCGCCCAGGTCAGCTTTCACAAACCTCCGAAAGAAAAAGCAGAGTCCTGTGTCCGACTCTGGGTGCTGGTGGTAAAATGCACCGTTGCCCCCTTGGTGAGAAGAGCCCAGGAGCTGCGTCGGACCAAAGGCCACTTCAGCTCAGCATCCTGCCTCCCGCAGCAGCCAACCAGGTGCCCCCGAGGGAAACCCCCAAGGCAGGGGCGTCCCACAGGTCCTTCCCAGGGGCCGCCTTGCCTCGGAGACGGGAGTAAATAGAGAGAGCGCCATTGTGACTGTTAGCCGCCTCCACCTCCTCCAGGAATTTTTCTACTCCGCTTTTAATGCCATCCAACTGTGTGCTCATCACAACATTTTGTGGTAGCAAATGCTGTAGTTTGACTCCGCTGCGCTGAAGAAGGGCTCCCTTTTCTCTGTCCTGAATCTCCCACCGTTCATCTGCTGGGAAGACCCGTTGACCTGGTTTGCATGGCCCAAGCAGCAGCTGAACTGAGCCCTGGGGGCTGCTGCAGCCTGCTGGCTTGCCCACCCCAACGTGGTCATTTTGGTTGCTGTTTTCTGCACTTTTCCCAGCTCTTCAATACATTGGCAGTTTAGTTTTTTCCAAATACACCCAACACGGAATCTGCCTTTTGCAGCCCCTGTGCCCTGAATTTACATTTTCATTGCGGGCTCTGCCCCACACCTGGGACCCCTTTCCTGGTTGGGGGGGGGGGAAGACTTGCTATAGAGTCCTTGGTCTCCAGAGGTTCTTTCCTTGTACGAAAGCGCTGAAGAGAAGCCCAGGGACACTCCAGCGCTCCGCATAGAATAGTAGAGTTGGAAGGGGCCTAAAAGGCCATCGAGTCCAACCCGATAACGGGACACGTGGGAAGACAGTGGGACAAAGCGGCTCTGTAGCCTACATTTGTGTTCCTCAGTCTGTGGGTAGGGAAATGGGAAGAGGAGCGCGGTTCTGTCACTACACAGAAGCTTCCCACCTCCTTTGTAGCCCCATAAGGACTAGTAACTTGTTTTTAAATGATTCTAAAATGCCAAGACAGCAGTCAAAGTCTACCAGCTGTCATTTGCAGCATGGAAGGGGAACGGGGGATTATTCCTTTACACCCTTCCTCAGTTTGCAATGCAATAATGCCTAGCTTGCACAGCCGTGGGAGCTTGTGTCTTGTTTCCTAGCAGAAATGTGAAGTGCTTGGAAAACTGAGATTCCCCCCCTTGGCCCTTCACGCCAGCCAGTGTACCCAGAGGGTGCTGGCAGGTGGAGTCAGCCGGTGCCACGTGGCTGGCTGGGGATGCAAAGGAGGGGGCGGCCGGGCGGTGAGAGCGACAGCCCTGCAGGAGCACCAGGCCAGAGGCTGCCCTCGCCATTCCCGGGAGAGAGGAAGCTGCCCGGTGCTGTGTGGCTGGAGCCAGCCCCCCACCCTCCGGTTCCTGGACAAAACAGTTGCTGCGGCCAAGCTGGCCTGGCTTCTGCCAAGAGGGCCATGGTGTGTGTGGGGGGGGGGATGACTGTGCAGGGTGGACGGGGTGCTGCTAAGCCCCAGCCAGCCAGCCAGCCAGCCAGCCGGGGGCTTGGCTCTGTTGTTTTTAGGGGCTTGGCTGCAGCTCACAGGAAGTGGTGGGGAGACTGCCCAGACAGACCTCTCCTTTAAAATCCTGCACTGGAATTTGTTCCTCAATCAAACCCAGCCAGGAAAGAAAAGAGGCATTGGAGGGGGGGTCGTCACAGGAGAAACTGATGGGTGGAGGGGGGGACTCAGCAGACCGCAGGACTGGGTGGCATATTTGACATGGCTCTGTAGTGCTGGGTGAAGGCTGGCTGTGCTCCCTGCCCCGCCCCCCGGTCCATCCACCTCTGTCTCCCCCCCCACACACAAGGGCACCTCTGGCTGTTCCAGTGGGACCACAGGAAGCCGCCTCCCAGACCAACCTTCTCTCCTGCATCTGCCAAAGGATTGACCTTGCAAAGCCTTTGCCCCAGGTGCAGCCACATCTGGCTGCACCCATGCAGGTGCCACCCCACCCCCCACTGCAAATCCGGCTGGGGCTCTTGCTTCAGAGCTGACCCCTCCCCTCACACACATGGATAGCAGGCAAGCTTGGACAACCGGGATGCACTTTATATAAGAACCAGTGGGTGCAGGGGCTTCAGCACCAGAGACAGAGTGGATGGGGGTGGGGGGGAGGCTGCTCTTGGGCAGGCTGCAGCGGTGCAAGCAGCCTGCAGCTTGGGGCCTCCGCCCGCCCTCTCCCTCCCGCCGTTGCTGGGGTTTCTCCATCCCATCAGCGGCTCCTCGTTGTGGACAGGAATCAGATGCATGACGCAGAAAGAGGCCCAGGGGTAGGGGTGGGGGTGGGGGTGGGCGCAGCAGTCCAGTCCCAGCTTCCTTACATGGGGGGCCAGTGGCCACCTCTTCCCCTCCCAGCTGCGCGGCCTCGTTGCCCCACAGTTGGGGAGGGACCTGTGCCGCCCTCCGTGTCTTGGGCTGTCATTCCGGGGTTGAGGCCGCCTTGCCTCCTGAGCACCGTGCTGCCACCGGCACAGGTGATGAGTCTGGTGGCCGCGAGTGGGCTGGGCGGTTGGGCTACACAATCTGGTTATTGAGCTGTCCGGGGTACTGTTCAAAGCGCCTGTTGGCCTCGTCACTGAGCGCGTCACCTGCAATGAAACCAGAGGAGGATCTGGGCCACCCCGCCAATGGAGGCCGCTGCAGCCGGCTGGCCGCTCACAGCCCTGCTCCTCACCATTGGTCCCCCCCACCCTTGAAAGCCCTTTCACGGGACGGGCCCCATGGCAGGCCAGCCGTACCTATGTGGCAGCTGTGGACCCAGATGCGGTGCCCGTCGTACTTGCAGTTGCATTTCATGGCGTTGTTGGTGAAGTCGCTCTCCGCAACTTCGTACCTGGGGTTAATCACCACCTGGAGAGCAGAAGGGCAGGGGGAGTGAGGGAGTCCCTGGCCCCCGCCTTACCCAACCCCGTGCCTGCCGGATGGTTTCCATGGCAGCTCCCATCAGCCTGGGTAACATGGCACACAGCGGGAGCTGTGGTGCCAACATTTGGAAGGTAGGTCTAGCCCCGGGAAGGATCGGCCCCCTCCCCTCGTGCTGGGTGCTGCCCTGGGAGAAGGCCGGCACAGGCGCAGGACCTTATGACCCCCATGGGTCAGTCCCCACGTGCCTTTGGCCCGATTCTCAGAGCAGAACGCGCTTGCTCCAGGTTCGGTGGTCTCGACTAGGTGGGAATCGTGGCCTGTGGCTGGAGGGATGCTGTGCCTGCCCCAGCCAGATCATGCCCTGCTGAAACCTAAGCTGAGAGTGGCGCTCTGCCTCCGTGAGGGGGGCACCTGTGGATGGGGGTACGTCTGGGCTCCCGCTGAAAAGTCAGGAGCACGGCTTGGGAGGGTCCTGGGTGCCCCCAGGTGGCAGCTGTGGCCCAGGGTGCTTCGATTTAGCTGGGAGAACCACTGTTCCTATCCTGGAGAAGGGAGACCCAGCCAGGGTCCCACGTGGCCATTAAATCCAAGGTGAATTGCTAGAAGAGGCGCTGCTTCAAAGTACTGGGTGTTGCACTTCAAGGAATCTCATAAATGAGATTCCTTGAAGGGCTGTCTTTCCCATGCGGGAATGGGGTGGGGGAAGCCTTCTCCATTGCCTCACGGGGGCTACTGTGCTTCCGGCCCCCGGAGACCTGGCCAGCCCCTCCCCAACAGCTTTTCAGTGCCAAATCAAGACCTTTCCACCCCAGCATGCCCACCAGGAGGGGGGGGGGACGAGGAGGGAAGAAGAGCTTCTGACTCAGGTTTCCTGCTTCTCCAATCCATTTTTTGTTTTATGTTGTCATTTAACTACTTGCACACTTGATGATAATGTTTGATGCTATTCTGTGCAGATTGATGTCGAGATGGGAAGGTTTTTCAGAAGTAAACAATTCTCTTGACCATCGACCCAACCTCCCTGTCTTCTTCGCAAACCTTATTATCGCTTATTGGGTCTTAGAAAGATTTCAAAACGCCCACAAGCAGCCCTGTCCAGTGAGGGGGCGCACCACGCCTGCCCGCTCCCTTCCTGCCCGCCTGGATCTTGCCCCTAACCTCGCCCCTCCACCCACCCCCCACCCCTGGGCTCACCTGCAGGATGTAGTTCCCTGCCTTGACGTCGGTGATGTCGATCCACTGGCAGTCAATGTCATGGCGGTAGAGGTCCCAGCAGCCCACGGTGATGCCTTGCTCCCCAAAGTTGGCGCACTCATAGCGCTTGCCCACGTCTGCCCAAATGAAATAGTGGCAGGGTGGCGGGGTCAGATTCTGCCCCTGGGTCCCTTTGGCTGCTCTCCCTCATAGCCGCCTTGGGAGGAGAGGAAGCACTCAAGGAGGGAGGGGCAGAGGGAGGCGCAACTCTCCTTTGCTTCTCCCCGGGAGCGTTGGGGGAGCGCAGCATCGGGGCTGGGCAAATGGTTGGCCAGCCGGCCTCCTCCGCTTGCAGTCCTTGGATCCTGCCCACCGGGCTCCCCTTCTGAAGCCACCGTGGGCCCATTGTGCCCCTGGGAGGGAGGAAGGGAGGGAAGGAGGGAAGGAGGAAGGGAGGGAGGGGGCATCACCCACCTTCCTGGCATTCCGTGTCCTCCAGACAGAAGCTGGCCTTGTGTCCCTCAGCCACCTTCGTGCCATTTGGCGTCAGCAGGTCGTAGTGGGTGAAGATATCCATGCTGTGGTAGTGCCTGGGGTGGGAAGCCGTAGAACGTGGGTTGGGAGGGGGGCAGCAGGGGGGCAGCCCCACTTCTGCACAAGGTGGTGTGAAAGGCAGGCCCAGTGGGGGCGGGGGGAGGGAGCAACACACGCACCCAGCCAGCCAACATCCAACGAACGCACAGCCTCCTCTCTCCCTCCCTCCCCCCCTCCGCTGAGGGAGCCCACGGGAACCCTTACCCGTGGCATTCGTGCCAGACCCAGGAGTGGCGGCCGGCCTTGGGGCGGAAGTCAGCTCGGCCGTTGTTGTGGATCTGGGAGGAGAAGCGCAGGAGGCGCCGGTGCCCATAGGGCCAATTGGCACTCCGGGCACTGCTGGACAGGCAGTTCTCCTCTGCGGCGCAGTAGAGCATGTGCAGAGGGCGGTCCTCGATGTACGCCGTCTCTTGCACCAGTGGCGCATGGAGCAGCAAGTCTGAGGCAGCTGTGAAGAGCCAAGCGGGGTGTCATGAGGGAAGAGGCGGCTGGGGGAGACCAGGCTGCCCTTGGGGGTGGGGCTGGGGGTGGGGCTGGGGGGTGGCCAGCAGCCGGCCCATGACCGGGGAGGTGGGCCGGCCAAAGGTCAGTAGGCGGAGAGGAGTGGCCAGACGCCGGCCTCAGATGTAGCCCTACTGCCCAAGAGCTCTTCCAGGCTTCACCTCAGGGATGTTCTGAGGCTGGGAAACACCTTTGCGAACGTCTCAGGAAAGGGAGGGGGAGGCGGCATGGATGCTCAGCTCCAGCCAGTTCAAAATGGGGGCCCTGCTCCTCACCCTCCCCCCCCCATGGAGATGTGCCCAGCAGCAGCCTCCCCCTCCCTCCCCTCCCCTCTCACTCTCGGAACAGATGACGCCGGCGGCAAAGCGTGTCCCCGTCTTCTGGCAGGTCAGGGTCCTGTGCTGCTGGCAGTGGCTGAGCGCCATCTCCTGCCCTGTGCACTTCACGCCGCTCAGCACCATCTCCGTCACGTTGCTGGCATCCCAGTACCATGTTTCCTTGGAGACACAACACAAGAGGCAGCTGGACAACCATCTGTCAGGGATGCTTTAGGGTGGATTCCTGCACTGAGCAGGGGGTTGGACTCAGTGGCCTTAGAGGCCCCTTCCGACTCTACTATTCTATGATTCTATGGTTCTAACACACCGGAGCATGGGATATGTGGCAGGGTGGCGCAGGCAACGGTGTGTGGAGCGTGCCAGCCCGCCCGCCCGCCCACTCCCCATCTCCCCTAGGATGTGCGCCGGCCCTGATCCACCTCCAGCCTCCTTCCAACTGGGTCCCGCCCTGCCCTCCTGTCATCCACCTACCGTCACGGCATGCATGGCGTAGCCCAGGCCCAGCTGCCGGCACGCCACCATGGCCTCCGTGGTGCTCCAGCCCGTGCTGCAAACTGTGCCCCACTTCCCAGCACGTTTCACCTCCACGCGCCCCTCAAACGTGGTTCGGCCACCAACTATGCGGATCTGTGGAGAAGCCCTGCAGGAAGTCAGCACGCAGCCCACTACCACCACCACCATCCTGGCTCGGCCACGTGGCTGCCTCTGCCTTGAGACGTGGCGGTGGATGCTGGGGCTGCCCTGCCCTGCCCCCCATGAGCCACTTGGGGAGGTCTGCTTGGGCACAGGGCCAGGAGGGGCGGTGGTGGTGGGCAGCAGGCGCCACCCAGGCAGCAAGCTCAGTGGCCAGAGCAGGCCAGGCCCAGGCAAGCAGGCAGGCCGTCATGGCCTCCACGGTTCCTCAGCTGTCTCGGCAGATCAAGCCCCGCCGCCAGCAGCGGGGGCCATTGGGCCCGGCCCTCAGCGCTACCCTCAACGTGGCTATGGCCCCCGCCCAGGGGGATCAGTGAAGAAATAGGCTGGGGCCGGGGGTGGGGGTGGGGGAGAGAAGAGAGGCCGGTCTGGAGGCGCGCTTGTGAGAGGGGGCTGCGTCTGCTGGCTGCCGTCCATCAGCCACGTCCTCTCTGCTGGCATCTTGCCTGTCAACGCCTCCTTCCCATCTCACCCATATGGTTCCCCAGCTAGGGAGGGGGCCTTGGCTCTGTGGTGGAGACCCTCCTTTGCCTGCAGAAAGCCTCCGGTCAGACCCCTGAGGTCTGTAAAAACTCCTGCTGTCAACCCTGGAGATCCACTGCTGCCAGCCAGTGCCAGCAGAACAGGGCTGGATGGAACAGGAAGTTGGACATCAGGAAAAACTTCCCGACTGTTAGAGCAGTATGACAATGGACCTAATGACCTAGGGAGGTCGTGGGCTCTCCCAGCCAAGAGGCTTTCAAGAGGCAGCTGGACAGCCATCTCTCAATGATGTTTTAAGGCGGATTCCTGCATTGAGCAGGGGGTTGGACTCCATGGCCTTATAGGCCTCTTCCAGATCAACTATTCTATGGTTCTATGACCACGGGGGTCTGGCTCAGTGTAAGGCTGCAGCCTCTGTTCCTGGGGCCCCTCCTGGAGCAGAGGCTGCACCCCTACGCTGATGCCCCAGAGACACTCCCCTCTGCCCATGCTCCATGGCAGCCCTTCCCAGCTCCCTCTCCTGGCTTGAGATTTTACCCCAGACCAATGGCCAGAGCTGCTTCCAGAGGAGGGGTGGGTGGGGGGTCCTAGCACTAGTGATCCAAAGGCTGTAAGGAAAAGACAGGAGACTTTGGGGGACACACAAAGGCCCCCCCACATCTGGACTCCCACCAAATGCTGTGAATGACACAGGGCAAATCCCCCCCATAAAAGCCACATCTGGGAGCACCAAAGAGTAGGGGGTGGCAGGAGGGGGGAGTTGCACCAGTGGGGATGTGCAATGTGCCTCATGCTTTGGGGTGTTTTTTTTTTTGCAGTGCCGGTGGCAAGCCATCAGGAGGGCCAGTGGCACGGCATGGGGGAGCAGAGTCTGGCAGGGGGAGCCCTTGGTGGGCAAGGCCCCCGCACAACCTGGGAGCGCCTGCTCAGGGGCAGCCCACGTCTCATGGGCAGGGCTAGCATCGGCCTGTGGCTAGGAGCTTGTCACCAGCGCCAAAGTCAGCCCAGGAGCCACAGGATGGGCGTCGGCTGCTCAACCACCTGCCACAGGTGACCCTCTCTGGCAGTGGTGCTGCTCCCAAGGACACCACACGGATCCCTCGGGAGGGATCCACAAAAGAGTGACGGATGGATCGCCCCTGCCGAGCGCAGCCTCTGGCATCCCAAACTCCCAGATCCGCCACCACTGTCTCTCCGGTCATCTGCCAGGCGGACCCCAGTGCAGGGGGCTGGAGATATGGGGCTTGCCCAGACGCCTCCACACAGCACAGTGGCTTCCTGGCAACCTGGCCACACTCCCAGCAGCCCAAAGAAAGGGCTTGTGGGTGCTGAGCAGCCTCTGCTTTGCTCCAAGCCGGAAAGAGCCTTTGGGGTCCTCTCCACGACACCCCCCCACACACACAGCTCTCCCCTGTCCCTCGCCTGCCACCAGTCCAGCTCTGTCAGGAAGGGGGCCATTGGCAAGCAGATGCAGAGCTGGGGGGCAGAGGGATGTCCCTGGCCCAGACGGCTGTCTGGGGATGAGGGCACAGCCGGCGGCCTGAGCTGGGCTGGGAAAGGTCTCCCTCCCCATGAAGGCCTCCGGAGCTCTTTGCCGCCCTTCCAGAGGAGGGCCGGGGGCTGCTTGCCAGGAGGAGGGCAGGGTGGGGGAGTAGAAGAGGGGCAGGATACATGGGCTCCTCCCACCCCACCCCGGATCCTCGCCTGCACAGCTTACCGTGGTTTCGAAGCCCATGTAAGGAACGTTGCAGCGGACCCCGGCGTCCTCAGAGTGTTTGCAATCCTCCTGGGTAATGTTTTTATAGGGACAGCTCCACAGGGTCTTCTCAGAGCCCAGGCACTGCGCCTCGCTCATGTAGATCTGGCCCATGCCTAACCCAGGAGAGGGAAGTCAGGCACCGGCCACCCCTGCCCCATCCGAAGCCCCCTCCCCCAGGGCTCCACACCTGCTGCTCTCCCCTGCCGGGGGCACTCTGGGGAGCAGCTGCCTGGACGGAATTGTGGGGGTGATCCTGGCCCCCAAGGCCACCACTCAGCAGCAGCAGGTGCCATATTGCTCCCCCCAACCCCAGAGTAGCGGGTGCAACTGCCACGCTTTAAAGTGAGTGGGGCGGGGGCGGGGGCAAGGCTGGTTGGCTCTTTCACAGGGCTGGTTGGCCACTAAAGAAGAGGCCAGAATTCGGGCAAGGTCTGGCAGGGCCCAGTTCTGACGCACAAGCCCGGCCGCCCACAGGCACCCAGGCTGCTCGCTCGCTCGCTCACTCGCACTCTCACCTTGGCCCATGCGGGCCCCCGTGAGGGCCTCCTTGGCGCTCCCAAAGCCCAGCTCCCGGCAAACCACGCTGGCCGCCACCAGGTTCCAGCGGTCGTCACAGACGGTGCCCCATTCGCTGCCCTTCAAGACCTCGACTCGCCCCTCGCCAGGCTTGGCCCCACCCTTCAGCCGGACCCGCTGCTGTGGGGGCACAGGGAGGCTCAGATGCAGGGAGGCTGCTGACCCCAAAGGTGGCGCCCTGCATGCCAGCCCTCCCCCCGTGCTTCTTGTGCACCCACCGGCCCCCTTAGCACCCAGGACAACAAGCGCCCTCCCAGCACCCGTGCACGAAGCCCACCCACCCACCCACCCACTCACTCACTCACTCACTCACTCACTCACCGTCCTTTGTTGCTGCTGCTGCTGCTGCTGCCTCTTTTTCTTCTGGGCCTGGCCTGCAGGGGCGAAGAGGGGCCCGGGCACGCAGCTCACCACGGCGGGCATCCCGCCCGGGCAGGCTCTGGTGGCATTGCTCTTGTAGAACTCCAAGGAGCACATGGAGAGGTGGACCTCCTGCCCCGTGCAGGCCACTGAGTGCAGCCGGTAGTTGGGCGGCTGGCGCTGCAGGGACAGCCTGTAAGAAAGGTGTGCCAGCAGCCTCAGCACCACCACCGTGGGGCTGCCAAGGGCCACTCCGGAGCCCTCTGTGTGTGCCCCCAAGGAATGGGCGCTGGCCCCACAGTTCAGCTGCCACAAGCCAATTGCCTAGGGAGGCCGTGGGCTCAGGCAGCTGTCCGTCAGGGATGCTTTGAGGTGGATTCCTGCACTGAGCAGGGGGTTGGACTCGATGGCCTAAGCAGCCCCTTCCAACTCTACTGTTCGGCTATGGGGTGGTATATAAATGTAATAAATAATAAATAAATTCTATGATTATTTGAAGCAACCCCACCACCACGGTCTTCAACTACTCTGGGCTTGAGCAAGTGACTGAGCAAATAGCTAGCTCCTGTCTGGGGGGGGGGGGTGGAGAAGAGAGTGGGGGCTGCTGTGCAATGGACCCCTGAATGCAGCCCAGACCAAGCAGCTGAGCAGCAGCTGGGGGACGCCTGGCCTCAGCCCTGGCCCCAGCATCCACACTCCCCGGGGGGAGCAGCAGCGCTGGCCCCATTACCTCTTGGTGCCCCTAAAGTCCTCCCTGCGCCTATGTTTGGGGCGAGACCTCGAAACCAGCCTGGAAAACACATAGAAGACAAGCGTGAAGGAGCTGCCCTGTGCAGGGCCGCCCTCCACTGAGTCAGCCCTCAGCAGCCCCCAGGGGACGGATGAGGCCCTGCGCAGCCCACCCCCTGCAGCCAGAAGCGGGCCCTGCGCCCATGCCACCAGGACTCATGCAAGTCCAGCCCCACAGCGCCAGTGCGGAGGGGCTGATGAGGCAGAGGGACAGGAGGGGGGCACACAAAGAGTCCCTGCAAACGTTTGTCTTGCCCACTGCACTGTTTCCAACAGTGGCCAGCCATGTGCCATCTCAGAAAGCTGAAAATGGGACAAAACGCTGAACACCTTCCTCAGTTTGGTCCCCAGCAGCTGCTGAGGACAGGTAGTCTGTCCCGGAGGAGGAGGAGGAGGAGGGGGGGGGGAATCTGCCTCACTCGGGTAGCTGCCTGCTTTCCGGTAAGGGAGGGGTGACAGAGCACATGCTTTGGGTGGAGGTGTTTCCATGCTGAACGCCTGGGAGCTTACGGAGCGGGGCCAGAAAGAGCCTTCTCTCTCTGCCTGGGGCGCTGGGGGAGGTGGGCCGACGGGGCTGGTCAGATGCTCATGAGGGCACCTCATCCCTTTCCAGTGTTCTCCGCCGACGGCCACGACCACACCTTGTGGCACAGCAGCACAGGGAAGGTGAGGGAGTGAAAAACCTCCCCCTCGCACCTCATGCTCTGGGCCTGGGACATGGCTCCCCCGACCGCTTTTCTCCTACACTAAGAGGCCTCAGAGGCTTGAGGCCTGTCCTTGCAGGGAGGGGGGGGCGGCACGATGGGAAACACACATGGTCACGGCTAGCAAAAGCCCCACCGTCCATGGCGAGGGAGAGGTGACCCTGCGGCAGCTTTGAGGGCTGGCGGGGGAGCTCTCTGAGCAAAGACGCACCTTTCTTCTAAACTCAGGTGGTGACGTGGAGGAGGAGGAGGAGGAGGAGGAGGAGGAACCCCCCCCAAAGCCCACAAGTGAGTCAAGCTTCCCTGGGCGAGAGGAAGCACACTGCAGGCTTTGTCTGGCAGCCGTGGCCAGACGGCCATTCATGCCGCTCAGGTGCTCCCCCTCGCCCAGCCCCGGACCATTCCAGCTCCTCCTCCTCCTCCTCCTCCTCCTCCTCTGGCCATTCACTCCCAGGATGAAAGGGGCTTGCCAGATGTGCTGGACCCACGCCTGCCTGGGGTGACAGGAGGCAGTGCTGGGGAAGGCTCTCGGCCATGGCCTGGCTCCTGCCCAACCGCCCTGCCCTGTCCCATCTTGCCCCCCCCCCCCACCTGCACTGGCCCTACCGGTCACTGCCCCGCACGGGCAAGAGCCATACGCCAGCACCAATGCTTGGAGGAAACTCCTGTCCCGAGGGTCCGGTTTTCTAACTGGGCCAGTACAGCCTCCCCAGACACCGACTCCACCTTCAGGCCCTGGGCTGAGAGGCTGCCTGGCCTTCCAGGGAGGAACAGGGGCAGGCGGTGGGATTGCCCTGTGGCAACTGCCCCTTTCCAAGGACCACGTGGCGCCTGCGAGGGACTCTACCCAAGTCCAGGGAAGACGGAGGCCTGAGTGATGCAGCCCGAGGGCGGCCAAGGCAGCTCACAGGACAAAAGCAGAGGCCGCAGAGGCCACTCCGGCTGTGTGGGGCCACCACCATCCCCAACGGAAGACATCGCTTCAGAGGGCCATCAGGGGACCAAATAATCACAACATCCCCACCCCCAGACACACACACAGAAGGACAATTAATGGGGTGCCCAGCACCAATCCTGCCCGCCCCCTGCTTGCTGCTGCACCAGGTGCTCTCCTGCTTTTTCTGTCAGGCTTCTCACAAACATTCCTCATCGCCGTGATAGACAGCACTGGGCTAGGCAGACGGGAGGGGGGGAGGAGGGGGGGTTGGTTGGTCTCTGGCTCAGCCCAAGGCAGCTGCCTACATTCTGAACCAACCAGAAGTCTCAGAAGAAAAATTGCCTTACACAGCTTCCTATGTTCCTATACACACAAAGACACACACACAGCATTTTGTCCAGAAAAGAGCAGCCACCACCCTCAGCCCGCGCTTGGCAGAAATGGCTCAGCTCCAGGACACGTGGAGGCCCTCTGGTGCTTCCGGCACCGGACACAGAAGAAATCCTGCCCCTGCCGTCCCCGACCTTTGCAGCTGGGAAAGTCCCCCTCCCCACCCCCAGGAGCCCAGGAGGAGAGGGGCCCACCGAGAGGCACAGGAAGCAGGAAGCAGCAAGCCCAGCCAGCCCCCCCCCCCCCGCCCCAGCCAGTTAGCTGAGCCCCCGAGTCAATGGATGAACCTCATGGCCCCAAACCACAGGCCTGCCGGCCGGCCCAAACCACTGAAGGGAAGCGTGCAGCAAGGAGCTGCTCGGTTTGAGGATGAGGTTCATGGCATTTCCGCCGCTACTGGATCGCAGCAGCAGGATCCAGCCTGGGTGGTGCTGCGGAGCTGCTCAGACCCATCAGGGGGATGGACTCGGCGGCTCGGGCGTTGCCAGGGCCAACCAGCTGCACAGGCGCAGGGTCTGCCTGGCCCTGCATTACCTCTTTCGGGGGGCCGGCCTCCTCCGGCCCTTGGCTGCCTTGGCTGCTCGCTTGAACCGCCTGGAGAAGGAAAGGCAACAGCTTTCTTAGGGAAGGTGAAGGCGGCTGTGGGGCAGCCCTAGACGACGACTCAATGGGCTGCCCCACAGCACCCAGCGGCCAGAGCCCAGACATCGCTCCGTTGCAGGGACCAAGCCCAGGGTGAGCCAGTCCTGTGCTGCCTCTCCAGGGCCGGATCAAGGCTATGAAGGCCCCAGGCCCGAGCCCTCCATCATGGGGCCCCTACTCTGCCCCTGAAACTGAACTGACAGACATGATATTGATGCATGCACGCCCACATGCGCACACACACACAGACAGACAAAGCAAACTATTTGATGTCCAACAAGAATGCCTATTTGACTGCAAATCATCTTCCATGCTTTCCAGGAAGGCTCATATCTTGGCCGTGGTCGCTGGCTAGCAACACTGGGCAGGAGAGCCGCTCGGCATCACCAAAAGCTGAGTCCATGAAAAGCTCACAAACAGGACGCGAGTCATCGCCAGTGACACACGGGGCTTCCTGGGGAGGGACGGCAAAAGTGAGTAGCCAAGGAGAGACCCAGACCGGTTGTCAGCTATGGCAGGAGCCAGTAAGGGCGTCAGAGCGCAGCGCAACGGCTGGGCTGAGCTCAGAGGGAACAAGCGGGCAGTGAAAAGAGCCCAATCCCTGCATGCCTACTCAGAGCTAAACGAGACTTACTCTTAGGTAAGAGTATTCAGCACAGGGGAGTGGGAGCATGAGCCGCTGTCCTGTGTCTCTGCCAGACATAGAATCATAGAATCATAGAATAGCAGAGTTGGAAGGGGCCTACAAGGCCATCGAGTCCAACCCCCTGCTCAATGCAGGAATCCACCCTAAAGCATCCCTGACAGATGGTTGTCCAGCTGCCTCTTGAATGCCTCTAGTGTGGGAGAGCCCACAACCTCCCTAGGTAGCTGATTCCACTGTCGCACTGCTCTAACAGTCAGGAAGTTTTTCCTGATGTCCAGCCGGAATCTGGCTTCCTTTAACTTGAGCCCGTTATTCCGTGTCCTGCACTCTGGGAGAATCGAGAAGAGATCCTGGCCCTCCTCTGTGTGACAACCTTTTAAGTATTTGAAGAGTGCTATCATGTCTCCCATGAGGAGACATGTCTCCCATGTGCTATCATGTCTCCCATGTCTCACATGAGGGAGCGTGAGTGCCAAGTCCAACCCCCCCTCCATGATCCTCTGCTGGGGGCGCAGAAGATCATGTGTGCCTCGTTCTGAGGAAGGGGGAGTTCTCAGAGCAAGGCATTTTGGCTGGGTGGACTCGGTGGAGAGCTGCCCTGGGAGGCGCCTGCTTACGCCTTTGTCAGAGTGACATGGAGGGTGGGTGGAAGCCGCTGCTCTGGAGAGGCGCAATGGCTGCTTTCCTGCGGTGGCATTTGCCACAGCAGGAGAGTGGCCAGCGGGACTCTCCGGGTCAGCCACCAGCTCTATTCTTCACTTTGAGAGGCATTGGACAACGGTGGCATCAGCGCCCACGGCCCTACTGGCAGACTAGGAGACCCTGCCCTCGCACCCAGCAGGATGGGTATAACAGCCACGGAGGATCAAAGTGATCTTGATAGGCTGGAGTGTTGGGCTGAAAACAGAATGAAATTTAATAGGGTTAACTGCCAAGTTCTACATCTAGGAAAAAGAAACCACACGCACAGTTACAAGATGGGGGATACTTGGCTCAGCAATACTACAAACGAGAAGGACCTTGGGATTGTTGTAGATCGCAAGCTGAATATGAGCCAACTGTGCAATATGGCTGCAAGAAAGGCAAATGCTATTTTGGGCTGCACTAATAGAAGTATAGCTTCCAAATCGTGTGAAGCACTGGTTCCTCTCTAGTTCCTCTGGTTAGGCCTCATCTAGAGTATTGCATCCAGTTCTGGGCTCCACAATTCAAGAAGGACGCAGACTAGCTGGAGCGTGTTCAGAGGAGGGCAACCAGGATGATCAGGGGTCTGGAAACAAAGCCCTATGAGGAGAGACTGAAAGAACTGGGCATGTTTCACCTGGAGAAGAGAAGATTGAGGGGAGACATGATAGCACTCTTCAAATACTTAAAAGGTTGTCACACAGAGGAGGGCCAGGATCTCTTCTCGATCCTCCCAGAGTGCAGGACATGGAATAATGGGCTCAAGTTACAGGAAGCCAGATTCCAGCTGGACATCAGGAAAAACTTCCTGACTGTTAGAGCAGTACGACAATGGAACCAGTTCCCTAGGGAGGTTGTGGGCTCTCCCACACTAGAGGCCTTCAAGAGGCAGCTGGACCACCATCTGTCAGGGATGCTTTAGAGTGGATTCTTGCACTGAGCAGGGAGTTGGACTCGATGGCCTTATAGGCCCCTTCCAACTCTGCTACTCTATGATTCTATGGTTCTCCAGCCGCTGGAAAGTACACAACACGGGTTCATACGAACACATGCCTGCGCGTGCACTTCACTCCCTCATCCTTGTCCCTCCTCTGGCGCCTCACGGCCCCACTTCGGACAGCAACAGGACGGCCCTCCTGAGCCCAGGCCAGGCGGGGCAACCGTGGGCACACGCACACACTCTACGCTTACTTGTAGAAATTGCGGTTGACCCTCTTCTCGGCAGGGAAGCCCAGCATGCCACAGATGACCCGGCTGTTCCGGCTGTCCCAATTTTCATCGCAAATCTGGGCCCAGCCACTCTTGTGCCGGACTTCCACAATGCCCTCCGTCACCGGCAGCAGCGGCCGCTTGGCATGGGAGACCACCGGCCTCAGGCGCAGCTCCTCCACCTGGTTCTGCTCTGTCTGGAGAAGGAGAGAGAGGGTCAGCCCCACTCAAGAGACCCTGCAGCGCCGCCCCCCCCACCAAGGCCTTCAAGACTCTTTGGGGTGAGGCTGGTAGACGGATGCAAGCTGAATAAGGCCTAACCTGCACCAAGCAGGATATTGCACTATGAAAGCAGTATGGAAGTGGTATATAAGAAGCAAGGGCCACACTACTGCTTTACAGCTGAATTGAAATGCACTGACAACATTGGGGGCCATTGACACAGACCATTATTATTATTATTATTATTTATTTATTTATTTATTTATTTATATAGCACCATCAATGTACATGGTGCTGTACAGAGTAAAACAATAAATAGCAAGACCCTGCCGCATAGGCTTACATTCTAATAAAATAATAATAAAACAATAAGGAGGGGAAGAGAATGCACCAAACAGGCAGTATAAAAGTCAGAGCAAAATCAAGTTTTAAAAGCTTTAGGAAAAAGAAAAGTTTTTAGCTGAGCTTTAAAAGCTGCGATTGAACTTGTAGTTCTCAAATGTTCTGGAAGAGCTTTCCAGTCGTAAGGGGCAGCTGAAGAAAATGGACGAAGCCGAGCAAGGGAAGTAGAGACCCTAGGGCAGGTGAGAAACATGGCATCAGAGGAGCGAAGAACACGAGCGGGGCAATAGTGTGAGATGAGAGAGGAAAGATAGGAAGGAGCTAGACAGTGAAAAGCTTTGTAGGTCAACAGGGGAAGTTTATATTGGATTCTGAAGTGAATTGGAAGCCAATGAAGAGATTTCAGAAGTGGAGTAACATGGTCAGAGCGGCGAGCCAAGAAGATGATCTTAGCAGCAGAGTGGTGAACAGAAACCAACGGACTGATGTGAGAAGAAGGAGGGATGCCACAAGCCACTTTCACACCGCTTTCATAGTGCTATATCCTGCTTGGTGTAGTTTAGGCCTAAGCTTCCAGGGGGAGGGGATCTGTTTTGCTCCCCATTTCCCCATGGCTTTGATATGGAAAGATAGGAGGGATCTTGTCCCCTAGATGCAACTGAATATCTGCAGATTTACAACCCTCTGGATGAAAAGCCTCTTCCTGAGAGTGGCGGCACATGGCTGGAGTAACGCAAGCGTGAAGTGCAAGAGTGCGAGGGGAGTCCGAAGGTGGGGCAGGCCCTTCAAGGCCTCTCTAGGCCCGGCCCTCCGTGCCCCCAGGTGCCCACAAGGGAAGCCCACAAGCAGGAGGGCAACCACACACCCTCCTGCTCAGGTTCCCCAGGAGGCATCGGCCTCCTCCTCCATGGGTTGATCCGACCCCCTTTTAAAGCAGCCAGGTCGGGGGCCGTCTCCACACCTTGCAGCAGGGAATCCCACAGATTAACCAGATGCTGGGTGAAGAAGGACTAAGTTAGTGTATAGTTAACTAAGCAGCCATGGTAGGAGTAATTAGTAGGCAGCCAACTTTACAGCTACTTAAATTTAATAAGTTTAGCTCACTTTAAGTGCAGAAAAATCTACTTGAACGTATGAACAACGGGTGCTCACCTTAACCAAAAGTTAAACAATGAGTGGCTACAAAGTTAAGGAAATAATGAAACAATAAACTTATAGCAAAAACAATATATATAGAATAAAATGTGGAACATTTTTTAGGGGCATACACACAAAGATAATAAGCATACAGACAACAGTAATGCAATAATAAAGCTGCTCCACAATGTCTGTGAGCGAAGGCCAAACGCGTTTCGACTTGCAATCTTCTTAAGTGGCCGGATAACCTGATAGTTACGAATCCACGGGAGTTGGGGCAGTCAGTGATTTATGAGGCACCACTCGCCACGCTATAGGGAGTGACAATTTTATATATTCCTTGAATTTGGGATCAAGTGAGTCAGCCCGTGTATATTTTCTTTCCCCCCAAAAAACGTACCTGAACTGAAGTTTTTAACGAGCTCTGCTATCAGGCCACTGAAGAAGATTGCAAGTGGAAACACGTTTGGCCTTCGCTCACAGACATTGTGGAGCAGCTTTATTATTGTATTACTGTTGTCTGTATGCTTATTATCTTTGTGTGTATGCCTCTAAAAAGCGTTCCACATTTTATTCTATATATTATATTGTTTTTGTTATAATTTTATTGTTTCATTATTTCCTTAACTTTGTAGCCACTCATTGAAAAATCTACTTGACCTGGTAAATTTAAGAATGCACTGAGGACAGCGGAAGCAGCCCCACAGCCTCACTGCTGTTGCCTTTGGAGGCCATTAGAGAGCGGGAGGAGGCCGCCGCCTGCTGAAGCTCAGAGCCACAGGAAAGCAGCGCTTCCAGCCGGGCGGAATTCAGCAGCCCAGCCCCCTCCCTGCCCCAGTTGGTGTCGCATGCCAGGCGCAGCGGTAGGGATGGCAGCAGGGGGTCTTGCAAGCATAGCAGCAAGTAAAGCGCGGGATCAGGCCCGGGTCTCGGAGCAGGCCCGAGTCAAGAGACCACAAGGACGAGAGTCAGGAGTCCTGGATGCTGCATTTGCCTGTTTCCAAAAAGAAAGAAAACCCTGCTTATGAACAAATGAGCAAAAGAAGTGAAGGGCGGGGAGGGGGAGAGGCCAGAACAGGACACACACACCCCCGCTGGGGCAGGTGAAGGTAGGAGGGCCATTCGAAACAGAAAGCTCCCGCACCTGGCTGGCCAGAAGACCAAGAGAAGGGAGGAGCACCGAGTCCCTTTTCCTAAGCAGCCGGGGGGGGGGAGGCGGGGGTGTGTGAGAGGGGGTTCTGCTTGCTGTTCCGCCTCCAGTGATGAGAATAACTGAAGCCAAGAATGAAGCCATGGGTTTGTAGCACCCCCCACTCCCCTGCAGGAAAGGGGCCTCTTTCTGAGGAAGTAACCCAGATTTGCTCTCCAAAACGGTAACAAGCGGCCCCCGCCTCCTCCTCCTCCTCTACCCCCTCCGATGACGAATGGAAGGAAGGAATGCCGTGGGTGTAAATGCCTCTCAGTCAGGCCTATGCCCCAGTTCCAGATGTGACATAATTCTCCCAGCAGCTGGGTGCTGCTGGGAGGCAAGCCAAGGACTTCTGCAGGGGGAGGAATGGCAGCTGGCTCTCAGCCCCACTGAAAGGAAAGGCAGAAGGCGGCCCCGGGGTGAGGGCGTGAGGGGGTCTCTGGGGCATTTCACGCAGGGCACGGGCTGCCTGGAAGGCACAGCGCTGGCAGGGGCGCAGGCTGGCTGGGCCAACGAGCAAGCAAGGGCACTTGCCCAAACCCCGGCATTCAGGCAGGACTGTTTGCCCCGAGAGCCAAACTGGTTTTCCCAAGTTGCAGTGCCCCCAAAACAGGACGAAGGATGAAGCAAGGTCAGCTCAGGTCACACTGAGAGGGAAGGCGAGGCTGAGCCCCTACCCCACCCCCAGAGCCAGACAGCAGGAGGGAAAAGTCCCTTTTGGCTCCCAGCATGGAATTCGAGATGCCCCAGGCTGAGCTCCCAGGCCTCAGGCCCTGCTTTCCCCTTCGCATCGCAAGGTTTACGGCAAGGAGCTGCGTGCTGGAGGAGCCGGGAGGCCTTTTCGCTGGGAAATCCGCCCTCCGACTTAATCTTTGCAATTCCTACATTGTTCCCAAAGGCAAATCCGCCCAGCCCTGTTGCCCAGCCCCCTACCTTGGGCTCCCTCTCCTTTTCCCAAGGCATCACCAACATGCCTGGACACATGGTTGGCATCTTGGGGGGGGGGCGCATGGGTAGAGGGTTGAAGTGACGGATGCACTGAAGGCTTCGCATGGGTGGATGGGTGGCTGCGTGGGTTCCTGGCACTTCCCACTGCCAGCTGCACGTGGAATTACAGTTGGCCTGTCCTGATGTAAGCAGGTTTTCCTCCTAGTATACAGGTTTGCGACAGACCGTAAGTCCCGCCCACTTCACCTCTAATTGCCCAGTCCTCAGGAGAACAGAGGAAGCGCCATGCTGGATGAGACAGACCCTCGGTCTGATCCAGCCTCAGGGCACTTCCTATGTTCTTATGCTGACTGGGCATTTAGAGGTGAAGTGGGCGGGACTTACAGCCTGTCAGAGGGAAGGCTGTTTAAAACCGTCAGGACAGCCCAACCCTCGTTCCCTTCCACCATGCCCACCCCCACCCCCATCACCCCACCCCCACCACCCCCAAGTGCTGCAAGGCAGCCAGGTCCTCTCCTGGAGCGAAGACGTGCAGCCCTGCCTTAAAAGCATGCCGGCCATTCTATGGCATCATAAAACCATCTCCTTGTTCCGAGTTTCTTTTCAAAGAGTTTACAAAATTAGAGCCTGCAGCACAAGGACAGAGGATTGCAGCAACTTTTACTTCCAGGTCAACAGAGTTCCAAATGAGGCTGTGCGTCGGCGTCCCCCCCCCCATTCCGTAACCAATGGGCGGTGGGGTGGGGTGGCATAGAACAATTTGTTCATCCCAGAAGAAAAGGGAAGTTCAAGAAGCAGCCAGTTCGGGGCCTGTGGAGAATTCTGCCCAGTGAGGCAGAAGTGGGCACAGCGGCTGTCGGTGACACCAGATCCTTTCATTGACAGTTTTTGAAAAGAATCAATTTAGATGGAGCCATGCAAGAGGCAGCAAAGCACAGGCGTCCGACAGCGGGAAGGGGCCGTTTCGGCCATAGGGCCCAATCCCTTGCTCAGCGCAGGCCTCTTGGGAAGGAAGCCAGTGCTGCTCCTCAAAGGAGCGGCTATGCAAGCCGTGCAATGCCTCCCCTCCTTCCCAGCAGAGGCAGGGGATGGGTGCTCAGCCTGTCCGTCCCCCCCTCCCCCAAAACATGGCCCACCTCGATCACGTTGGCATCCACAAAGCCGGGGATGCGCTCGTCCTTGCAGACCACACCGGCATCTTCCTCGTGGGAGCAGTCGCTGTTGCCCCAGCCCCGCGACCGGCACTCCGAGATGCTCTTCTCGCTGCCCCCACAGTTCACATTGTCCAGCCAGATGCGGCCTAAAGAGTCACAGCCAGGCAAAGTCAGGGGCAGGGGGGAGGGGTGGGGGGAGCGCCGTGGGGAGCGCCAGGGGCTGATGCCTGGCCAGGCGAGCGCGGGGGCTCAGCCTTGCCTTGGGGGACTTGAATTCCTGTTCCTGAGGGCTGGTTGTGGTTATTCAGTGATGAGGGGAAATGCACTCTGCACATGCTTCAAAGACAGGCTCTTCTATTATCCCTTTCCTGGCTCTTTGGGCCTAACTGTCAATATGACCCAAGGCTGAGTCCTGGCGAGCTTGGAGGCGACCAGAAACCTCCCCCCGCCCCCATGTAACTGCCGTGTGGCTGGCTTGACGCGCCACATCCGATCAGGGCGGCCCCTTCGTCTGTGGGCTGCTGCTGCTCCCTGTCTCCCAAGCAAAAGGGGCTAGAAGTCTACCCCCGCGGCCCACCCACCCCACCGCCCCAGCCCATGGGCCCCCGCTCCGCCATGCTCACCAACACCTTTGCCGTATTTGGCACTGTGAGCCCAACCGGTGGCTGCCACGAAGCCCAGCTGGCGGCAGAGGACGTGGGCGTTGGCCAGCGTGAAGTCGTCGTCGCAGATCGTGCCCCATTCGCGGTTGTAGAAGACCTCGATGCGCCCCTCGTTGTGCTTGCGGGGGTAGCCGGCCAGCCGGAACTGCAGCTTGGCCGCTCCCGGGCTCGGTGCTGTGGGAGCCGGGGTGCTCAGCTGGGCCATGCTCCCCCACAGCCCCAGGCCACACAGCAAGCCCAGCAGCTCCCACAGCCCCTGGGCGGCACGCATCTCCCTCGCTGCCTGGGCCTAGGAGAGAGGGAGGCGTAGGCTCATGGCGGATCCGGGGGTGGGGAGCTGAGCGGCCCCTGCCCTGTGTCAACCTCCTCCTCCTCCTGCACCGAGGGCTCCTTTGCTCCTACAGGGGCCTTTCACCCACCGGGGTCCCAAAGGGGTTACGCAAGGAGAATCCCCCTCCCACAGCTCCACATGGCAGCATCCCCCATTCCCAGAGAACAGGGGATGGGGGGGGACTTCAGCCATCCTGCCCTGAGGCACTGCTGACTTCTTCTCCCCCCCTGCCCCCCCCCAGCTTCTTTGGACTCTTTCCCTGTCTCCCCCCCACACACCCCACTGCCTCTGCTGCCTCCTGCTTGCCTAGTCCTCTGCTTCTGGTGCCCCCTTTTGCCTGCCCCCTTCCCTAGGATTAGAGGCAAACAGCCAATGGAAGAAACTTTGCTGCAGTGAGACAAGGGAAGCTCAGCCAATCACCACCACCCCTGCTCTTGGTTCATTGCAACAGAGTTATTCACAATGGCCATTTGTCCCAATATTTCAATCTGGGATTTAGGAGCTGTTGAACGTTTCACATTTCAAATGATTATATTCAGAGTCAAACATCAGTGACTAAAAATCCCATAAACAGATTTCATGTGTGAGTCCTTGTGTTTCAGGGACTAGAAACTCAAATTTCTCTTTATGGAACATTGCCCGGGTTGGGTTGGGAGCAGACCTGTGTTTTGAGATCCACACAGCAACATTTGCTCTTGGGTCCATTGACCAGGGGTCCCAGTCTCCAGTGGAGTTACTGGGACAAAGTCCCCCACACAGCATGATGCTTCCAAGAAAGAAAGCCCTTCGCTGCCTAGAACCCCGGCATGGGTGGGAGGGGGCTGTCGCACCATGTCCTGCTTGTGGGTCAACAGCCATGCTGGACTAGATGGACCCTTGGTCTGATCCAGCATCACGGCTCTTCCTCGGTTCTTATGCTGCCAGCCTGAGTAGGAAAAGAGGGGCTGGATGGCCTGACTCAGCGTAAGGCAGTTTCCAAGATAATTACCACACCATGAAGGATGAATGAGACTCCAGGCTCTTGACCAGCCTGGCCTGGTCCAGCCCAAACTGAGGCACAAAATGTTAATGGCCACAGACTTATCCCAGAGATCTAAGAGTATGGAACAGTTTGTCTTCTAACAGAAATATGGACCTTCTCATGACAATCAGCTTCTTTACATGCTACCCAGTGAAATACATGCTGTGTGTGTGTGTGAGAGAGAGAGAGAGAGAGAGAGAAAGAGAGAGAGAGAGACTGAGGAAACGATAGACTCATCAATGAATTGCTTTCCTGCTTACATTATAAGAACATCCAAAGAGCCCTGCTGGATCAAACCAAGGGTCCATCTAGTTCAGCATTCTGTTCACACAGGGGCCAACCAACTGTCAATCAAGGACCCACTCTGGGATTATCTCTTCTCGATCATCCCAGAGGGCAGGACACGGAATAATGGGCTCAAGTGACAGGAAGCCAAATTCTGGCTGGACATCAGAAAAAACTTCCTGACCATAACAGTGGAAGCCATGACCTAGGGAGGTTGTGGGCTCTCCCACCCTAGAGGCCTTCAAGAGGCAGTTGGACAGCCATCTGTCAGGTATGCTTTAAGGTGGATTCCTGCATTGAGCAAGGGGTTGATGGCCTTATAGGCCCTTTCCAACACTACTATTCTATGATTCTAAGCAGGACACAGGTACAGCAGCACCCTCCCACATATGGGAGGTCCACCACTCTGCCTCTAAGATCATCTTCTTGGCCCGCCGCTCTGACCATGTCACTCCACTTCTGAAATCTCTTCATTGGCTTCCAATTCACTCCAGAATCCAATATAAACTTCTCCTGCTGACCTTCAAAGCTTTTCACGGTCTAGCTCCTGCCTATCTCTCCTCTCTCATCTCACACTATTGCCCCGCTCGTGCTCTCCGCTCCTCTGATGCCATGCTTCTCGCCTGCCCAAGGACCTCCACTTCCCTTACTCGGCTTCGTCCTTTTTCTTCTGCTGCCCCTTACGCCTGGAACGCTCTTCCAGAACACTTGAGAACTACCAACTCAATCACAGCTTTTAAAACTCAGCTAAAAACTTTTCTTTTCCCTATAGCTTTTAAATATTGAGTTTGTTCTGACTCTGTACTGTTAGCCTCACCCTACCCGGTGCCAGTTTACACTTCCCTGTGACTGTTTGCATTCTCTTTCCCTCCTTGCTGTTTACTACAACTTTATTAGATTGTAAGCCTATGCGGCAGGGTCTTGCTATTTACTGTGTAATCTGTACAGCACCATGTACATTGATGGTGCTATATAAATAAATAAATAAATAAATAAATAATAATAATAATAATAATAATAATAATGTTCCTCACCAACTGCCGTATATAGGTTTACTGCTTCAGATACTGGGAACATTGGTGAGAAGCATTCTAAAAGCTGGATGTCTCGGTCCCAATCAGCTCTACTGGTGGTGCAGCAAAAGATGCATCCAGCCAGGTCAGTAAAGCCCAGGTGCATACTTGGATTTGCACCCACTACATGAATGGAAGGATGCTGATTTGTACAGATCTCCTTTGCTGGATTGGAGCAGCTGAAGAACAAGTCTTGCTAAGAGAAGCACAGCCTTGCTTCTGCAAAGGAAAGTTCCATCTCACCAATGACTTAGAATTTGAATTTCTGCCCCCTTTGATATTAGCATGAGGTCCTGAACCTTTGTACATGCTTGTGGCAGAAATTAGGGCTGTGCAAACCACCACCACCCAACTTGTCTCAGAGGCTGTTTTGGAGGCTTCAAAATGGCCCCAATTCGACTTGGGCTGCCTCGGGGCTTGCCCGTCTCACTTCGGTACCAAAGCCAAAGCAAGATTTGGGGCCTGTGAAGCAATCAGGCTTTTGTGGGGTTCTTGGGTAGTGACCACACAGAGGCAAACCCAGGAAAGCCATGGGCAAGGCCAACCAGGAGTCCATTGGTTGGCCTCCCTCCCTCCCAAATCCAGAACCGCTGCCGCTGCTGCCAGGACTTACCTTCACATGAGTCCTCTTCTCTGAGAGCCAAGCCATGATTTAAAGGTAATATCATGGTGGCTTTCTTTTTTAAATAGCTCCAGGGTCGCAAACTAAGGGAAATTGTCCTTTACTGCAGAAACAAGCCCAGGGAGAGCATAGGATCCCCCCCCAATTGCAGCTCTCCCCTACACAGGTGTCCCCCACACAGGTAAGCATTTTGCTGGGAGCAGCCACCCCCAACACTAGGGCAACAGCACCATGTTGGCATAGATCTGCTACCCCAGTGGTGCAGGAGGAGTCATGGTCTCCCTTCCCAGCGGGCACAACTCAGGAATCAGTTTGCCCTGAAACATCTCAAGGGGTCTTGGCAAAACATCTGGGGCTTCTTAGTTGAGGGAGAAGACGGACGGGGGTGGGGGTGGGGGTGGTTGATGCCTTAGGAGCAGCCCGGAGAGTCCGGTCAGAGAGGCATTTGTTCCTCACACTCAGGCTGCGCTTGCTTAGAGCCACCCAGCTAAAGTGACAGGGGACAGCAACAGCACAAGGAGAATGATAAGGAAGGACTTCACATGGGGCACATGCATGCGCGGGGGGGCGGGGGGGTACAAAGCCCAGCCCCACAATTATTATTATTTTCAAATGGTGAATATCAGCCCAGAGTGCTCAGTGTATTCAGTGGAAGAATCCCACCCGATTCCCATTCAGGGGCTGCCAGTGAGTTGGCGGGCGGTCGCGGTGGGGGTGGGGCGTGGGGTGGACGACGATCCGCTTGACGGCCCGTGGAAGCAGAACGTGCTGGATCGGGGCCACGGGCGCCCGTCGAGTCCCAGGGTCTGTTTCCCAGCGGGCCAGGCAGATGCCCCGAGCCGGGCAGGAGCGCAAGAGCCCCGCCCGCCGGCATCCCTCCCTCGCTCGGGACTGCCGGAGGCAGTCCGCGGTCATCACGACGAGGAGCCATCGGCCGCCTTCAACTCCAGGGAACCACCAGCCAAAGCCAGGGAGGGGCCCTCCAGAGGAAGAACCCCCGCCCCAATACAGCCCAACAGCTGGGGCTGAATCCCCCTGGGGGGCCAAACGGAGGCCTGCCAGAGCGCTCCCCCCCCCCGAACTCCCGCCCTCCCCGACTGCCCCTGCCAACTTCTCCCGTCGGGCCTCATCTGCGCGGAACCGCCAGCCGGGCAAAGAGCGGCGACCGGACGGACGGACGCTCGCCCACTGGCCTGCCCGTGAAAGCCCCCCCCCCCCCGGCCCGCACCCCGAGCCCCCATGCCGGGCACGCCCTCCCTCCAGCCGAGCAGAGAAGGGGCTGTCAGACGCCCCCCCCCCCAAAAAAGTACCCTCTTCTCAGCTGACCTTTGCGGAGCCGCCGCCGCTGCCGCCCTCTCTCGCCCCGTCCGAGCCGCTCCCAGGCCAGGCGACGAAGGGGCCGCCCCGGCGGCCTCTCCTTCACCCCGCCCCCAGCGTCGCGGGCCGGCTCGGCCTGGCCGGGGCATCCCAGGGCGCGGCCCCCGAGGGGGGGGGCGCCTGGCGCGAGTCTGCCTCGGTCGGCGGGCGCCCCCTTGGGGCTCTTTGCTCGGAGGAAGCCCCTCGGAGTCGCGCGGGACTTGCTCCTGGGTGGCTGGGAGCCCGCGGGCTTCACGCGAGACGCTGGCTTGGAGGGGCCGCGCAGCCACCGCCAACGCCCGGCTTCCTTGGAGCCTGGGGACATCTGCCCTTCTTAGCCTGGTGGCCCCTTCTCTTGCTCACCGAGAACTTTCCTCTGCAGCTCCTCAGAGCCCAAAGACGAGGGTTCACTTGGAGTTGCCAGCACACACACACACACACACACGTCTTTCCCCATCATGGGCTGCTGCTCCCTTGACCTACTTTGGCCAAGTTGAGCAGCACAATTTCCCTGGAGGAAGAAGACAAGAGGCTGCGCAGGCACAGAGCGGGGCCGCGGGCATTTCTCCGCCTTCTCCTTGTGGGGCCCGGCTGCTTCCTCGCCCTTGCCACGCAGACAGCCCACCTCTTAAGGGCAGGGTGCCAGTCGTGGCGCTCCTCCTGTCCTCGGGGTCCTGACTCCCACCCAGGGCCTCTGCCCGCTCCCCCTCCTCAGCCGCTTCGGCACTGATCTCCGGGGAGATGAAATGGTCAGCAAGGCGGGCCAGACTGTTTTGCACCCTAGGCAAGGTGAGCTACTTGCACACACCCGCACACCCAAATTGCCAACTTTGATTCAGCTGTTCAAGAAGAGTTTCTGAACTATTATATTTTCCGTTTATTATGTTTTTTTCTTAAAACAGCTAATTTGTATAAAACTGTGGCCCTTAAAGGGCAGTACTGTGCCCCTCTGAGGTCTGCGCTCTAGGGGGCTGCCTAGTTGGCCTAATAGTAGTGCCGGCCCTGAAGGCAGGGCGGGGCGGGTAGCCGGCCTTTCGGCTTTAGCAACGCCGTCAGGGCAGGTGAGGTCTCCTGCTCCCCTTGTTATCGCGTCTCTGTGGCCGGAACGATTTGGGCATCTGACCTGGGAAGGCCTCAACCCGGTCGCCTGCTTCATCACTGGCTTGGCAGGCTGGAGCACAGCCCTCCTCTCCCGGCCTGGGGATTTCCTCACAGGTGCCTCCACCAGGGACATGCTTCTGCTCTTGCGCCTACCTCTCCCCACATTCAAGTCCTGAATCTCCCCCCAGCCACTGGGCCTCATCTACACCAAGCAGGGTATGGCACTATGGAAGCGGCTTCTGGTCTGTGTCAGTGGTCCCCAACCGTTGTCAGTGCACTTCAATACTGACCGCTATGAAGCAGCAGTGTGGCTCCTGCCTCTTATATACCGCATTCATAGTGTCATAATATCCTGCTTGGTGTAGATGAGGCCCAAGTTTCAGTCATGCCTATTACATTATATGTCCCGGATTACGAGTCCAACTTCATCCTGCTTGTTTTCCACACTCTGGAGCATTCTGGGTTGTATCCCCACCCCAACAGCTCTCCTGTTTATATAGGGGGAAACAATCTCTCAGGTAACTTGGTCTTAAGTTGTTTAGGACTTTATCTGTCAATAACAATACCTTCAACGAGCAACCAGTGCACCTCTTTAAGCACAGGTGTTATGTGTGTGTGGCAACACACTCCATTCAACAGCCTCGCTGCAGCATCTGCACAAGCTGCTTCTTCTGAACCACCCTCAAGGGCAGCCCCACATAGAGAGCATTACAGTCCAGCATTCTTAAAATGTACATGCCTTCTCTTGTGCCATTTAGATAGGGATATGTTGTGGTGTTCTCCATGATTACATTACAGCTAAATGAAGCTGGTGGTATCGGAGTCTGTCTTCTGAGTATTTCATACAAGATCATCTAATGTGAGTTGGAAACATGGTATCTTGTTAGTTTGTGGTTTTTTTGGACATTTATGCCCCACCTTTCTCCACAAAATAGCAGGGCCAGCTCCAGCTGAGGGACGCACAGAGGTTCTAGGAGACTGCCTCTGATCAGCCCATCTGATGTTAGTAATTGATAGCCCTACTAGTAGTGACAGGCAACTGTGCCTTTTGTAAACTGCCCAGAGAGCTTTGGCTATGGGGTGGTATATAAATTATTATTATTATTATTATTATTATTATTATTATTATTATTATTTATATAGCACCATCAATGTACATGGTGCTGTACAGAGTAAAACAGTAAATAGCAAGACCCTGCCGCATAGGCTTACATTCTAATAAAGTCATAGTAAAGCAATAAGGAGGGGGAGAGAATGCAAACGGGCACAGGGTAGGGTAAACAGGCACAGGGTAGGGAAAAACTAACAGTATAACTAACAGTCTAAAGTCCGAGTAACATCAAGTTTTAAAAGCTTTAGGGAAAAGAAAAGTTTTTAGCTGAGCTTTAAAAGCTGAGATTGAACTTGTAGATCTCAGATGTTCTGGGAGAGCATTCCAGGCGTAAGGGGCAGCAGAAGAGAATGGACGAAGCCAAGCAAGGGAAGTAGAGACCCTTGGGCAGGTGAGAAACATGGCAACAGAGGAGCGAAGAGCACGAGCGGGGCAATAGTGTGAGATGAGAGAGGAGAGATAGGAAGGAGCTAGACAGCGAAAAGCTTTGTAGGTCAACAGGAGAAGTTTATATTGGATTCTGAAGTGAATTGGAAGCCAATGGAGAGATTTCAGAAGTGGAGTAACATGATCAGAGCGGCGAGCCAGGAAGATGTTCTTAGCGGCAGAGTGGTGGACAGAAACCAACGGACTGATGTGAGAAGAAGGAAGGCCAGAGAGAAGAAGGTTGCAGTAGTCCAACCGAGAAATAACCAGTGCATGAACAAGCGTCTTGGCAGAAGAGACAGACAAAAATGGTCGAATCCTGGCAATATTATACAGGAAAAAGTGACAGGATTTAGCTACTGCCTCAACATGAGGACTAAAGGAGAGCGAGGAATCAAATATAAAGCCAAGACTACGAGCTTCATTGACCGGAGTAAGCGTAACATCATTGACAGTAAGAGAGAATGAGAGGTGAGGAGAAGGTTTAGGAGGAAAAACAAGCAAGTTTCAAATGACGATGAAGCAGCCAGGCTGAGATATCTGAAAGACATGCTGAGATACGATCGTGAACATCAGGAGAAAGTTCCGGAGATGAGAGATATAATTGTGTATCATTGGCATACAGATGATATTGGAGGCCATGAGATTGAATAAGCTTACCCAAGGGCAACATGTATAAAGAAAACAACAACGGGCCAAGCACCGAGCCTTGCGGAACCCCTACTGAAAGTGGAAAAGAGGAAGACGAGTTGCCATTAGCCAACACGCTGAAGGAGCGACCCATTAGATAGGAGGCAAACCAGTTATAGACAGAGCCACAAAGTCCAAGGTCATGGAGGGAGTCTAAGAGAAGATCATGATCAACCGTGTCAAAGGCTGCGGTTAGATCAAGGAGAATAAGAACGGAATAAAGGCCTTTAGACTTGGCAGTAAGAAGATCATTGGTGATCTTAGTAAGGGCTGTTTCAGTGGAATGCAAAGGACGGAATCCAGATTGAAAAGGATCCAGAGCAGAGTTACTAGAAAGAAAGTCAAGACAGCGAGAGTAGACCACATGCTCCAGGATCTTTGAAACAAAGGGCAACAAAGAGACAGGTCAGTAATTAGACAGAGATAGCCTATCAAGAGTAGGTTTCTTGAGAATGGGAGAGACTGTAGCATGTTTAAAAGCAGAAGGAAATGAACCAGAGGACAGAGAAAGATTAATAATATGAAGCAAGGAAGGAAGGAGAGCGGGAATAAGATTTATAAAGACCCAAGAAGGAATCGGATCACGAGAGCAAGTGGAAGGCTTTGAAGAGCGCAGTATTGTAGACAGTTCATCGGCTGAGACCGAAGAAAACGCAGAGAAATTTGCAGGAGGAACCGGCAGATGAGGAACAGGAACTGGTAGAGGAGCAGAGCTGGCCAGATCGGAGCAAATAGTTTGGATTTTAGCATTGAAAAAAGAGGCAAAGTTATTAGCAGACAGAGAGGCGGGGAGAGATGGTGGATTAGGCTTCAGAAGAGAATTGAAAGACGCAAAGAGCCGCTGAGGATGCTTAGCATTTGAATGGATCAGCGTTGAGTAGTACTGCTGTTTGGCCAGTGAAATGGCAGAAGAGAAAGAGGAGAGTACAAATTTGTAATGGACAAAGTCCGCCCAGTCCCCGGTCTTACGCCAAAGGCGTTCAGCTGCCCGGGAACAAGAGCGAAGGTAGCGGAGGAAAGAGGTGAGCCATGGTTGGGGTTGAGATGGGCGAGCTATCCGAGTTGTAGATGGAGCAAGATTATCAAGATTTGAAGATAAGGAGGAATTAAAGGAGGAGACAGCTGAGTCCAGGGAGTCAGCCGAAAAGACAGAAGGAAGAGAGGAGGCTAGAGACTGCGAAAAAGCCTCGTAGTTGATAGTTTGCAAGTCATGGCAAGTGCGAGAAGCGGGATGTGAAGGAGGAGGATTATGAGTAATATTGAAAGAAACTAGATGATGATCTGACAAAGGAAAGTCAGCAGTAGAAAAGTCCAAAACAGAGCAATTCCGAGTGAGAACAAGATCCAGACAGTGTCCAAGGGAATGTGTGGGTACATCAGACCAAAGCTTAAGATCATAAGATGAAGATAGGGAGCGAAATCGTAGAGCTGCAGCATCTTGAGGGTCATCCACATGGATATTGAAGTCACCCAAGATAAGAGTAGGACAGTTGTCAGAGAGGAAAAAGGACAACCATGAATCAAAATCAGAGAGAAATTTTGAGGACGAGCCTGGGGGGCGGTACAGAACTGCAATCCGCAGTCGCAATGGAGCGAAGAGCCTCACCACATGTGCCTCAAAGGAGGAGAAACAATGTGATGGTGGAATGGAAAGAGGCTGGAACTGGCACCGACTAGATAATAAAAGATCCACACCACCACCCCGACCCTCTGGGTGACTCGAGTGAGAGAAAGAGAGTCCTCCAAGAGAGAGGGCAGCAGAGATGGCGGTACCATGGGCAGGAAGCCAGGTTTCAGTAAGAGCAAGGAGGTGAAGAGACCTAGAGATAAACAAGTCCTGAATGATAGCACTCTTCAAATACTTAAAAGGTTGTCACACAGAGGAGGGCCAGGATCTCTTCTCGATCCTCCCAGAATGCAGGACACAGAATAACGGGCTCAAGTTAAAGGAAGCCAGATTCCAGCTGGACATCAGGAAAAACTTCCTGACTGTTAGAGCAGTGCGACAATGGAATCAGCTACCTAGGGAGGTTGTGGGCTCTCCCACACTAGAGGCATTCAAGAGGCAGCTGGACAACCATCTGTCAGGGATGCTTTAGGGTGGATTCCTGCATTGAGCAGGGGGTTGGACTCGATGGCCTTGTAGGCCCCTTCCAACTCTGCTATTCTATGATTCTATGATTCTATGACAGGGGCCTTAGAAGCAACAGAGCGACAGTTCCATAAGGAACACGAAAAAGGCAGCTGAGAAGAGGGGAGACACCGAATAGGAACTAAGTTGGGAGAGATGAAATTGGAACGAGCCATAAGGACAGATATGAGGAGAAAGAAATTAAGAGAAGAAATGAGGAGAGCGATAGCAAGTGGGCAGAGAAGTAGAACAAGCGCAGGATTCACCAGAACTAGCCTGGCCAAGACCAGGAGCAAGCAAGCAAGAAGGCAGGCACAGAGAAAAGGAAATAGATAGGATATGTAGAGGCAGTCACATCGCCAAATATTAACCCAACAATGTAGGAGAACATGTCCGGAAACAGAAGTAGCAAAGACCGGTACGAGGCTGGGGTTCTTCCTCCGAGGTAGTCGATCCGCTTGATGGCTTCGCGCCCACGTGCTCTCGGCCTGAGGCTCGTGCTTCCAGCCCCCAGAGTCCTTAGTACCTGTAAGGGGCGGGGCAGACCAACACTGAGCTTCTAGCTTGATTGAAGCAGCCAGTTCAAATTCCCTGCAGCCTCCACCCCCAGCAGCCTCCAGCCCCCAGAGTCCTTAGTACCTGTAAGGGGCGGGGCAGACTAACACTGAGCTTCTAGCTTGATTGAAGCAGCCAGTTCAAATTCCCTGCAGCCTCCACCCAGAGCAGCCTCCAGCCCCCAGAGTCCAATAAATAAATAAATGCAATAAATAAAAATAAAATTGTTGTTTTCTGCACATCTGTCCCGTTTCCGTTTGTGCTCCTGTCTTCAAAATTCCATTATCTAGGGGGTTCATCGCTTTCCCCCAAGAAGGCCTCCTGATGGGGCTGGTGCAGTTGCCGCTGAACAAACGCCACCTTCCCAGCCCTCACGAACCACGGCCCATTTCTGCCACATCTGTGTCCCTCGTCCCAGATGTTTGCAGCGCAGCCCAGGGATCTAGCCCTCTCGACTGCATGGCAGCAGACCATCCCTTCCTGTCCCCTCCAGTCTCTTCCTGGCCCATGACCTTGTACAGGAAGGGCCAACAAAGCCACCACCTGGGCCAGCAGGCCCCAGGGCCGGTGCTACCATAGAGGCCACTCAGGCAGCCGCCTAGAGCGCCAATCTAAGAAGGGCACCGGGCACAGCACTCACGCGTGTTGTCTGTGAGCCGGGCCAGCCCGAGGATTCAACTGGGCCTGGGCAGGCGAGATGGTGCCCCGTGCCCACCCAGCTGAAGCGAAGCCAGGGATGCTGGGGTGGGGGTGGGACGGCTCCACGTTCACACTTCCGGAACACACCCGGAAGAGAGACAGAGAGAGAACGTATGGGTGAATGAGGTGCATGGGGTCTTTGAGTGAATGCATGTGTTCATGTGTTTGTTTGGAGTGAGTGATGCTGAGTGTGTGTGTGCGCGCGCATGTGAGTTGGGGGGGGATGATTTGGAGGTGATATTCCTACTAAATAATCCATTTAAGACCCATAGACGTTCCTTTCCAATTTGTTTGCTATAATTGGCATGACGTATTTCTTGCACTTTAAAATAAATTTAGCAGTTTCAAGTTTTGTGCTTATTTTTTCCAGGAAACATATGTTCTTAAAAATCAAAGTTGGCATTTTGGGGGGAGTGGGTGGGTGGGTGGGGTGAAAATAGCTCGCCTTGCCTAGGGTGCAAAATAGTCTGGCACCGGCTTTGGCAGGCCCCTCCCCTCCCCACCCAGAGCGCCCTATGCTCTGGCAAGAGGCCCAAAGCTGGCGTGAGGAGTGCCATTTGCTCCCATATAGATCAACAGGGAGGAATACTCGTGGCCGGGTGGGGTGGGGTTTTTAAAAAACCATGGCCCACAGACAGGACACATACTTAGCCCTGGTAGCTGGGGGTGGGGCAACGTTGAAATGACCAGCTCCTTCCCCACGTCCTGGCTGGGCTCATTGGGAGAGGGGGAGGGGAGCAGTGGGAATCCATCCAGAATCCAGGCCTGGCCCAGTGGGCAACGACACACTCCCCAGAAAGGGGGCATGCAGAAGGCACTTCTTTCCCTCCCTCCCTCCCTCCCTCCTTCTGCCCCCCATCATCTGAACCTGTGCTCTCCTGTTTTACAAGTTCAGTTGCAATGGCATCCAGCCTGCTGCTGCTCCTTCTCCTCTGGCATGGGGGGCTCATCATGCTACTACCTCCAGTTCTTGTCGGCCCCCACATGGTTTGCTGGCTGGTCTGGCTGACAAGTACCTTCTGGTGGGGAAATGCCAGTTCTCCTGCCAGGGCGGTCCCAGCTGGTCAAGGTTGCTTTTACATTCCCATGCTTAGCTTCTATCTATCTATATCTATCTATCTAAATTAAATTGTGTCATGTTTTAATATTGCTTCGGTGTGTTTTGTTAGAGACTAGACCTGAAAACTTTTAATTTGTATTTATGTGTCCCACAGCCAGCCAACCAGCCTCCCTCGCTCAGGAGCTGCGGGATACATGTGCAGCTCCCCCGTGTGGAGAACCAGTAAACTACAGCTGGCAGCTTCTCAGGGAAGAACCTTCCAGGCCCACTGTGGCCACCCAGGCTGGCCGGTGGATCCTCCTGGACAGGAAGGCAGACTAAAGGGCTTCCCTGCACAGCCTTCTTGGAAGAGCGGCAGTGGGGCCTGGTGGGTGATCCAGCACCTTTGGTTGTTACGCAGTCCTGACTCTTCGTTTGCCCCAAGGCTCCTGAGTGATTGGGCCAGGTGTCCAACTTTACATAGGCCGGTCCTCTGTTTTGGAGGTGTCCTCTATTTGACGGCTGTCTAGGCCAAGTCTGGTTGGAAACTGAAGCGCCATCAGGAGAGGGAGCAGCAGAGGCTGTGCAGTCACCCAGGCACACTCCACCCTTGGATGGCAGGCTGGGCAGGCCAGGCCCACGGGCCGCCCACTGGCAGCATCACCCACCAGGCCTTTGCGTTTCTACTTAAATAATAGGTATTTCTGAATTTGCACCCATACATTAAAATTGGTATACAAATTGGTACCCTGCTTTGGGGGCAATGTGTTTCCTTTTTTATTATTGTATATTTCTATTTATAGCTTTTAATTGTATATGCTTTAATTTAGTAAAGCTGCCTTGGGGCCCAGTTTTGGGCAAAAGGCGGGATGATTAATAATAATAATAATAATAATAATAATAATAATAATAATAATAATAATAATAATAGGCAGCAATGCAGATGTGGCCACCTTACTCCTGGCTCACCTCAGAGTGCTACCAACAGCCCAGCTGCCTGTGAGGTGGGCTAATCTGAGACAGTGACCAGCCCATGGCAACCCCGCAAGCTTTATGGTTGAGTGGGGATATGAACCCAGTGTAACACTACAGCACACTGGCAGGTTAAGAAGACTGGAAAAGAAGACACCCAGGGGTGCAACAGCTCTGTTCTGAAGATGCGCCAGCTGGTGGGCGACAGGATTTGGCAGAAGTCCTACTATGCCAGCAGAACGCCACCGTCACGAAAAATGGGCCTGAGGAACAGCAGAAGCAGGGCAGCAGAGCCATGGGAGGCACAAGGAGGGGGCAGGCTGTGGTATCTCAGGGCAACTCGGGGCTGTCCAGGTGTTTGGGTTGACAGCTCCCATCAGCGCTAGCGAGGGATGCTTTAACGTGGGTTGCCGCATTGCGCAAGGGGTTGGACTGGATGGCCTCATAGGCCCCTTCCAACTCTATTATTCTGATTCTATGAGAGCCTCGCAATGAAGCCGCCCCGTTGTCGCGGGCGTCGCATCTGGCCTCAGCACCCGCCGCTGCCCTGCACCGAGGCGGCCAGAACAGCCCCGACGGGCCCCGTGCTGCGCTCTCCCCTCTTTCAGCTCCAGGGCCGGGGAGGGCGGCACCGAGGCCTTGGTGGGCGGGGCCGAACACCGCCCGAAGGGAACGGGAAGCGCCTCTGTCGCGAACTTCGCCGACAGTGGGGGGGGGGGAGCCGCAAAAGGAGGGGGCCCGGCCACCTGGGGACCGAAGGGGGACCGGATTTGGCCCGTGAGTGGCAGGTCCCGCTCCAAACGCCCGCTCTACGTGAATTCAGCGGCCCTTACGGCCCTACCGGCATGCATGCCTCCATACTGGCGTGATGCGGAGGAAGAGGGATTAAGCCAGGAAAGCCAGGGCTCTCTGCCACTACCCGTCCTCCTCCTCCGCTGCTCTCGGCTACCAGCACCCACGCGCGAGCGAGGCACTCGGCACATGCTCAGAGGCGGGCGGAAGGCCGGCTCCGCTCTGGCACGGTCTCCCCTGAGCCTCCTTCCTGCCCCTCCCGCTCTTCCTCCTCGGCGGGGCGGGGCCTGGGCCGCGCCTCGAGGAGCCCCGCCCCTTTCCGAAGTGGCGGCAGCGGCGGATCCGGAGTGGCTCCCCTTCGCTTCCTCCGAGCTGGGCTACCTCGCGGGCCTCGCCCGAATGGACCCCCCGGTCAAGGAGGGGCCACTCCTGCTCCAGCAGCCTCCCGGGGCGCTGCGCCTCGGCGCCAAGGTAGGCGAGTCCAGCGCGGGGTGGCCCTCGCCCACCCGCCCGCGGGCCAGGGGAAGTCGGGCTCCCGGAGCCGCGAAGGAACGGACGCCGCCGCCGCCGCCGCTTCCTTGCCGAAGGGGCGGGGAGGCAAAGGAGGTGCCGGGACCGAGGAAGGGAGCCGGGGTCGGTCTGTGCCTGCCGGGCCAGGGCGTCTGGTCGGGCAGAGCGACGCCGCGGGCTTTGCCACGAGCCCGGCGCTTCCGGAGCTGGGAATCGCCCCGACGGTGCCGGGGTGGATCACATACGACCCCCTCCTCGCTCCCCCCTGCGCGCCTTCTGCTGCACCGCAAAGTCCGAGGACGCACTTTAGCGTTTGAACTCCGCCGCCCCCCAAGGGCGCCAGCGGACTCCGCCCCCCTGCGCCGGAGCCCCCGGGCCGCCTCTGAGCTGCCAGACGCTGGCCGGCGGCTCCCTCTGGCCGCCAGCCGAGGAAGAGAGGAAGGAGCCCTTGGCCCGGGCTGCGCCCAGGGACATGCCGCCCGCTGCGCGCACTCGCCCTGCGCAGACCCCCCTTTCGCAACAGGTGGGCTGGCCCCAGCTGAGGGAGCGGAAGGGGCCCGGGCGCTCGGCGGGGGGGGGGGGGGCAGGAGCAGGGCGGCGTTCCGCTTCGAAAGAGTGGCAGGAGGAAGAAGTGGGGGCCTTGAGTGACGGCGCTGACACAGAAGTGGAAAGCCTGGAGGGGCCACGCAGCCAGACTGCCCGCCTCTCGGGTGGCCGTGGCCCGCCCCTCTTGCAGACTTCGCCTGCGGCTCAGCGCGGACTTCCACTTAAGTAAGTCGCGGAGGGCCTTGTGTCAACGGCGGAGTTCCGCGCATGTTGCGCCTCGGTTCCTCAAGTGGCGCGCCGCTCCTCAGCCGAGGCGTCCCGTGCGCTTCTGCTGGGTCAGGTTTTTCCCAAGTACTTGTGCAGCAGTCTTTCGACCAGCCGGACTGAGGGCGTCCACAGCAGGCCAGCCACGACGTTCACTGCTTGTGAGACAGGGGTGGGAGGGGTTCTTGGTGTCTCTCCCCAGCCACGGGCCTGTGCGCACTTTCCACGGGAGGGGGGGGCGTTCATGGGCTCCAGCTGCGGCTGCCTTGGGAGCGTGTGTGTGTGTGTGTGTGTGTGTGTGTGTGTGTGTCTGTCTGTCTGTCTGTCTGTCTGTCTGTCTGGGTACTTCAAGGACTCTTCTTTGGATGACCCCACCCACCCCGCACGTCTCCTCGCCCTATCAGAGGCCCTTGGAGGGGCAGATCCGAGGTATCCTGTGCCCCCAGGAGGCCCTTTCCGGGGCTTAGGGTTGCTCCTGTTGTTTCAAGATGCCGAAGAGGGCCCGGGTCTTTGTCCCCCGGAAACGCAGCCTGCTCTTCAGCCATGCCACTGCCAGGTGCTGCTGCCTTCCTGTTGGAGAAGCCAGCCTGGACTGTGCATTTGGGCAGTTGCAGCGAGGCCCGTAACTGGCCTCTTAATTTTTCAGGTGTTTTCTGGGGGGCTTTTAATGAAGGATTGTAATGCTGGACTCTCAGCAACCTGCTGGCATTGTCCATGCAGGGAGCCCGTTTGGCCAGTCAGGAGCCCATGGTGTGAACTGAGTTTTGACCGTGCAGAAGGCGACTCCAACCTTCCCTTCCAGAGCGGCTTTTGCTCTACAGTTTGGACTTGTGTCGCAGTCGGTGGGAGTCGGTTGTAGCATCTTCTCCAAATCCTGGGGGTCTCATGATAGGCTTGTTGAGCCCTGAATACTGGGGACATGATTGAAATCCTGAAATCCAGCTCCGCCTGCTGTCTTGAGGAAGTTGAGCAAGACTTTGGAAATTAGCACTTCGTGTCCCATAAGCGCCCACCAGGGCAGGCTCTGTGTTTTTGGCTGTATTCGGTTCTACGAGGGCCCGAGCTGAGTGGGGCCACATCTGTGGTGGGAATCCAACTTCCTTCCTCCTACGGAAACTCTCCAGTGAGCAGCAGCTTCACTTATCCTGTCGGCTCTCCCTGAACTCGTGGCTTTGGCCTGTGTCCATCTTGCCAACCTGGATTAGCAAGATGGAGTCAAGTAGGGCACAAAAATGAAAACATGTAATTCATAAGAACACGAGAAGACCTGTGCTGCTGGGTCAGGCCCAGGGTCCATCTCGTCCAGTGTTGTGTTCACACAGGGGCCAACTGGCTACCTGTGGAAAAAACCACAGGTAGGACACGAGAGCCACGGCAGCCCGCCCACCCCCCATACTTCCCAGCAACTGCCCCTGACACTGGAGGAGCATAGAGCCATCAGAGCTAGTAGCCCATCCAGGGAGGAAGGACGTTGTCTCTTCATCCCAAAGAGTGTAACAAAAGCTGAAAACAAAGACGCGACCCCACCACAGAAAAACTAGTGAAGCAGCCATGAAAAACGCAAGTGGGGTTTCTACCCTGCCAGCCGGCCGGCGTGCCAAGGCTTCTCCCCCAGGCCTCCTTGCCAGGTGGGGCCTGCCGTGGCTCTCGGCCAAGGGAACAAAAAGGCCGTAAGTTTCCCAGCTCCAGCCTTGGCCCTGATTGCCCTCTGTGATCACCCGGTGAGGGTTCAGGTGTTTTGGAAGAGGGGGCTGTGCGGGGTTCGCCTTCTGCTCTCACCGGCCGCGTCTTCTTGCAGCGATGGAAGAAGAGCTGGTTCGTGCTGTACCCAGCCAGTCCCCACGGCGTGGCCCGCTTGGAGTTCTTTGACTGCAAGGAGGGGGCCACAGTGGCCGACAGAGTCTGCACCAAGCGCCTGGACAAGAAGATTGTGCGGCTGGCGGACTGCGTGAGTGTGGCTCAGGCTCCAGACTGCAGCACCAAGGAGGGCCTCTCTGCCTTCCGCCTTGAGACCAGCGAGCGCACGTATGTCTTTGCTGCGGAGCCCCAGGAAACGGCTGAATGGGTGGCCAGGCTCTGCGAGACAGCCTTTCCGGTGAGCGGGCTGAGAGCAGTGGCCAGGAGGCCTTCCTGGGAGGGGGCCGGCAAGAGAGGGCAGTCGTCCTTGCAGGGGCACTGGAGGTTCTCAAATTGATCTGCCTTGGATCGCAAGTGGCAATGCCCCAATTCACACTTTGGCTCTCATCAGTTTGTGCTGAGGAGGGTAGCGCTCCGTGGCAGCGGAGTGGCCACGCCTGCAGCGAAGCCCCATGGTCATCTCTCCCCCTTTGCTGTTCTTCTAGCTCTTGGCACCAGAAGGGTCAAGAGGCATTGGCCGCCACCCCTGACCCTCACACGCTCTGCCGAGGCTTTGACAGCTGGGGGTGGAAGGCAGAGGCTGCGGAGTGAGACCCCCCTTCTTCTCTCAAGGGTTGTAGTCTCACACTCTCATCTCTCTCTCTCTCTCTCTCACTGCAGGGCAACCCTGGCAAGATGGGCCAGCCTTCTGCTGAGCGAAGTGGAGAGCGGGCCGTGGAAATGGCCATGAACGCTATTTATTACTCGCGAGAGGAAGGTAGGCCTGCTGTGACAGTTGCGGCCATGGACAACCCAAGCAGTCCCTGGAGGAGGAGGGGAGAGTAGGCCGGCCGGCCGGCCGGCCCCCAGGAGCCATGGCTGCAGCAGGGGCCGCCTGTCCCAGCGTCAGAAGCACGCTTTGGCTCACGGGGACTGGCCTCGAGGAGCTCCTGATCCAGGGAGATCTGGGCAGCGGAGGGAGCGCTTGGGGCGGGACACTGGGCTGGGCCCCAGGTCCCCTCCTGCTCTGCCAGAGGCGAGAGGTGTGTGGGCATGCAATTGCGGGGAGGCGGGACAGCAGGCTCTGGGAGGCCCCTGCGCTGACTCTCCCCCTTTGCCACAGTGAGTGAGTTCTGGGTGACGGTGCAGAAGACAGAGGCAGCCGAGCGTTGCAAGCTGCAAGGGGTGTACGTGCTGAAGGCCTCTCGGGACAGCCTCATCCTTGGAGATCCCCACTCCAACCTGCCCCTCTTCACGTGGCCCTATCGCCTCCTCCGCAGATACGGCCGGGACAAGGTTGGTGCAGTGGGGCAAGAAGGGTGTGTGTGTGTGTGTGTGTGTGTGAGAGAGAGAGAAGTGGTGGGGTGGTAGGATGGCGTGGGAAGGACGTGGGTGGGGAGAGCCTCTCTGCCTGCCTGCCAAGACCCCCATCCTGGGAGCTACAAAGATGGGGCAGGGCCTGCTCAGGGAGGAAAGGGCCCCAGCCCCATGGTTCATGGGGCACAGGGGAGGCTCACAGCCTGCGAGCGGTGGGGCAGGTAGGGCGCAGCTGCCTTCGAGCACATCGGGCGGAAGGACTAAATAGCAAGCGGAGCAGTTCCCCTTCTGGTGGGAGGAGCAGCAAGAGCCCTGCTTTCCCTCAAACCCAGGGAAGGTCCGAACGGCTGCTGGGAAGGGCGGCCCCATCAGCTTCCGAGTGGGCTTGGAGTCCAGGCAGACCCAAGCTGGGGGTGGGTCTGTTCCGCCCCCGCTGTTAGGGGTGGGTGGGGAGCAGCTCTTGCCTGCCATCTGGGCGGGAGCTCAGTGCGACTTCTGCCCTGCAGGTGATGTTCTCCTTTGAAGCCGGCCGGCGCTGTGAATCGGGCCCTGGGAACTTCACCTTTGAGACCAAGCAGGGGAATGAGATTTTCCACGTCGTGGAAGCTGCAATCCAGGCTCAGAAGGCCCAGGTGGAAGAGAACCGGCAGAGCAGCTGCTCCTTGGACTCCGAGGCCTCCGGCGTGGCCCAGATCCAGAGCACCATCGCGAACTTGCTCAGCCTGGAGGGCGAGGGGCCTGCTCCCGAGAGGCGGGCACCCAGAGCCATGCTCGCTGCCAAGCTCAGCTTCGCTGCGGAGGAGAAGGAGGTGGCCGGCAGCCCTCCATCGAAGGGGCAGAGCCTGCGCGAGCCTCTGGCACCGTGGCCCAGCACCCCACCGCGGTCTCCGCTCCCCGGATTGCCTTGCCACCCGCAGCCCTCCGAGGACACGGCCAACGTCTACTCGGAGCCCCTGGACGCAGTCAAGGGCTCCCGCCCCCAGCCAGACACCCTCTACGCTGACCCCGTGGACAGCAGGCATGACGGTGGGGCAGGCAAGGCAAACGCTTGGCCCCAGAGCGCCCGGCTGCTCTACGAGCAAGTGGGGCCCAGCGGCTGCCAGGGGCCACCACGCGGCACAGCCCATATCTACGACGAGCCGGAAGGCCGGGCCCCATGGCCGGCCCCACCTCCCGCCGCCATCTACGACGAGGCGCGCCTCCCTTGCGAGGCCTGGCGGACGCAGGGCCGGGAGAGCCAAGCGGGCTACGAGCTGCCGTACCTGCCTGGTGCTGGAGATTACGCCGTGCCGGCCTTCCACCAGAAGGCAGGGCTCAAGGCTCCCAAGCCCTGCCCGGCCCCGAAGCCCCCCCGGGCCCACAAGCGGTCCCCTCAGCTGGGCGGCACCAGCGTGCCCCGGGCTCCTTCAGCGCCTGACGGGGACGGGCCGAAGGACGGCTCCCGCAACAGCAGCAACAACAACAACAACGACAAGAGCCGCGAGGCGGTGGGTCCCCGGGAGCCCATCTACAGCCGCGTCTTGAAGCTGCCCCCGGTCCCAGCCAGCCGTTCGGGCCACGAGCAGTCTGTGGATGAGAGCCGGCCAGTCTCTGTGTATGAAGACCTGGGCGAAATATGAGGGCAGCCTGGAGCCAGAGCGTGCCCCCCCCCCCAGGCGAGGGGGGGATCTCGTGGTCTCTGGGGTCCTGAGGAACTAGAGCGGGGCGGCTTTGGGCCAGCGCACGGTGCTCAGGCTTGCACTGCCGCTCGAGCGCAGCCGGGCTTCATGACACACACACACCGGCCCCCTGCAGATGGCAGGATGGCCTTTGGAAGGTATTTTTCTACAGAAGTTTATTTTGATATTAAAGCCTTGCTTTCTAGTGGAGCTGCATGTGATGCGGTGGGCCGGGGCGGGGGGGACGGGAGTCCTCCTGGCTCCTGTTTGCTCAGGGCTGTGCCGCCTGGGGCACGCAGGGACGGCTGGCGCCGCCGCCGCCTTGTACAGCACTCTGCTGGCCTTTAGAGTCTGCGCTGGGAGGGCGTGATTCAAGAGTAGGACTGCCCTGCTTCCATGGCGTTTTCAAAGCACAGGGACCAAGGTCCGCTGCCTAAGGCTGCACCCGGCCCTGGGTACATTGAGCCCAGTATTCCCCACACTGACTGGCAGCAATGGCCTGTGCTCCAGCCCGGCCTTTCTCCAGCCCTGCTGCGCCTCCCCCCCAACCCCCCGGGCTGTTGTCCCTGGAGAATCCTGATGCAAGATCTCCTTCCTTCCTTCCGTGCTTTTTGAAGTCTCGTAAAACACCCCCCTTCCTGCCAGCTGAGTAAACGGTGCCTGAGGTCATGGTCCCTGGTTGCGCCCCACCTGTTTCTTTGGGGTCCCAAGTGTGGGAAAGCAACAGGCTTGTGGAGCAAAGCTCCTGTCGTCTGTGACAGGGGCGGCAGCTGAAGTGGGGCTGCCACAGCTGTTACCTGTGCTCAGCCCTGAGCCTCCTCAGCCTGGGTCTGAGCCATTTCCCCTTCCAAGCAGAGGGCGGCTTCTCTTGAGTGTCTGGCTGGCCACCCTCTCCCCTGGGCATGGAAGTGGCCCGAGGGAGAGGCAGCTGGGCCGAGCAGGGCCTGGCCAGGAAGGTGGTGGCGGAGGAAGAGGAGGAGGAGGAGGGTCGTCTAGCCAGCCTGCACTTCAAAGCACTCCTTAAAAGCCAAGCTCCGCGGCGGACAGGGCCGGTCTAGCCAGGGGAGGCCCCACCACCAGTGCTGGCAGCCAGGGCTCTGCCTGGCCTCAGGGGGAGCGAGCGAGGGGCTCCTGCCCACAGGGTTTCCTGCTGCTGGTCCCGAGCATGATGAGGCCCCAGCCCCCGCTCCCCCCAGACTAAGTTGTGTTATCTATTATGCTATTGGGATCTCAGGGCAGCATGCAGATGAAATTGAGCTTGAGCTGGAGGTGCAGGCGAGGGCGTGCGGAACTACAGCCGTGCCCCCCCCCCATTGATGCGCTACTTCCTCCTCTGTGGGCTGCTGCAAGAGGGCCGGCCCAGAATTGCTTCCCCCTTCTACAGCATGGGGGGAGGGGGGCTTGAGAGATGCAAGAGTCGGGGTGGGGGAGGGTGCAGAGGGCCTGGAATGGGGAAGAGCAGAAGGAGGCCGGGTCTCAGTCGGGCTCAGAGCTGCCAAAAGAGGTTTATTGACGCAGGAGGTGGGGTGGGGCTGAACAGAGGCCGGAAGAGGCCAACGGCTGACAGGAGGAAGCCCAAAGTGTAGTGAAATTGCCCCACTGGGCCGGAGGGGGTCCCCGCATTGCTCTGAGTGGCCGAAAGGGGGAAGACGGCTGGTCCGACCAGAGGGAAAAGCTTTCGGCCACGGCTCCTTCTTCCTCTTGGAGCCCGATGCCAGCCTGGTCCTTGCCCCCGCGAGTGTTGGGGCTCCCTGCAGAAGGACAGAGGCATGTTTCTCTTGGAATGCAGCTGTGGGGCAGGGGAGGAAAGGGGCTGGGAACGGGTGGGGGGTGCTGGCTGGCATGAAGGGACCTCCTGGGAGAGGCAGTCCTCCAGTGCTGGGGAGCTTTTGGGTGGGGGAGAGGGAGAGGAGGAGCTCTGTCCAAGGAATGGGGGGTGCGCCTTTATTATTATTTATTTATTTATATATCACCATCAATGTACATGGTACAGCCTTTGAACAGGACTGAGCCCCTCTGAGGCTGGGGAGTAGTGAGGAGGGCCTTCCTGTACCTCGAGCTCCTCTTGCCTCCAAGTAGGTGGGGGGCTTTGGCTTTGGGCCCAGCACCCGGTGCCCTCGGGGGGGGGGGGACGGTTCAATGACTCATACAGACCCAGGGGGCTTCTACGTGGATCCCAGAAACTCGTCCTCCTCGCTGGAGAAAAGAGGGCCCCCGAGCCTAGCTGTGGGGAGAGCCATGCGGAGGGGGGCCACGGTGGCCCGGGCCTTGCTTGGGTGCGAACGGCTGCCTTGCTGTGTGCAGAAAAAGATGCCGTTACCCTGGGGGAAGCGTTGCAGGGGCCACCCACCCTGCCCCAGCCCGGAGGTCGCCATTCGCACTGGCAGCCGGTCCCACAGAGCTGCCTCCCATACCTGGCGAGGCGAGGGCCGTTCTGCCGGCCGCTGAGGCCGGGAGGCAACTGGTCGGATCAGGCTGCTCCTCAGGGCTCGGTAGAGGTGAGTTGTGGCACTCAGGGGGTTGTAGGCCGGTTCCACATCCAAACTGTCAAGGATGCCCTAGAGAGCAAGCAAGGGGGGGTTATTTTTGTCCCACCCTGAGAGCTCTCCGTCTCCTCTCTGTAAGCACAAACTGCACCCCCACCCCCACCCGGGCTTCAGAGGAGCGCTGCTTGCCGTGCAGGGGAGGGCGAGTGAGCCTCATCCTGCAACCTGGGCTGATTGCAGGAGACAGAGGAGAGTCCAGCAACGCACAGCACATCGTCCACCAAGGCTTTGGGGTGGGGGGGAAGCCAAGTGCATGGAGGACGGCAGGGGACGGGGACACGCAGGAGCCCTGTGCTCACGTCCTGCATGGGGAAGGGCTTCCGGCAGGGGCACCCGGCTGGACATGCTGGGGACACACCGCTGGACTAAGCGGGTCTTGGGGCCCCAATCCAGCTCCAGGGCATTTGTGGCCTTCAACGCGGCCTCACGTGACTCGAGGTTTAAACCCGCCCTCACGTTACACTGCTGCCCCTTGTGATGGGCACGTGCAGCCTTCCAGGCGTCTCAGCCAACCACTCCCATCATTCCTCACCGAGGCTGCTGGGGGTTGCAAGCCGAGACATCTGGGGGCCTGGAGTTGCCCATCCATTCCAGGCCAAGGTGTCCTGGGAGAGGGAGGCTCCAGCAGGGGACTGGAGAGGAGCCCTGCAGGCCTGGCCCTGTTCTCTTGAGGCGTCTCCTTGTTGGAGCGAGCAGGCTGGCCTTTAAGCCACCGGGGCCCAATGGCCTGGCCTGGCCTGGGCCAGGGCGTGCAGCTGGCCTTTGGCTGTCTTCCACTTGCCTCCATTTCACTGAGAGCGGCGGCTGCAGGGTCAGCAGGAGGCAGAGGGACGCTGCACGGCAGGAGGAGCTCTCGGGCTGCCACGGAGCGGAGCAGCAGCGAGCCAGAGCCCGAGGGCAGGAGGACCTGGTAGGTGGTGGCCCAGGAGCCCCAGCTGGGGCCACCTGCCCCCCTGTGGGGCTCATACTGGGTGAGAAGCAGCAACTCCCGTTTCTGAAAGAGGGAGACCGCGCTGGGTGACTTGGGCCTGTGGTGCCCCGTGCCGGAGCCGTCCTGGTGTGCTGAGGCCCTGCCTGGTTCCCCCAACCAGGCCGAGGGTGGGATTGTCCTGCCTGGAGCGGGCAGAGTGCTTTGGGAAGGCGAGTGAGCCAGGGCGGCTCAGCACCAGCCTTCCTCACAGAGCTGGGGCCAGGGCGGCTCAGCCCATGAGGACGGGCATCCGCGGCACGGGCCACCCCACCCCCCAGCCCCGAGGGAGCAGCCCGGTCTTGCGGATGGCTCACTCTGTGCTGCAGGGCCCCAGTGCGATTGCTGTGGGGCTGCCCCCTTGCAGCGCCAGGTGCCCTAAAGCCGCTCTGCTCCGGTGGCCTGCTGCAGGCTCTCCTGCCCCCAGACTCACCACCAGGCAGTGGCAGAGGGCTTGGAAAGTCTGCTGGTTGGCCTCCAGTTCATCCCAGTTCAGCTGCCAGCAGCTTGTGGGCCTGACGACCAGCGGGAGCCCAAAAAGCACCGACTCGCACAGCCCGCCTGCCTTCAGAGCCCTGCAACAGCAACTCCTGTCAGCTAGGGTGGGGGGACGGCTCCGTGCCATCCCACCCCCAGTGTACCGAGGGGGCTGCTACTCCGGTTTGCATGGGGCAGAGGGGGGACAGGCTGCTGCTGCTGCTGCTAAAATAGGAGGGGGGCTGCCCCTGCTGCCCCCAGGATGACTATAGTATTCATGGGGCTGTAAGGAGGGGCCTTGGAGTAAACGCTTTCATACCTAAACCGGGAGAAATTAGAGGGGGAGCAGGAGGATTGGGGGGGGTGTGAATCAAATCTACGCCCTGCCCCCACACATGGCAGCCTGTAACTTGAGGATGAGAAACCGCTGATCCTGGCAGGCTAAAGGCAAGGCAGCGGGTGGCAGGATCACTGCCAGGGTGGCTACTTCTGCCACACACGTCCCCCTTCTTGGCCCCGGCTGGACGTCCCAAGGGGAAGCTGTGTTCTGTCTGTCAGCCACTCTGCAGAGACCTCCTGTGGGGCTGAGCTTGGGGGGAAGGGGTCACGGAGGAGGAGGCGACAACACTGCTCTCAGCTGCCTCTGCTCTCGGCAGCGCTGGCCTTCTGTCTGGATCCTTTGGAATTGTTGCCCTGCCTTCTCTGGGGTTCGCCCTGGCCCTACATGGACGCCTGGAACAACACGGGGCCTGGAGCCGCCGTGCTCTGCAGCGTCCCACCCGAGGCCTCCCTCCAGGAGGCTGCAGAGCCATCAAGGAGCGCTCCGTGGGGACAAGCCGTGCCAGAGCCAGTGGTACTTGTTTTGAAGTCCAGTTTAACTTGGAACATGAGGCGCAAGTGTAAAGAGAAGCATACCTCTAGGCATGGATGGAGTGCCTCTTCTCATAGCTTGGGTGCGTAACATGACTTCCAGGTCAGCCGATGTGGCTTTGGGGCAGTCATCAGCCACAACGCCCCCCTTCCCTTAGGAACACATAACTCGTCCCAGGCACACTGGGGAAGTGCAGCAGAGCAGACCCGGCCTGTAGGTAGACCAGGGTCCTCCGCGAACTCCCAGCACTCCTTCCCCTCACGCGTGAGGGCTGCAAGGCCCTTGCTTATGCCAGGGCACCGGCTCCTTCCCAGCCAGGTACCTGAGGACTCTGAGCTTGCGAGGGGCCCGGACTTGGCCAGGGGCCATCCAGAAGGGACCGCTGGCATCGCCCACTCTTGCTGTGCCATCGCTGCAGGCTGCAGGTAGCAGAGCAGGGCTGAGTAGCCTCTCCTGGACATCGCATTTCACACACACTGCAGGGAGGCAGGCGGGGCAGGGTGGGGGTGAAGACTGGACGTGAGGGTCCTGGCAGCTCTGAAAGGAGCACTCTGGGTGGTAGAGCAGCCTATGGCCGAGGCCACGAGCATCACCTGCTACCGCATTTGAGTGCACATGGGGGCAGAGGCACTTCCTTACTGCAGTGCTGCCACAGCAAGGTTGTTGGCATTGGGAGGGGCCGCCACTTGGGCTGAGCAGCAGCAGCAGAACCTCTGGCAGGGATGGGCCCCCAGTGCCAGTCAGAACAGGCAGCACCGGTCTAGACAGAGGCCAGCAGTCTGACGTGAAATTAAGTGTGCCCATGTGCACCACCAGCCTGGGCACAACATCCAGGCACTCAGAAACATTTTCATTCAGATGATTCCATCAGAAGCCGATGCTTCCTGGCTCTTGTCGGCTTTTGTGGGCTCAAATTACAGGAAGCCAGATTCTGGCTGGACATCAGGAAAAACTTCTTGACTGTTAGAGCAGTACAACAATGGAACCAGTTACCTAGGGAGGTGGTGGGCTCTCCCACACTACAGGCATTCAAGAGGCACCTGGGCAGCCGTCTGCCAGGGATGCTTTAAGGTGGATTCCTGCACTGAGCAGGGGGTTGGACTCGATGGCCTTATAGGCCCCTTCCAACTCTACTATTCTATGATTCCCAAGTAGGGCTCAGTTTAAAAGCTGCTCTGCCACCTTTCTGATGTTAAACACCAGCAGTCTGGTCCCTTTCTGATTCAGGTGGAGCCCATCTCTCCTGTACAGGACGAGCTTATCCCATAATGGACCAAGTGCCTAACAGACCTGAACCCCTCCTCCCTGCACTTTCATCTCATCCATGCATTGAGACTTCTCAGCTTCACCTGTCTAGCTGACCCTGCATGTGAGCCAGGTAGCAGTTCAGAGAAAGCCACCCTGGAGTTCCTGGATTTCAACCTATATTTGGCTTCCAGGCCCTTATAATCGCTCTTCCTCATGACAGCGGTGCCAACATGCTTCAGCATCATCACTGACTCGACCCCAGCATCATCTACCAAGTTATCTGGATGATGCACAAAATCCAGACCCTTCGCCCCAGGCGGGCATTTCATCCTGCGGACTTCCACACCTGTCACAAACCCAGGTGCCCATGTCTAATGCAGCTTTCAACAACTGGGTGCCCTCCAGATGTTTTGGACAACAACTCCCAGCATTCCTGACCATTGCCCATGCTGTTTGGGGCTGATGGGAGTTGAAGTCCAAAACACAACTGGAGGGCATCAGGTGGGGGAAGGCGGCTCTAATGACTGAATTGCCCACAACTACGCCTGGGGACATCACATCCTTGGCGCAAGAAGGCACCTGTTAACCCCCGAAGCAAAGGGTCCCTTTCCAAGGGGTCATTTCCTTTCTTCCTTGGAGCGATGCCTTCCTTCCCCAAGAGCCTCATTCACTGTGACTGTAGGGGAGCCGTCACCTTGGGTTTGGGATGCCCCAAAGGTCCTCCCACATCTCTGCCTCTCAGCAACCTTAGCTTCAAGGGAACAAATATTTCTCTTGAGGGCCAGGATTTCATTGCCCTGAGCAATGAACATCCAAGAATTCTGTCCAGCAGGAAGACAGTTTGCACATGGGACACTTCCTCCAATACTGGATAGCAGAGCTCCCTCCCCCCACATCTCTCCACTGGCTTCCAACTTTCAGAGCTATTCTTCTATGAAAGATAAGCAAGTCAGATGAGGGAGGGAGGGAGGGAGGGTCCAGCTGCTTTGGCTGCCTTTCCCTGTTGCTCAACTTGCCTGGCTACTGAACTCCGAGCTACCTTGACAGCCTGCCTCTGCCACCAGGGCTGCCCCTGTCCCACCTCATGGAATCTGGTTGCTGCTCCCGTTCACTCACTCTGGATCACGACTCCCTGCGACTGGCAGGCAGCACTTAGAGCCGTGTCCTGCTGGCCTGTTCCCAAGTCACTCAAACAGCAGAAGCCACCCACCCACCCACCGTCCCGAACAATGTGCCAGAGTACACGGCAGCAGCTGGGGGAAACAGCAAGCAGCCACACAGTCATGGGAGCCGCTTTCAGAGCAGAACAGCCTCTCACTGTACAAAGGAGAAATCTTAGGGCACACAGCAGAGACAACAGATGTCACAGCCAGGGGCTTGCAGGGTGCCAGAAAAAGGACACACACACACACACACACACACACACACACACACACACACACACACAGACACCCTGCAAGAGAGGGACAGACAGGGCAGACAGATAGACCAGCCTTCTTTGTCCTTCTCCAGCAGGCACGGCCAGGGAACGGAGCTTCCTCCCTCCCTTCAAGGCTGCACCTGTTGCCTGCCCTGGGTGTAACATGGTGGCGGCGGCAGAAGCAGTTGAGAGCAAACAGGAAGGCAAATTACCCTGGCTGGTCCCGGGTGCACCAGGACGGGCGATGGCTCCAGAGGGCAGGAGGAGGTGGAGGTGCTCTTGATTGGTGCCCTGGTCATGGAACCAGGCTTTGAAGAACATCTCCAAGGCCACCACGTCATCCTCCACGGTCTGGAGGTCAATGTCTGTGCCCAGGATGGCGGCGGCGGCAGTGCTCTCTGCAAGGGAAGGAGAGCCCTGGTCAGACTGCCTCCCTTCTGCTGGTCAGGCTGCCTCCCTTCTGCCCAAAGGTGCTCCCCAAACCCACAGCCAGGATATCACGGCAGGTCCCCTCAGAGAGAGATGCCTCCCTTGCAGCACCATGAAAACATCCGAAGAGCCCTGCTGGGTGCTGGATCAGGCCCAGAGTCCATCCAGTCCAGCACTCTGTTCACAAAGCGGACGATCAGCTGTCGACCAGGGACCCACAAGCAGCAGGCCTGGCCCAAGGCTGGTCGCTGCCTGAAGCAGGAACCCACTGCTCCCCTCTCCCACCACCCCAGTCCTGCAATCCCCGCCCCCCCGCCCTCTCCCACACGTGAGTGGTGTGCCTGGCCGCCGCTAGGCAGCTTGCTTTCCCTAATGTGGGCACATGTGTGCCCATGTCGCCAGGGCGCTGCCTGTAAGGCCTTCCAGCCTTCAGGAGTCTTGCAGCCCCTGGGCATCCCTCCAGCGCAGCTCCTGAAGGCAGAAAGACCTTGGGAGGCAGCGCGCTGGCAATGAGGAGGCACGCGTGCCCACGCTGGGAAAGGGAATCGGCTGACCTGGCTGGCAGGGTCAGGAGGCACGGTGAGGCGGGACGTCTGCAGGCAAGCAAGCGAGCGAGCGGCTGCCACAGCAGACTCTTCGGGGGGGGCAGTGCTGCTCTTCCCCTCCTCCACTGCCTGCTGCCGACCACTTCATGGTAAAGCCACCACCCAACAAGCAGGACACAAGTGCAACAGCACCCTCCCACCCATGTTCCCCAGCAACTGGTGCACATAGGCCTACTGGTGCATATAGGCTTACTGCCTCAGGTACTGGAGGTAGCTCACAGCCATCAAGACTAGTAGCCATTGATAGCCTTCTCCTCCAGGGATTTATCCAACCCCCCCCCCTTTGAAAGCCATCCAAATTGGTGGCCATCAGTACATCTTGTGGTAGTGAGTTCCATAATTTAACTATGCGCTGTGTGAAGAAGCCCTTCCTTTGATCTGTCCTGTATCGCCGACCAATCAGCTTCATGGGATGATGACCCCCCTCCGGGTTCTAGAGTTATGGGAGAGGGAGAAAAATGTCTCTGGATCCGCATTCTCCACACCAGGCACAGGGTTTTTTCCGTACACGTGCAGCAGCAGCAGCAGCAGCAGCAGCAGCCCCCTCAGTGGTAGAAGAGACGCTTCTGAAGGCCTTGGAGGAGCAAGATGTTTTCTGGGTGGTCCCACTGCTACGCTAGAGTTGGGCAGGAGTTGCTGGTGCATCCAGCTCAGCCCAGGGGAGCGCCAAACCTCTCTTGCAAAGGCCCCCAAAGGGGGCTGCCCCCCACGGAGCCCCTGTTCTCTGACAGGGCTGCCCAGGCTGCCGATTGTTTAACTTGAATCCGTCCTCCTGTAATCAGTGGCAGAAGTCATTTCCTGCAGTAGAGAAGTGTCAGCTATACTTCTGTTTATCTTGTCTCAAGAAACCCCATGTTGGATGCGCCTCAAAATCTGAACGCTCCCCTCGCCTTCCACGGAGCCCTGCGTCCTGGCCAAGGATGCGCCCTGTGCCAGTCGTAGCCTGCAAAGTAGCACCCGGCTGCCAGCCTGCCTCAGCCCACTCCCAGAGAGACGCCTGTCATGCAGACCGAGGCTTCCTGGCCCATGGGAGAGCCATGATAATCTAATTCCTCCCCCCGCCCCCATTTCTTGGCCCAGGGCTCCCCTTGGAAGGTCACCCTGCCAGGAGGAAGTGTGCATTCTTTCAGCACCCTCAAACTCTGCCATTGGTACATCTGTCTGTCTCCAGAAATTAAGTTCTTCCAAATTAAAGTCCAAACTGCATGTCCCTGAGAAAGGGTGCGGGCAGCCTGCCTGGCTAGCAACAAGCGAGCAGCACTCACAGCCCCATAACGGGCGGGGTGGGGGTGGGGGTGGGGGTGGGGGGCTTAGTCCAGGCTGAGCGGCGGGAGGGGCCAGACGGGGCACAACAGGCATCGGCACCAGGCGCGACCAAGGCTCCGGCTTACACGGGATGAAGAGCCGCCATCTGTCCAGGCTGGAGCAGCCCAGAGGAAGCCTAAACGCCTGCAGGCACACACGCGCCCCCTCCCCTTCTGCGAGGGCTGCACTCGGGCTGCTCTCACAAAGGAAAGTGTGAACACGCAGCCGAGCAGGCGAGGGGTGCCTCCGCCCAGCAGGCGGCAGCAGGAGGCCTGTTGGAAGCCCAGGCCTGGCTTTTTCACACACAAGTAGCAATGAAGTGATAAAGAGATTTGGAAAACGCTACAAAGCATGCCTTTTCAAGCAAACACACCTAATTAAACCCTCCTCTGAGTGGTGATAATTCACCACACCTTGGGCAAGTGAAGCATCAGTAGATGGGGACTGGTCAGACCTGGGAGGTGGGGGTGAGGGTGAGCCAGAGGGCCAGCACTGCTTGGGTGGGAGAGAGGGGCAAGCGCTGGGGAGGCCCCAGGATGTAGGTGGCTCCTTCCAGGCAAAGGAAGACCTTGCAACACTAAGGGGGTGCCCCCCCCCCAGCACCAACCCAGTCCCATGCTCAGATCTCTGCCACCTTGTGCAGTTTGGCCCTTTCTGTTCCACAGTGAGGTGGGCTGGCTCTTAGTAAGTGGTTTCCTCCCCCTCCTCCTCCTCCTCCATGCCCCAAAACAACAAGAGCACCAGTCATGTATGCTCCTCTCCCCCGTGGGGTACAGAAACAGACTGATTTCTGGGCCACTTCACCAGTAAGTAGCCGCCAGGCGGGGCTCGTGCGCCCAGGAGGCCACTGGGCGCAGCAGGGACCCTTTGCAGAGTGACCGAGCAATGGCCAACACGGCGGAAAGCCCTTGGCCCACGGGATGGATCTTCTGGCGCTCTATGAAGTGCCCGGTGCGACCGCTGGCGCCCCCTTCCGCCTCCGGCCAATGGCGGGGAAGCCGTGCTTGGGCAGCCCCAGCCCGTGGTCAGGTGGCCGCACTCACCGTTGCCGCCACTGCCTCCCGCTCTGGCACAGCTGGCCCACTCGGCCTCCTCCGAGGGCTCCTGGACTCCCCCCCTGGTGAGCTCAACCAGCTGCAACTGCCGGAGGCTGACCAGGTCAGTGTCCTGTAGCCCAGCCTCCAGCTGCTTGGCCATCTGTGCGCTGAGCTGGCTGGTCAGGACCGTGATCTGGAAGCAGAGGCACATTTCAGCTGCTCCGAGGGAGACGCAGCCGCTCCCTGCCCGGCCTCCCTGCCCCACCCTCGTTTGGGCCAGGCAGAGGCAGGACCACAGCCCTGCTCAGCCAAGGAGCTCCGTGGGCGACGTAGGGCCAGTCGTGTCTCTCTTGGCCCGGACTCGCCTCCCAAGGATGTTGGGGAGCGGGCAGACGGAGACAGTCTGTACTTCTTGGAGGAATGGATGGAAATGTAAGCAACAAGCAGAACTGCTGCTGACTCTCCCTTGGGGTCCAAGGAACATCCCTGGCGACACCGGGGAAAGCTAGGGGAGACCACGCCTAGATCGCCTGCCCCTAGATCACCTGCCCGTGTTCAGAGCAGGGCAACCAGGATGATCAGGGGTCTGGAAACAAAGCCCTATGAAGAGAGACTGAAAGAACTGGGCATGTTTAGCCTGGAGAAGAGAAGATTGAGGGGAGACCTGACAGCACTCTTCAAATCCTTAAAAGGTTCTCACACAGAGGAGGGCCAGGATCTCTTCTCGATCCTCCCAGAGTGCAGGACACGGAATAACGGGCTCAAGTGACAGGAAGCCAGATTCCAGCTGGACATCAGGAAAAACTTCCTGACTGTTAGAGCAGTACGACAATGGAACCAGTTACCTAGGGAGGTGGGGGGCTCTCCCACCCCAGACGACTTCAAGAGGCAGCTGAACAACCATCTGTCAGGGATGCTTTAGGGTGGATTCCTGCATTGAGCAGGGGGTTGGACTCGATGGCCTTGTAGGCCCCTTCCAACTCTGATGATTCTATGATAATGTAATCATCTATGATTCTATGATAATGTAATGTACACCGCCCAGAGAGCTTCGTCTATGGGGCAGTACAGAGATGATGATGATGATGATGATGATGATGATGATGATGATGATGATGATATGGGGCTCCCTCTCTGAGGCCTGAATTCAGAGGCCCCCGCATGCATGATTTTGTGCCAGAAGCTTTATGGCCATTTCTGAGGAGGGGGCCTCTCCAGCACTGTGCAGCACACCCACTGGCTTCTTCCCCCGCTCCCCCAATGTCCTGAGGAGATCTAAGCATTGTCAGCCAGGGCTTGGATGGAGGGGGCAGAGCAGGGGAGACTGGGGAGCGGCATTCGGGCAGTTCCCCCAAACCATGTTGCGGCTGGCAGGGCACGAGGGTAGAGCTGCCGCTAGAGAATGGCTGCTCCCGCCCCCAGTGATGAGACTAGAGACGCGCCCCCACCCCCAGCAGCAGCAGCCGCCTCTGGGGAAGATCCACGAGGCGCCAGCATGGCATCGGCAAGGCCACTGCTCCCACCAGCTGGCTGGAGCGGGGTTTGGGTCACCGCAGGCTGTGGTTCCCCCGGCACCCTGCTCTTGCCACTCCAGGCGCAGGGTGGGCCGCAGGCACCAAGGGCTCCCTCCCCTCCCGCTTCCACTCCCCCCCCCCAGGTGTCCGCCTCACCTCCACAGCAGCCCTGCTCAGGGAAGCGCCTGCCATGCCTTTCCCGGTGTACTGCTTGAACTGCTGGAGCCCGTCCTGCACTGCCCGGCTCACCGCGTCCTCCTTTGGCCGGAACCCCCCTTCCGTCGGCAAGGCTCGCAGCTCCGCGATGCAACTCTGGAGCCGAGAAAAGCCCCCCCTCACCGGCTGCAAGGACCAGGGGAAGAAGCCCTCCGTCAGCCCCTTACTCAGGGCCCAATTCCACACCCCCACACACCCCTTGATGGACGGCAGGAATGAAGAGCAAAGTGCGCATGGGGTGGTTGGGGGGGGGCTTCCAGATGAGGGCTTCATCCCACCGTGTCTCAATGCCTCCTTCACAGAATTCTTCTGGTGGGGAGGGGTGTTTCCCAGGCGATGACGATATCAGTCACCCATAGCCTCCCCGTGTTCCCCTGCATCTTCCTTCTTCCCCCCCCTTACCTTGGAAAATCCAACACGGAAGAGCCACAGAGGCCTTCTGTTTGGGGAGGCTGCGGGCCCTCCACCCAGACGGAGCCAGGAGTCCAGGGCTCCGGGTGCTCCTGCCACTGCTCCTGGCCTCTGCTCCCCCAGGAGGGACACCCTGCCATAGTTGCAAGGCTAGTCTGCATTTTGGCCTCGGGTGGGGGGGCGTCAAGCTTGGACTCCAGGTGCTGGACACCCCACAGAAAATGGAGTGGCTGCCCTCGTGAGAACATAAGAAGAGCCCTGATGCTGGATCAGACCGAGGGTCCATCTAGTCCAGCCCCCTGTTCACACGCAGCTCCATCAGACAAGCGTTCTATCGCACACTCGCTACTGCCCACTTACGGGCGTCCTTTAGACAACAACGTCCACCGCCCGCCCGCCTCCTGCTCGATTTTCCGTCACAAAATAGACCCCTTTTAATCTGACTTTTTAAAATAAAACGGAACGTGCTGCGATCTCTTGTTGTGTGCAGGAAAAGCGGCTCTTAAACCGGCCCCTGAATGGGCCACGTGGCCTTTGTTTACTTCCTCTTTCCCCTCCCGGCAGAAGAAGAATTACTGAGGGACAAACACTAAGGAGATGCAATTTCTCCCATGTGATGATGCTCAAAGTAGCCAACTAGTTGTCAACCAGGGACCAACAAAGCAGGACACAGTGCAACAGCACCCTCCTACCCATGACCCCCAGCAACTGGTGAATATAAGCTTACTGCCTCAGATACTGGAGGTAGCTCATAGCTATCGGGACTAGTAACCATTGATCGCTTTCTCCTCCAGGAATTTATCTAACCCCCGTTTTTAAAGCCATCCAAATGGGTGGCCATCACCACATTTTGTGGTAGTGAATTCCATTGTTTAACTATGCCCTGTGTGAAGAAGGACTTGCTTTTATCTGTCCTGTCCTGAATCTCCCACCAATCAGCTCCATGGGATGACCCCGCTGGGTTCTAGTATTTTGAGAGAGGGAGAAAAATGCCTCCCTATCCCCATTTTTCACACCAGGCATGATTTTGTGCACCTCTTACAGGTCTTCCCTTAGCCTCCTTTTTTTATTCCATGCTGAACAATCCCAGATGTTGTAAACTTCCCTTGTAGGGGAGATGCTCCAGTCCCTTAATCGTTTTAGTTGCCCTTTTCTGCACTTTTTCCAGCCCTATAATATCTTTTTTTAGTTGTGGTGACCAGAACTGCACACAGTATTCTAAGTGGAGAGGTGGGTGAGAAATAAATGATGATGATGATGATGATGATGATGATGATGTGTGGTCGCACCATAGATTTGTATAAAGACAGTAAGATACTGGCTGTTTTATTCTCAATTTCTATTCTAATAACCTCTAACACAGAGTTTGGCTCCTTTACAGCGGCCGCACAGTTGGGTTGACATTTTCATCGAGCTTTTCCACCACAACTCCCAGATCTCTTTCCTGGTCGGTCACTGCCAGCTCAGATCCCATCAGGTTATACTTGGAAGCTGGGTTTTTTTTTGCCCCAACGTGCTGCATCACCTCACACTTGCTTCCATGGAACCCCGCCTGCCACCTGGATGCCCCTTCTCCCCCTTCCCAGCTGCCTCCCCCACTCCACTCCCCACATCCCACCCCAGGCAACATTACCGCTTGGGGGAAACAAACTCCCTCTGGTGCCCATTGGGGCTTCCTCACAAGGCCTTATCGCTCTCCAGGGGAAGGGGCCCTGGGGGTGGGGAGTCACAGCAAGGCTTAATCAAAAGCTTCCATTTGCGCTTTTTAAAAAAGACCCTACTAGCTGCGGGGGAGGGCCTGGGTGGAGAGGCCCCCTTTGGGTACATCTGGCCGGTGGCCCCCCTAGCTGTTCCCTACACAGGCCTTATTATTATTATTATTATTATTATTATTATTATTATTATTATTATTATTATTATTATTATTATTACTATTATTATCATTCCTGCCTTTCCCCCAATACTGGGACTCCAGGGGGGCACATGTGCCCCACAACCTGGGCACCTCTGCCTTAATGGATGGCCGGCACTGAGAGAAGGACAGGAGACCGAGGCCCTGGCAGATCGTCTGGATCTCCGAGTGGCTTCCGGTCCCCTTGAGCCTGGGACCCTTCTGAACGGGAGGCGGGGTGGGGGAACCTCTCAGTGTTTCAGGGTGCTGTGTGTCATGCCCTTGCTGGAAGAATCCTCCTCAGAGCCCCCAGAAACCAGGGAGACACCACATCAAGCACTGGCACCAGAACAGGAGGAGAGAACACAAGAACTACAACTCCCAGCATGCCTTTTGCCCAGAGCTGCGACCACCTTCCCTTCTGCTCCTGATGGAGCCTAGTAACTGAGGCAGCCAGCCCCAGGCGCTCTCCATTCAGGCCCAAGATGGCGAGCCACTTCCAGGTGATGGCTGCCAAAGCCTGATAAACCTTTCCTCCCACCTGAGGCATGCTGGGAGTTGGAGGCATAAGCCTAGGTGCCTGAATAACATGTTAATCTTTGAACACCATCTGAGGTGTGGTGGGAGACAACTGGAGAGCAGGCCGTCTTAGTTGTGGCACCCTGCTTAAGGATTACTTTTTCCCAGGGCAGGGTTGCCTAGTGACTGCATGGATGGCTTTTAAGTGCCAAGTGATCCCCACCACCACCACAAGGCCTTTTAACTTCATGAGGTTTTTACGCTGCATTTTTCTCTGTCATAACTAAACCACAACATTCCAAGACAGATGCAAAGATTACTGAATAAAGTTTATGATTTTTATGTAAAAGCCTGACTATGCCATTGAAACAGAAGAGTGATTGGAGGAATGACTGACAGCTGAGGCTAGAATGGAATGTGGGCGGGACGAGATGCAGTTGGGGAAAGTCAGGTAGAAGGAGGACAAAGACAGTTAGCGAGAGGTCAGGAAAGTGGGGGCTGAGTTAGGACTGAGAGAGAGTGACGTGGTCTGCACATACTGGCCTGGTTTGCTCACCCATGCTTGATTTAGCAACAGCCACTCTGCATGCCAGTACTACACCTCCCAGCATGCCTTTGGCAGCCCTCAGGTGCCCACGCCCTCTTCTCATTGCCAATGCTGCTCTACGATGGGGCTCCAGCCAAGTCCTGACGGGACGGCTCCGGCCTGCACTTCTTGCCCACCAAGTGTTCCATCAGGAGCCTGTACTGAAGGGTTGGGGTCGGCCCACTATTTCTGGGCATGCACGGAGTGCTTCCCTTTCCTCCCTCCCTCCGTCTTAAGGGCGAAGGCTGTGTGTGTGCTTCCCTCAGTTTCTGAGAAAACAGCAATATCAGGACAGGGTGCCTTTGAGCATGTCCAGAGTTCAGCCTCTCAAGGTCATGCTGTTGTATTTCATTATGATTTTAAAACCACACATGGCAGGTGGGAGGAGGCACCACAAATGGATGCAGCCCATTTATGTGGGTTGTTTCCTTTTATGTGGAATTGGGTTGACTGCTCGAGACTGACCTTAGGAATCACAATGGCCGCCAAAGGCCAGTAAGTCTGGCCTCTCACCCGAGGCATGCTGGGAGTTGTAGACGTAAATCTAGGTGTTTTATTATATTCTTTAAAAATACTTAAAACCCCAAAATTCATGTTTTATTATTCATGTACATGAAGACCTGTCTGGGTGAACAGTATTAAGGCAGTACCGTATGTGGAAGTGGGTAAACATTTCAGCACATACGTGACACACACATACTTTCTGCTTTATAGGTAGAGATTGTCAACAGCCCTTTCACAATTCTGAACTGAAGGGTGGTTATAACAAACACGTTGCCTTCCGCTCAGTGGGCAGTTTGACAAAATTCAGTGTCAATGATATTTAACACCTTTCGCACTTCCACCCATTAGTAAGTTATTCACGCCTTCAGGTTCACATTTACTGGCAAGGAGTCCCATGACTGACGAAGGGATGACGAAGCTGCCGGTGAGCCCAGCAATCCTTCTTCTGCGTGACTTAACAGAGGAAATCTTGAGCTTATCATTAACGGACTGGGTGCTGCCAGGCTGAATCTTGTCATTAATTGGAGGCGAAGCAAACCCCTCCCAGGCTCAGTCACAGCCGATAAGAACACAGGAAGAAGGGCGGCGGTGGAGGGGGCAAAATTAGCTAATTCTATTCGAGCCAAAGGAGCAGGGGAGGAGGGAACTGAGCTTCACACAAGATGTTAAGGAGAGTGAAAAGCCCAGCAGCATTCAGCTCCGCTGTGTTTCCTTCACCAGGAAGTGCAACCCCCCCCCCAAGTCATATTTACAATGGATTTTACAGTTTTCTAATGACGTCAAAGTAGGCATCTTCCCTGCACACGGATATTAGGAGTCTGCACAGGTCCGCTGCCACCATGTGCTCAGCGTCGTGCGGCTGCTCCTCGTGTGAGAAAAGGAGAGCGGAAGCCAGGAGACCCATTGAGGGGACACAGGGCACCGCAGCCGGAGAGAAGCCGCCATCCGGCTGGGAGGCCAGGTCTCCCCTCAGCTTGTCCGATCCAAAGACATGTTTGGGGGGAAGGAGGGCGACCCAGGCATTCTGAGGGGACTCAGGGGTGCTGGGAGCCGGTGGGTTCAATCCAAACCCCACCAGAACATCCCCACCAGATGCCCCTGGAAACCTTGCCCCAGAGAAGGGTCGCCTGAATCGCTGTTTCCCAAAGGAGCCTCCACCATGAATGCAGCAGGCTGGCCTCTAATCCTGAGCTGAACGGGCCCATCAGGAGGGACGTGGAAACGGGATTAATCCTTCCTCCCCACCCCCACCCCGGATCAGCCTACAGGCTGGCTTCTGGCAGGCATTGTTCTCCTCCTGATCCCTGATGGAGTTCCCTGAAACAGCCCCTGCTGAAAGGGCCAGGCTGAGAGATCGGGACTGCCCTGCTGCTCTCGTCCATCTACAGAGCCTGGGCTGACCCAGAGAAGACTTCCACCAGCCAGGGTTCCATGGGACCCTCTCTCCCAGGCCCAGTGTGTATGAGATATTTATACTGGGGGGGGGGGGGGGTAACACTGAAAGTTACAGGAAAGGAGGCATTGGGGAGAGAGGGTGTCATCAGCGATCGCTTTTGATGGGTCACCTCCCACCCACCCAGAGACTGGGCTCCATTGAAGGATGCACAATAGTGCATCTTTAATTAAGGCTCATGAGTAAAAAAGAGCTTCCACCATTATAGAATGATAATTTGTGGGTTGGTCATTCTGCTCGTAATTAAACTGGAAAAGTTCATCAATCTTTCTGAAATTTACACAGGCCAAGAAAAAGTGCTGGTTTTCCATACCCTGAAAATTTCAGCAACGTTGGTGACAGATTCAGGGAGAAAGAGCAGTGGAGGAGGGAGAAACCCTATGGACGGGAACACAGGATTGTTCCGTTTATCGGCTCTAAAGTCAGAAACAGGGGCTCTGACATTGGAGCACAGAAACCACGCGCCCAGCTCTCCCCCATCCCCCACTGCCCGTAGTCGGTACAGCTCCCTCCGTGCCGGCTATGTCTCTACGGTCCTGAACAGAGATGGGAGAAGGGGGCATTCCTGGGAGCAGGGAGGGGAGGAGAGTGGGGCATTGGCCGTACAAGGAATCCTATGGCTGCCCCCCCAGCTACCTTCCCTCCCTGGCCCTGAATGGGCAAAATTGCCTGTCTAGATGGGCAAAATTGCCTGTCTAGCCTAAATGCAGAGTGGCAGGTGCCACGCATAGGATACTTGGAAGCCTCTGAGTTAGGAGGCTTACAAGGACCCAGGGAGAATTGAAGGGCCACCACTGAAAAGGCCCTCTCCCTTGTTGCCATTCTCCAAGCTTCGCTTGTGGTAGGCACTCGGAGGAAGACCATAGATGTTGAGTGTAGTGTACGGGTAGGTTCATGTTGGGAGAGGCGTTCCATCAGGTATTGTGGTCCCAAGACATGTAAGGCTTTATAGGTTAAAACCAGCACCTTGAATTGGGCTCGGAAACGTACAGGCAGCCAACGCAAGTGGGCCAGAGTCGGACTTATATGCTCAAACCTTCTGATTCCAGTTATCAATCTGGCCACTGCATTTTGCACAACCTGCAGCTTCCAAACCGTCTTCAAAGGCAGCCCCACGTAGAGCGCATTGCAGTAATCTAATTTGGAGGTTACAAAAGCATGGACAACTGAAGCCAGGTTATCCCTGTCCAGATAGGGGCGTAGCTGGGCCAGCAACCAAAGCTGGTAGAAGGCCCTCCGAGGCCACCTGGGACTCAAGGGACAGAGATGGTTCTGTACTCACCACGAAGGGCAGCAGGCACTCCTGGTGGTTCTGGGCCACGTAGAGGCTGAACAGCGGGATGCGGGAAGGTCCTGCCAAGCTGCAGGCCAGAGAGAAGACGTTTTCCAGGGCTTTGCAAAGCTGGTGGCAGGTGTGGGCCCAATGAGGGGGGCGGACGTCCACTACGAGGATCCGCGAGGGCTGCTGAGAGTGAGCAGAGGAGGCGGAGGCAGGGTCTTTGTCAGCAGCAGCAGCACCGCCGACCCCGACCCCATCTCCCCGTCGTCCAGTGTTCATGGCGTTCCAAGTGAAACTGAGGCTGCCTGGGGAGGGAGAAGCGGAGAACTGGAGTGAACACGCAATGTGAGCATTAAGTGGGATACCACAGAAAGGAAACGCGTAGCAGGCCCCTTCCTCACAGCCCTCTCCAGGAGGCAAAGGCAGAGTAGGAGGGCCAGCGTTCACGCCATCATGCAGCAATTCTGCCTACAGATGTAGAAACGAGGAAGGGGCTTCTTACTTATTTACACACATGCACACACACAGTGCTTCCAGCTTGTAGCACCACCACTCAAAAGACGCTGTGCAGCGATTCCATCTTTTCCTCCTTAATGGATGTTTTGCGGAAAGACGCAAGATGTGATGGGGAAACAGTGAGAGTCACAACCTGAAGACGGTGACGCCTGGACCCCCAGGGAAGGTCAGGGCACGAGGAGACGGGCAGACATGTGGCACACGCCCCGGCTGGAAGCACCCACACGTCCCCCTGGATGACCACCCTCCCGGGTTGCGGTGTTTCTGCGTGGAATGGTGATTTCCAAACCACCCAGGGAAATAGCCCAGCTCTGTGATTCAAGCTCTTTTGTGCCACGACAGCCCAACAGCGGTGGTGCTGGGTGGTGTCTCTCGGGGCCCTCCAGCCGCTGATTCACCCCCTGAACATGCCAAACAAGCCACCGGTGGGAACGAATTCAGGGCTTGCTACCCCAAGCCCACAGTAACAGAGCTCTTGCCTCCCAAAACACCAGCCAGGCCCTAGGAATGCCTTTTTACTTCGTGGAGGGAGACCCGGCTGAGGGCAGAGCCCCTGCTCTGCTGCAGAAGCCCCCCCCCCCCCCGGCTCTGTCCTCGCAGCATTTCCACTGCAAAGCCAGCCAGGAGCAGAGAAAGGCTGCGGAAGACCACCCCCTTATCCCTCCCTCCCAAGGGCCCCCTCCCTGCTGTTGATAAGAGGCAGCCCTGGGCTGGCACCAGCCCTCAGAGCCAGCATCTGGGACATTCGAACAGCCAGTCCACTGAGCCTGGTCCTTGTCGACGGTGGGGCTGTTCGCACCATCACAGGAGGGAGAATAAGCCACAGCGGCTCAATCTTATTAAGATTGAGGGGAGACATGATAGCACTCTTCAAATACTTAAAAGGTTGTCACACAGAGGAGGGCCAGGATCTCTTCTCGATCCTCCCAGAGTGCAGGACACGGAATAACGGGCTCAAGTTAAAGGAAGCCAGATTCCAGCTGGACATCAGGAAAAACTTCCTGACTGTTAGAGCAGTACAACAATGGAACCAGTTACCTAGGGAGGTTGTGGGCTCTCCCACACTAGAGGCATTCAAGAGGCAGCTGGACAACCATCTGTCAGGGATGCTTTAGGGTGGATTCCTGCATTGAGCAGGGGGTTGGACTCGATGGCCTTGTAGGCCCCTTCCAACTCTGCTATTCTATGATTCTATGATTCTATGATTTCCCCCACCACATGTGCCAGTCGCATTGTGCTGAGGGTGGGGGAGTGACATCGCTCCGCAGCAGAAGAGCCCCCTGTGCTTTGCACGCGGAAGGTCCCAGGTTCAGTCTCCAGCAGCACCTCCAGGTACGGCTGGAAAAACCCCTGCCTGCAACCCTGGAGAGCCATGGCTGCCAGTCCGTGCCAAGAGTACTGGGCTGGATGGACCAAGCAGGGCCTGACTCAGGAGAAGCCTAGCTTCCCAGGTTCCTATTTGCATAATTACCCTCGCCAGTGCGGCTTGCTGTGCTGTGCCAGCCCAACAAAGGCGGCTTGCTGCCGTGGCTAATAAGCCACTGCAGAACCTACAGCAACCAGGCACCCTCGATGGGTTCACAAAATAGGGCTGGCCATGCCAGCGAAGCCAACCCTCCTTGCGCACGCAGCAGCTGGGGAAAGAAGCCAAGGCGGCCAGCTTCCCCCCCTGGGATCGTGCGAACCAGCTCACGGACTGGCAGCCACGGCTCTCTGGGGCTTCAGGCAGGGCCTGGAGATGCCACAAGGGATCGAAGCAGGGAGCCTCTGTGCACCAGACCGGGGCTCCACCACTGAGCTGCATCCCCCCCCCCCCCAAGGCCGGCTCCTTTTCGCTCAGGTGGCAGGGGACCATTCTGCCTGCAGAGGAAACCTGGCGCCACTCCTGCCTCCGTTAAGCCACCTGGCGCCCCTGCTGTGGGCACGGACTGAGGGTTCTGGGTCTGCAAGCAGAGAATGAGCTCCAGGGCAGCGAGGGGAAGAGAGTGGGGCGGCCATGGGGCCTCCTCTCTTTCCAGCCAGCCCTTCCTGGGCTTCTGCCCTCTGGCACAGCCCACCTGGAGAGGGCATCTCTTCCTCCTGCCCTTTCTGCCAGCCCTGGGCGCAGGGTCCTGCTAACACTTCCCACCTGCCCACCCGTTGCCCCAGCCGGGAGCAGCTGAGTCAAAACGCAGAGCAGCCTCCGGCTGTCAGTTTGACTCCATCGTTGCTCTGCTCGTTCATCATCCTGCTAAGCTGCCTGCCTGCTTGCCTGCCTGTGTGTGTGTGAGATGGGGTGGGGGCTTCAGAGCCCTCGACACAACTCTCCTTACTTCCCCGGACTCAGCACACCTTACGTTCTCGCTTGGAAAGGAGTGCCTTCCCCCAACACAGGCAGGCAGGCAGGCAGGCAGGCAGGCAGGCAGGGCATGGGGTCTAATTAGCGTTGGGCAGAACTGCGAGCACAGAAATGGGGGTGAGGAGGGCACGCTCTTCCAAGCCAGTGGCGCTGGATGAGAAGGTTGCAGCTCTGTGCCTGGGGTCTGGCAAAGGGGCTTTCTGCTGCGGCTGTTCCAACCACGGGGGATGCAGGAGCTAAGAGCAGCAAGTCCACCCTGAGGATTGCCTTGCGTGGCCTGGCTGGAGAGAGAGAGGCCATTTCTACACCTGCCTTCCCCCACCCCCACCCCCGGGATCGTCCCAGGATCATCCCTGTGCATGCAAATGACACACAGGGGATCCCAGGAGCAGGCAGGGATGATCCCTGAGATTTTCCTGAGATAATCCTTAGGTGTAGAAAGGGCCAGAGAGGTGGAGGAGGAGAGTGAAATTCTGAACACGCTGGATTAGGCTCATTATAAGTGGCTTCATTAGAGCAGAAAGCTGGCACCCAGCCAGGACTTCTCTTGCAGAAGGCAGGCTGGGAAACGGGGCTGCCTTCGCTGCCTCCACAAGAGGTGCATCGTTCGTTCCGGCTGGAAAGCAGAGAAAATGCTGACATCCTTCCAAAAGGCAGACTCCACCCTGGTCCATTAGATCAGGTGGGGGAGAATTCGATCTCTTCCAGCTCAGCAGCTGGTGGGCTGAGCTGCTCTGGGACCTGAGAGCTCCTCCCTCCCCTCTAACCCCAGATGAGGAGGAGGCCTGCTTGATGGCCAGGTAGCAGAGGTCAGTACTGTGGCCACTGAAGGCTTTGGCTCAGTTCAGGCAACACAATAACCAACGGTGGTAGTCATCAACCATTAGTTGAGCTGTCAATGGTAGACTATTTCCCCAAAATAACCAACTGAGAAACCCAACACGCTGCAGAGCTGACTAGTCGCACAACCATTGGTTAGCATGTTGTCTGTCGGGCTCAGTGGACTATTTTGCAGGGTTGAGCTGACTCTCTTGGCTAGCTACAGATTCCGCGGGCAAGAGCGGTCAAAACCGCGCCGGCTGCTCTGCTACAGCTGGCACAACTCGCAGAGGCTGCTGGGATAGCACCGGGAGCACTGAGGGCAGGAGGGAGGGCAGGGGAGAGGGGCAGGGGCTACGTGAGTCAAATGCCGGGTTGACTATTAGCCCACTCAACACCGGCCCCAACCATGCCACAGTTGTGTAGGAACATTTTCTTTCTTTCTTTCTTTCTTTCTTTCTTTCTTTCTTTCTTTCTTTCTTTCTTTCTTTTTCTTTCTTACATTTTTATACCGCCCAATAGCCCAAACATGTTGTGTGGGTGGCGGAGTACCCCCGAGATAAACAATTGTGAGTTGACTATTCCCACCACCATGGACTATTGTGGGGTCTGAACGCAGCCATTGTCCGCTCTGTCTGCTAGAGATCCACGGAAGGAGGCGAGTGGCAGAGCTTCCTTGTAGAGCAAGAGCGAATGGTTGGAGCCAAAGCAGCCCAGCTTGAGGGAAGGGGCTGAGCCTTGGAGTGGGCTGGGATCTCCCCGCACCACCTGCCCCAGGTACAGAACACAGGTTGCTGGTCACGTGGCCGGTGTTTCCATCAGTGCTGACGGGGCAGTGGAGCCTAATGAGCACCAACATCAGGAGGGACAGACCTCTGACCCCAGGGTGGGCGGGTAATGCCTGAGGACAGAGCCCCCAGGCTGGGGCTGGGCACAGAGGCCTCTCCACACTCTTCACACTCCCTGCCTCCTGGCCTGGGGCGCATGTGCGCACACGCTAATGCTGTACTTGGGCCACAGAACACGTGGCTCATTGGCCGCAAGGTGGCCCAAATGGCGGTGGCAAAGACGAGGAGAAAAATAAGTGAATCAGGGCCTGTAATTTGTCTAAACATACTGTAGACAAATTGCAGGAGTTAGATAGTTATAGGGTACATGCAGCATTTTGAACATGCATATATTTATTACTTATTTAAAATATTTCTAGGCCACCTGAAATATATTGCTATTTATTCTCATGGTGGTGGTGGTTTTAATGATCCAGAAAGAAACATATTTAAGGATATGATGAAAAGCAAGAGGACCTTTGCAAACAAGGTCCAAAGGACCAGCCAAAGGAATAACAAGGCATGAGAAAAGGGACCCAGGCTGACAAGGGAAAGGCCCAGGGCTGTCCAGGAGACCAAGCAGCCTCTGCTGCAGGATCAGTAGGAGCCCAGTGACAAACAGAGAGGTCACTATGAGCGTCATCACATGGGGGAAGCGGGGAAGGGAAACTGCGTCTCCTTACTGTCGCTTCTCCGCACTTCCCTCATTCTTCCCGGATGGGAAAGAGGAAGTAAACAAAGGCCACATGGCCCATTCAGAGGCTGTTCTTATTGCGCCATGATGTTTTTCAGAATGTTTTTAATAATGTATATTATGTTTTAATTCAGTTTTATATATTTTATTGTTGTTCCCCGCCTCGATCAAAATGGAGAGGCGGGTAAGAAATAAATTTATTATTACCGTATTATTATTATTATTATTTCCTCCACACAGCAGGAGATCGCAGCACATTCTATTATTCTTTTTAAAAAGTCAGATTAAAAGGGGTCTATTTTGCTACAGAGGCGGGAGGCGCTTGGGAGGCGGACATCATCATCGTCTAAAAGATGTGTGCACATCCGTAAGTGATCAGTAGCGAGTGTGCGATAAAATGCTCATCTGATGAACCTCTGTATTAAGCAGCATCCCAAGAATTATAGACAAATAATGAATCACAATGGTGCAAAAGAGGCTAACAAGGTGCCAGCATTCAATCCCCAGCAGCATCTCCAGGTAGGGCGGAGAAATAGCCCTGCCTGAAACCCTGGAGAGCCGCTGCTGACGCTGAGCTGACAACCTGGAGCTCAGTGGACCAGCAGGTTGACTCCGTGTAAGGCAGCTGCCAGGGATCCCTATGGCCATAAGAGACCAAACACAACGGCATTAAATGAATTGCAACTAGTTGCAAACGTGACTGCTTTGCAGCATTAAAGCCAGCAAGGAAAGGCTCTGCAAGCACCTTGCAAGTAGGAGATGGGCCAAGAATGATCAGATAATGGGGGAAGTTTGCGCGGGAAGGATGGGATTGCCTCCCTTGTTGGAGCTTCTAACGAGGAGCTTGCAGGAGCACGAGGTCATTCCACTTGAGGGCTGTAACAGAGAACGGCCATTGCCAGCAGGCCCCCTGGGTTGAGCTTCCTTGGGCCTTTTGGCTGGCCACTGCTGGAGGCCAAACCTTGGACTAAATGGAGCCGTCCAACAAGGCAACCTGCATATTCCTAACAATGGCTGGAATCTAGGGTGCCTTGCTGTTGTAGAAGGCAGAATGGGGTGTCCCTTTGGTTTCTCCAGTTCCATGGGGGAAGGGGAAGGCTGGTAACAGCTCCGGGATGTTGAATGTTCCCGCTGGTGGGCCATTTCACAAACCTGAATTCTGGAGTTAATTCAAGAGAAAACTAATATAAAAGTGGCTTGATCACATTCCGGACATGCCTTCACAACCTTTTATCTCAAAAATCAAAGGCAGGGTGAAATTCAGGGGGTTTAAGCGATAATTCAGCAGCTTCTGGCTGAACTACTGTGGGTGATTGGTGCTGGATGGCTCTGCTGGCCCAGGAATTTAGGGACGTGTTCCCTGGGGAACTGGCTGGTGCCATCCACTGGGCCTTTGCTGAGCCTGAGTCAGGCCAGGGACCCGTAGACACATGTAAAGCTGTGCAATTGCATCCTAGCCATGTTTGCTCAGTCCCACCACCAAACACCAGGAGAAGTCTTACTCCTGAGGAAGTGGGCAGGAGGCTGCAACTCTCAGGCGCGTTGCAGGCATCAGGAGCCAGGAGTGGAGAAAGGGGTGCTTGCTGCTGCCCCCAGATCAGCCCACCTGTTTGGGGGCTCCCCGCTAGTTGCCCCTGCCGGCTGAGCTAAGGCGGGCGGCAACCAGGCAGAGCTTCTTTGATGTGGTGCCTTGCTTGGGGAACTCCCTCCCGAGAGGCTCACCTGGTGGCAGGTCAAATGCGCCTCCTTCTCCCAAGCGTTTAGAATGCTAATTCTTTTTAGCTTCTCCTGTGCTCTCGGATTTTTTATTTTGATTCAGTTTTTATGTAAACTGGCAAGAGTTTTGCTAGAGGGCAGTCTACTGATTTCTTACATATTTGTTTGCTAATAAGCCAAGGCCACGGCTGCAGGGGGAACTGAAGGAGTCGTCGTCGAGGGACACTGTTCAGGGGAAAGGTGGGCACCCCTGCAGTTAGTCTCAGATGATGCCAGCAACTCCTGGTTTATCTCCCACACTGGCCCGGCCAGGGGCAACTTTCCCTCCAACCTGCTTTCCTGTGTATATAAACGACAGAGCCCTCAATCCAGCCTTACCTGCTACACAAAAGGAAAGTCAGCCACCAGGATGCAAGCCTAAGAAAACAGAGAGAGGAGGCCAAGATTGTGACAGCAGACACACTGGGCTGGGACAGGGCAGGGGGCAAGGAACGAGAAAGCCCAGGAAAGGGCACAACCCCCGGCCTGGCCTGGCCGTGGCTCCCTTTCCGACTGCTGGCCATCAGCAAGGCCGCCCTGTGAACTGCCCACCTCCTCCCCGTAGAGGCACAGCAGGGATTTCTCCATGGGAATTAAAAGGGATTTTGCCCAGCATGGGGCCTGGTCAGATTTGCAGAGGAAAGCCACAGGCCTGACGGGTGGCTTGCCAGGGAGCGATCCGGCTTACCTGCCTCCCCCACCCCAGTGCCATCAGCCACAAAGCTCCCTCCCTCCCTCCCTGCCTACTGGGGTCCTTCGGCTGGGCCAGGCCGGCCTGCCATTTTGGAGGGAGCTCTGACCTTCCTAGAGCTTGGAGGGGGCGGGAGAGACAGGCCAGCCCGAGGCCCAGGCAGCGGGGAAGAAGGAGCACAGCTCGGCCCAGGCTGCAGGATCTGGGTGGGGGCAGGAGGGCAGGCAGGAAAGGCCTCGGCCTCGGCCTGCCACGCCTCCTTCCTCACCGGAGCCAGGCCAGGCCAGGCCCCTCACCCGGCCAAGTGCTCCTGCCTGCCCACCGACCAGGCCGGGTCGGAGGCGAGGAGCACTCCCGGCTGCAGGGAAGGAAGGAGCTGGCGGGAGGTGAACACGGGCAGGGCAACCCAGGTTCCTGCCACCATGAGAGAGCAGTGGGGTAGCCCAACCCACCTGCCTGGCTAACTAGGTGCAGAGAAGAAGAGGCCCAACGGCTGCCAACATCCGCTCAGTCATCACAGGGCCGGCCCCGCCCTCTCTAGTCTCTTAAGGCCGGCGACGGCGGGAAATGGCTGGCCAGGGAGCATCTGCGTGAATGAGAGGGCGATCATTTCACTTCCCTGTATTTTGAAAAGGGAAGAGGTGAGCGATCAGCTGATCCAGCCGGGGATAAAGAGACAGAGTCCTGGCACAGCGGCGGCCACCCCACCCCTGGGAGAGCGTGTTCCGGTCTGGAACTCTGCCCCTGATAGGAGCTCCAAAGCACGGAGGAGCAGCGCCTTTTGCATCTTGGCCCCCAGACTGCAGAACAGCCTCCCCATGGAAATCCGGTGTTGTTTTTCTACCACTGCTTTCTGAAAAGGTGCAAAACCACAAACTGTTTTAAAAGGCATTTAGCTAAAGAGGCCCTGTTTTGGCAGCTGAAGATAGATTCTTTCTATAGCAGAGCTTCCAGGATGCTTCACAAAAACAAGGTAAAATACAAGTAAAACAAACAATTTATTAAAAACAACCAGTAATACATGATCAAGCCGGGGAAACAAAAATGTCTTTGCTTAGCGATGCACAAGAAGAGGACACATCTCAGGATGCTAGAAAAATTGCTTTCATTCTGGAGACAATTCAATGCATTTCAGCCCAGATTTTCTTTGGGGCTTTCTTTGGGGGATTCTAGAAGATAGGTCTCATACATTATTTGCTGAATGTACAAGACATATCTTTCAGATTCTTCCAGAGTTCTCTGAAGACAATTTTAAAGAATCCTCTGAGAGAAGACACCCCACCCCACCCCCACAAAAATAAATAAATAAATAAATAAATAAATAAATAAATAAATAAAATAATAAAAACATCTGGGCCAAAATGTGTTGAACATTCTTAAAAAAATAAAAGCAATTTTCTAGCATCTTGAGATGTGTTGGAAATTTAATTACCAAATTATACGGCATGACATTCATATGATGAAAGCAATTATACAGCATGTGGTAATTCAATAAACAGGAGTCCGGTACACATAACCTGTTTTGCCAGGAATGCTTCCTTAGGACACGCTATATAGAACATAAAAACATAGAATAACCATTACAAAAGCTGTATAATTGTTTTCATTATATCAATGTACTTTATTTTGATTATTACTAATGTATATGGTACATGCCACCAATACATAGATATACTTTTGAAATATAGTAAGTGGCTATAAGTATTTTGTTTAAATTTGTGATATGACATGCATTTGTATACTGATGTGATTGGTTAGGATTTTAAAACAATATGTTTACATAGTTTGAGGCAGGGTAACATAACTTGCCAATAAGAATAAGAACAATAATATATACATCTATTTAAACAGATTTTTTAAATAATTGTTTGGTTTATTCCTATTTGTGGTTGGAGGATGTCTCACCCCAGCTTTCAACTCAGTGAGAGCCAGTGTGGTGTAGTGGCTAAAGTGTTGGACTGGGAGTTGGGAGATCCAGGTTCTAGTCCCCACTCGGCCATGGAAACCCACTCAGTGACTTTGGGCCAGTCACAGACTCTCAGCCCAACCTACCCCACAGGGTTGTTGTTGTGAGGATAAATTGGAGAGGAGGATGTTAGAAACACGATTTTGAAATGAAATTGCTTGGACAAAGTGGTTAAAGTTTAAACACTCTGTTTTATTGAGCAAACTTGCAAGTTTGGGTGTCTAGGCAGGTAGGCACACCCACCAGTTAGTGCATAGTCTTTTTATCCCTTAGCCCCGGCCGCAGCAGTCCCTCCCCAGTCTCTCCATTGGTCAGAGACTAAAGGGGTTACAGCCTATCCCGGTACGCCTTGTAACTCCTCCCTTGTTTACTTGCTTTTTCATTTCATTTGATATTCCACCCACTATTATTTACTTATGTCCATATTTAGGTTTTATTCTTTCTGGGCACACCTTTCTTTATTCCTCTTCATCACGTCCCCCCCCATAAGGTCATGAGTTCAAACAACAGATATTTTTCTCTTCTCTTATCATAACCACTAGGCTATAAATTTTTGAGGGGCTCCAGTAAGTCTAACACACAATTCCGTTACTCATGTTATCTCTATTATAATAATATGACCTTCCCTCTGGTAGGTCTTATCCCCTTGCCCTTTGCCGTCTTCACCATCCCAGCTGAAAAGACCAACATTCCTTTTAGCTGACCCATTTCAGAAACTCTCACAAAATGTTTTAATAATGCATTATCTACTATATTTCCCTTATAACATCTATATAATCCATTGGTTATATCTCTTTACAATATACTCATAACCTTGAAAAAACAACATATTCTATATCTAACAAGGATTATGTACACCACCTTGGGTATCCTTGGAGGAAAAAGGTGGGATATAAATGCAATAAATTATAAATGCAATAAATAATTAATTCAGACAGTGGAGGGACCTGACAACAGTCTCCAAATACACCCTCAATATATTTATTTAATTATTAAAACATTTGTATCCCACTCTATATCACAAGGCTGTCAGGGCGGCATACAATATAAAATCATACAAACAATATAAAACAATATACCAAGCTAAAAAAATTATACCATTAATAAGCTAAAACCAGTATAGAATTTAAAAACAGTAGAACCAATTAAAACAATGTACAGGCTTGGTGAATTTAGCCATCAAAGGCTTTGTTAAAAAGCCATGTCTTTACTTGGCACCAAAATGAAGCAAGTGCTGGCGCCAGTCAGGCCTCCAAGGGGAGGGCATTCCACAGCTGGGATGCCGCAACAGAGAAAGCCCTCTCCCATGTCCCACCCTGAGCGCATGTCTCACATTGGTGGGATGTGGGGAAGGGTTCCAACAGATCTCAAGTCTTGGTGCAGGCATATATAGGGAGAGACGCTCCCTCAAGAATTGAGGTCCCAAGCCATTTAGGGCTTTAAACGTCATTACCATCACCTTGAATTCTGACTGGAATTGTTTAGGCAACAGTGCAATTCCTTTAAGACTGGCGTTATATGGTCTCTGTGAGATGTACTGGTCAGCAGCTTTAGCTGCTGCATTTTGCACCAGCTGTAACTTCCAAGTCGTCTTCAAGGGTAGCCCCACGTAGAATGCATTGCAGTAGTCTAATAAGGAAGTTACCAGTGCGTGCACTACTGTGGCTAGGTTGTCCCTGTCCAGGAACGGCTGTAGCTGGTGGATCAGCCAAAGCTGACCCCAAGTATTCCGGGCCACGGAGTCCACCTGGTCTTCCAGTGACAAGAATGGATCTAGGAGCACTCCCAAGCTATGCACCTGCTTCTTCAGATGGAGGGCAACCCCATCCGGAACAGGTTGCTTTCAGACTCGGGAACCACCAATCCACAGAGCTTCCATCTTATCAGGATTCAGCTTCAGTTTTTTAGCCCTTATCCAGCCCATTACAGCCTCCAGGCACTGGTCCAGCACTTCATCGTCCCAGCTGACTCAGAGATGAGAAGTAGAGTATCATCAGCATACTGATGACACTCAACTCCCAAATCCCTAATGACCTCACCCAGAGGCTTCATATAGGTGTTGAACAGCTATGAAGAAAAGAATAGAACCCTATGGCATCCCACAGCTTAACAGCCATGGGGTGGAACAGGAATCCCCCAATACTACTCTCTGGATTCGGCAGGTTGGTATGAGAGCAGGCATTCCTTCTGGTACCTGGGTCCAAAGCCATGTGGGGCTTTAAAAGTTAAGCACCAACGATCTTCATTGCACTTGGCAATGGACCAGAGGCCAGTGAAGTCAGTACAGGTGAGATATGCTCCCACTGAGCAGTCCCAGTCAACAGCCCAGCAACTGTGTTTTAAGCTAACTTAAATTTCCAAACACCCTTCAAAAAGCAACCCCATATAAAACAATCCTAGATGTTCCCAGAGTGTGGATAACTGTGGCCAGGCTATCTCAGTCCAGCAGAGGCCTCAGCCAGCACACCGCCCTAAACCGACGGAAGGGACACCTTCCCCCAGGAGCTGCTTGAGCCTCAAGTGACAAAGCTAGATCCAGGAGTAGCCCCACAATCCAAAATGTCGACTTTGCTAAAGAAAGCGGTCTACACAAAAAGCAAATGTGGTTAATACATTTGTTTTCCTTTAAGGACAAGTTGTCAACCGCAGGGTGGTGAGTCAGTACACTTAAGAAGAAGTTGGGGACATTTTGAGTTTCTTTGAAATTAACAAAGTTCTCAACAACGGTATTGGTACATGGGAGGCACTTAGATTTAGAGTAAGGACTTTAGAGGAGCTGCAGCACCTGGTAACAACCAATCAGCAAGCTCAAGGCATAAAAATTGCCAAGCATGGTGTCAGGGGTAAAAGGACGCTTCCCCTCGTGAGCGAGGCTCAGCCTTCTGCCCCAATTTTATGGAAGCATCTTTTTGGTGAAAGAGGAGACAGAGCCTCTGGCGGCAAACTTGTTCGAAGTCTTTTCTTTCTAATTCTGCATGAAGTATGAAAGGTGTATGTGGACGTTACTTTTGCCGAAGGAAGGCATTATATTCTATTTAAAACTGTTGTCTCTGTGTGTGTGGAAATCAGTGCATCAAGGCATCAACCTCTCCTAGCTCATAGCACATTTTAGTAGACAGAAAATGGGAACCTGAAGTGATTTTAAAGAAGTGGTTTGAGAAAAAATTACCAGTAAATTCTAATTTCCCAAAGAAACACATCCAGAAAGTTAATACCATCGTACTGAAAGCTACTGAGAGGCCCAAGGGAATTAGCAGGGTCACACTCCTCCCTGTCTAACATAGGTCATCCATCAGTGCCACCCAGTCAGTTTCTGTTCAAAACCCAGGCCTGGCACTAGACTGGAATGGGCCCGGGTAATCAAGCACCTGGAAGTTTTCAGCCGCCACCCTCTCAAATACTTTGCCCAGTAAGGGGACAATAGGGACCAGCCGCTAATAGCTACAACCCCTGGGGTCCAGAGAGGGTTTAGGAATGGTCTCCTGACTAGGGCCACTCACTCACTCTCTCATGGAGGTGTCCATCACCTCCTAGATCTATCCTGTCGATTGCCATTTACTTGTGGTTAGCAGTCCTAAAGGGCAAGCAAGCAAAGGGTGGGCCAATGCCTCCCTCGCGCCTTCAAGTCTTCAGGCCACAATAACTGGAAGCCATCCCACACGTTACGACTAGAAAATGTTGTTATTCAGGGGTCAACAGCTACAGCTTTTGCTGAACTGAAGTGCATCCCCATCAAACGTACAGAGCGCTGAAATGAGTCTTACTCTCCCTCCCGACCCCCCCACCCCCCAAATGCATCTGCCACTAATCTTGGCTGTCATTTCAGCCAAAGAAAGCAAAGGCCTTCTGCTGCTGCTGCTGCCGCCTCTAATCCATACCGCCTTTTATCAATCGTTGACCTACATTCTCCCCTTCAAGAGAAGATGGGAGCCGCTTAGAATGTCATTCAGTAGCCCAGGATAGGACATCAATCCTGCTTCTGTCTGGCCTTCCCCAGTTGCTGATGCATCTTCTGAATAAAAATGAGCCCTGGGCACTGAGCAGCATAACGCAGGCATGGAAGCCACTGGCAGGGTTAAGCGGCACAGGGACCCTGCCTGTTGGTTGTGAGGCTGGGGGACCCCAACGCAGGCAAGCTGCACAGCATTTCACAGGAACCCCAAGATGGAAAGCCACAGTGCTTGTCCCCACAGGCCTGCACGGTAAATAGCAGTGCTTCCCCCAGGCATGGCAGGCCAGAGGGAGGCACTGGAACCTCACAAGCAGAGCAATGATGCAATCCCAGGGAGGTCCGGACACTCCAGGGCATTTTGGCCACGCACAAGAAATGGAGGCAGAAAGGCCTGAGGTAGGGGGCTCAGGACAAGGAAGAAAAGGACTCCCAAGGGACCCATCTCAAGTTCCACACAGCGACTGCTTCAGGCTAGGCAGCACCTGGGGGCACGCTGCCTAGCACAAGAGACAGAGGGGGGGACGCCTTCGAGGGAGCTCTTGGCCAGAGGACAGGGCCGGAGGGTCCAGGCCACAAGCCCTTCGGCTGCCCCCTTGCTTGGGATTCACAACACAAAGCACAAGTCAGGTCTGAGATCCACCATCTCTTTGCTCACTGCACTGTTCCTCGGGGGTGTTTGGATGGTTTGAGTGGGTTCTCATCGTGGCTTCTCTTCTCCCCCCCCCCCCCAATGCTGTGTGCACAACTGCCATTTGTACAGTTCTCTGGGCGTGTCGTTTGAACCTGGCCTGTGACGGGGCAGGGGTGGCTTCATACCCACCCTAAACCTCTCCCTCACGCTGTGGGGTTTAGGGTGAGTATGAAGCTATCCCAGCCACGTGCCTGGTTCAGACGACACGTCAACCCACGCTGCAGCATGGGGAATTATGCAAATGGCAGTTGCAAACATGGGGGCAGAAGCCATGATGGCTTCTTCCCCAAATGCAATTTTCCAAACCCAATCACTGGGTCAATCACAGAAACACGAACCTGTGTCAGCTCACCTTGGCAGCTAATAGGCAGCCAGTGTGGATCTTTTCACACAACACACACACACAACCTGCCATGCCACCACTACACCGACAAACTTGCCCACCAGGTCTTGGAATGCCTGCTGGGTCAGCTCCCTGTTGTGGATGTGGGAGGTCTGATGATGAACTGACCAACAGCACTGCCGGGCCAGAGGGTGCAGGATCCAGGCCTGTGGGATGCGAGGGGTTGATGATTGCGCCTGCCCATCATGCCAGCCAGTGTGTGCGTGTGTGGCCCACACACTCCACGACTCCTGGCTCACCTGCATTTCTTCTCCCAATGTACACTAACCAGTACAGTGCAACTCGACCCAACATACAGCCAGGCTGGTGAAAATGCCGTTCACCAAGGGCGTTAAATTCAGGCCAAGGAAGACGAGCGCATCCCCACCCCCCTCCAGAGCACTGGAATGCATCAGCTAGACGCCATCCCACCCCCCACCCCCAGGGCTTCTCAGCCCCCGGAACTGCCCGGCGTCCGGCCGTGGTGTCTTCACACGGCATCCGCGTGCACTTTCGCGTTCCGTGCGCGCCTTGTTTCCTTCGGCGGGAGAAACGCCCACGGAGACAGCCAGCGGAGGGCACCGCGCCGCCTCCAGGGCCCGCCGCCCGCTTCTACACGCGCCGCCGCCGCCGCCGCCGCCGCGCTGGCCCCAGCAGAGGCTGCTGCAGCCTCGGCGCGCTTGGCCGGCCGCCTACCCGCCCGGCTGGTCAGCAGGAGGAAAAGGGCCGCCACCTCACCTGCCTGCCCTGCGCGCGGCGCCTGCAGACGCTACCTGCGCGGGGCGGGTGCGTGCGTGGAGGCGACGTCACCGCCCCACCTGGCCGCGGGGCGGAGCTTCGTGGCAGGCGGCGGGCCGAGACGACGGAGTCGACGCCACTCCGCCGCTGTGCCTCCAGAGCCCGAGCCGGAGCCGCTCGCCTCCACCCACGCACCGACCGGCGGGGCGCGCTCGCTCGACCCCTGCCCGCGGCCGGCGGGATGGCGCTGCGCCTTCCCCGCCGCCGCCTCCTCCTGCTGCCGCTGCTGCCGCTGCTGCCGCTGGTCCTGCTGCCGCCGGTGGCTCCGGAGACGGCGCCCCCCGCGCTGCCCCGCATCACGCGCCTCTTCTCCGGTAAGGCCGCCGCCGCCGCCGCCGCGCTCGGTGTCTGCTCCGGGGCCGGCCGCCCGCCCTACCTCGGCTGCAGGCTGGCACGCCCGAGCGCCGGGGGCGCGGCGCTCCCTCCGCCTCCGCCCGGCCCCTCCTTCCCTCCTGCTCGCCTGCCTGCCTGCTTGCCTTTCCGTCCCCTGCGGCCTTAGGTAGCGGCATCTCCCTGCCAGCCGCCCCCGCCTGGCTGCCAGGCGTGGCGATGGCCAGACCGCGCCTGGGCTGGGCTGCCGCCCCCGCTGCCCGGTCGCTCGCCTGGGCCCGGGGCCGCCTCCCTCCCCCGGGCGGGGACGGGCTGGGGGCTTCTGCGCCGTCGCTCTCGCCGTCCTCCTCGCCCCCGGCAGGGTCCGCTCCTGGCCCCGCCCGGAGCGTCTTTCGCGCGCCCCTCACCTTCCCGTGGACGGGCTGGCCGGGGCGTGGCGGTGGTTGCCCAGCCGGGCAGGCCAGCCGCGTCTACGGGAGGGCGGCTTGTCCGTCTCTCCCAACCTAGAGGCAGAGCTGGGGCGCGGGGGGGGGGATGACGAGGCCACTTGTGGGGCACAGCGAAGGGGGGCGCCCCCCCGCCTCTGGTCTTGAGGGCAGCGCCTGTGCGGCCAGATTCGACTCCCCAGAAACGGTGTTGGGCTGGGCTGGTTGGTTGTCCGGCAGGGGAGGGGTAGGCGGGTGGGGCCGTTCTGCAGCTGCGGATCCCGGGCATCCATCCCCCGGGCCCGGCGCCCCAGTACAACCGCTGGCAGGTAAGCAAGAGGATCCAGGGCATGGCAGCTATGCTGGATACTTGGCAGGATCCCAGCTTGCTGGACTCATGGTCCCTGGATGGCACCATTGTGGCCTGCTCTGGGGCGGTGTTCTCAGGTCTTCTTGCCCGCTGGCTGGTGCAGGTGGAGGTCAGCCCTGCAGCTCTCCAATGGCACTCTTCTCAATAATAATAGTAGTAGTAGTAGTAATAATAATAATAATAGATTATGTATCAGGTAAAAGGGTGGCAAAGGGGGAGAGGGAGGAGCGAATAAGCTGGCAACCTCCTTGTGTCTTGAATGAAATTATCAAAGCAACTGTGGCAGCTCATGAAGCCTCTGGGCTCTTGTCAAGGGAAGGAGTTAAGCAGAACCGTGAGTTAAGCACTTGTCTGAGTTTAGCAACAGGGCAAGGAGGCGACTGCAGTGAACCCTTCCCACTTCTGGCCTTACAAATCCCACCTTTCCACGTGAACAAGCCTAATAAACAAAAAGGCAGCCGTGCATTCTTGCGTTTCATTTGCCAGGGTTTGTGTTCCTGTTTGATTCTCCTTATTTGGGCAAGGCTTATGTTTCCTGAAGGAAGGCTTCTTTTGTCTGACCGTCTCCAAGGTGGTGCCTGTGGACCTCTCTCTTGGAGCCCACTAGGGTCCCAGGCCCTCTTGACCTTCATCTTGGGTTTGCATTTATTTTGATTTAACCAGCGAAGCCAGGAGGCTGCGAAGTGAAGTGCCACCCTCCAAAGCTGCCTTTCTTTCCCCGGATGCCTCTTTGCTCCACATAAATTGTTGGCCAAATTGCTTTTCTTTCTGTGAAATGGGTGTTAGAGCAGAAATATTGGTTTTGTGTTTTGGAGCTCAGGCCCTGCCTCTGCCTTATAATTGTTTTGGGAAGTTACTTTTCGCCTTCTGGGAAATGGGTGTTTTGTGACTGGCCATGCCCCCATCACAACCATTTTGTGAGAGCACCAACAGCACTCCCTCAAGCTCCAAATGTGCCTCACCGACCCTGGTCTAACAGCTTCCTTGACATAGGTCATTAAATCATGCCGGCATCTTTTTGGATTTGGTGGTACGTTCCTGATCTGCATTGTACATTCTGAGCCCTGATACTGGATCAGACCAAGGGTCCATCTAGTCCAGCATCCTGTTCACACAGAGGCCAACCAGCTGTCGACCACAGAACCACGAACAGGACATGGTGCAACAGCACTCTCCCACCCATGTTCCCCAACAATTGGTGCACACAGGTTTACTGCCCCTGATACTGGAGGTTGGAGGGATAGTAGCCATTGGTGGCTTTGTCCTCCAGGAACATCAGAAGAGCCCTGATGCTGGATCCAAACTGCTTTTAAAGCCATCCAAATGGGTGGCCATCACCACATCTTGTGGTAGCAAATTCCATAGTTTAACTATGCACTGTGTGACGAAGTACTTGCTTTTATCTGTCCTGTCCTGAATCTCCCACCAATCAGCTCCATGGGATGACCCCATTGGGTTCTAGTATTTTGAGAGAGGGAGAAAAATGCCTCCCTATCCACATTCTCCACACCAAGCATCGTTTTGTACACCTCTATCAGGTCTTCACAAAATCACAGAATAGTAGAGTCGGAAGGGGCCTATAAGTTTTCCCTTAGCCTCTTTATTTCCAAGTTGAACAATCCCAGTTGTTGTAATTTTCCCTCATAGGGGAGATGCTCCAGTCCTTTGATCATTTTAATTGCCCTTTACTGCACTTTTCCCAGTTCTACAATATCTTTTTAGTTCTATAATATTCTAAGTGTGCTCACTCCATAAGTTTGTATAAAGGCAGTATGATACTGGCAGTTTTATTCTCAATTCCATTTCTAATAATGCTTAGCATGGAGTTTGCCTTCTTTACAGCAGCTGCACACTGGGTGGACATTTTCATTGAGCTTTTCCACCACAATCCCAAGACCTCTTTTTTGTTTGTTCACTGCCAGCTCAGATCCCATCATGTTCTATTTGCGGTTGGGTTTTTTTTGCCCCAACACGAATTACCTTTCACTTGCTTCCATTGAACCGCATCTGCCATTTGGATGCCCACTCTCGCAGCTTGGAGAGATCCCTTTGGAGCTCCTCACTATTTATTTATTTATTTATTTATATCCTGCCTTTTCCCCAGTACTGGGACTCAAGGCGGTTTACACAATCCCCTTTTGTTCTAACCACCTTAAAGAATTTGGTGTCATTGGCAAACTTGGCCCCTCCACTGCTCACTCCTAATTCCAGAGCTGCTGCTGTGGTGGTTTTCATAGGATCATACAATAGTAAAGCTGGAAAAGGCCTATAAGGCCTTCGAGTCCAACCCACCTCCCTGCTCAATTTTGAATAACCCCAAAGTGTTCTGGAGAAATCATAAAATCATAGAATAGCAGAGTTGGAAGGGGCCTACAAGGCCATCGAGTCCAACCCCCTGCTCAATGCAGGAATCCACCCTAAAGCATCCCTGAAATCAGATCCTCTGGGCTTCCCCTCTCGACTTCCTTTTTTACCAGTCCCGTCCATGTTGAGAAGTTTTGTCCTTTGAAGTCAAATGTGGCTGCACACCTTGGCAATTGTCCCCAATATATAGGTGTCAAATCTAACAGCCACTTCAACCACACTTAGGCTTTACAGCCGCCGCTAGGCACCACTTAGGGTTAAGTCCAGGGTCTCCTCCTGTCTCGCCTGTTCATGACCAAGTGTTCTAGGGTATCCGGACATTTCACCTCTTTGTTGTGACTAGAACAAGCATTGCCAGTCTATGTGAGGATAATTGAAACCACACATGGGTTACAGCTCTTTCTCTTCCAGAAGCCTCCCTGGTTTCATTCTCCATCTCAAGATTACCCTGAGCATTTTGGGTAGAGGGGACAACAGCATGTTGTCAGCAGTAAAATATTTTTGGGCCACAGTATTGTTGCTCACACTGATTCTGTGGAGGAGTCTGCTCCACTTGAGGTTTTTAGTTTGTTTGACACTATGCCCTTTTTGATGTACAGAGCAACAGCACCCCCAGTGCGCCCTTCCCTGTCCTTCCTGTTGATGCCTGTTTCCCATTGGCTGCTTCCATGCCACCAGATGTCTGTTATGCTCACAGTATCTGTTTTCCTTTAAAACCAAATGCTCGGACTCTCCCACCTCGGCGGCTCGGAGGCTTACAGCAATAGCACCAAAACGCCTTTTCTCCAGATGTCCCTGGCATGTGCCATTGGCCTCTTTCTCTGGCTACTGGGACCCACGGCACATTCATTGCTTAGTTCCACGTTATTCCCATTTAGACAGTAAGAAACACTTTCACCCTCATTCCCTAGGGAAGCTAAAGCTATCAATGGCTCCTGGTCATGATGGCTATATGCTGCCTCCCAGCTCAGAGGCAGGGATGCCTCTCACCACCAGCGGGTAGGAAACAAGAGTGGGGGATGTTGCCCTCATGCCTTAGCAGAGGAAGCTGCCTTATCCGCCCCCATCCAGTCTAGTATTGTCGAGGCTGACTGGCCCTCCTGGCTTCCAGGCTGGTGTCTTTCCCAGGCTTGCCTGGAGTTGCTGCCCAGGATTGGGCCTGGGTCCTTCTGCCCGCAAAACATGGCTCCCTCCCACGGGCATTTGGGCGTTCACTGCGGGAGGCAGGATGCTGGACGAGGTTGGCCTTTGGGCTGGTCCTGTTTCAGGGTGCTTCTTACATTCAAACAAAGTGAATAACACAGATCAGAAAAGGCACAAAGGCCAGAAAAGGTGCCAACGTGGCTACACAGAGTGAAGGAGGCTATGCAAAAACCATTTGATTTTAGTTAACATCTGGAAGGTGTAGCCAAACGGAATGGTTTGGGTTGTTGTTTTTACAACTTTGATAAAGCAGATGTAAGTTATGTCAAGAAGGTCTGGCCACTGCAAGTGGCTCTGGAATTAAAATTTTTCAAGAGTGCAGCAGAAGCTGGCAACACCGTTGCAGAAGTGAGTGAAAGCAAAGCACTGAAGGAAGTTGTGGGGCCCTCCTGGCCTGGTTGCATCAGGCTTTCCTCTCTCTGGTTTCTAGAGATGCCTCTATGTCAAACAGAAAGGCCAAACGGCACAAGTTTTAGAATAATTTGACAAATTGCAAGTAATAAGCAGCGCGTTGAAGTATCCTTGCTGGAGGGTTGACATGGGAGGTGGGTGTCTTGGGCCTGCTCTAGCTTGCTGCAGCCCTGGAAAGGGCCTGCTCTGTTTTCTGCAAAGGTGGTTCCACAGGGATCGGTATTGGGACCAATTCGTTTCAACTTGTTCATAGATAATCTGGAATTAGGAGCAAACAGTGAAGTGGTCAAGTTTGCCAATGGCACCAAATTATTTAGGGTGGCTAAAACAAAAAGAAATTGTGGGAATCTCCAAAGGGGAGGTTACAACAGCTGGGTTTGTTTGGCTTGGAAAAAATGAGGCTAAGGGGAGACCTGATAGAGGTGTACAAAACAATGCATGGTGTGGAGAATGTGAATAGGGAGGCATTTTCCTTCCTCTCTCAAAATACTAGAACCCAATGGGGTCCTATACCATGAAGCTGAATGGTGGGAGATTCAGGACAGATCAAAGGAAGTACTTCTTCACACAGTGCATAGTGAAATTATGGAACTCATTGCCACAGGATGTAGTGATGGCCACCCATTTGGATGGCTTGAAAAGGGGGTTGGATAAATTCCTGGAGGCAAAGGCTATCAATGGCTACTAGCCCTGATGGTTATGTGCTACCTCCAGTGTCTGAGGTAGTAAGCCTATATGCTCCAGTTGCTGGGGGACATGGGTGGGAGGGTGCTGTTGCACCATGTCCTGACTTGTTGGTCCCTGGCCGATGGCTGGTTGGCCACTGTGTGAATAGAGTGCTGGACTAGATGGACCCTTGGACTGATCCAGCATCAGGGCTCTTCTGATGTTCTTACATTTGGAGACCTCTTTCGGCGCTGTCTGTGTAGTTCCTGTTCCCGGCCTGCCCCCCCCCCCCCCCGCCCCGGCCTGCCCCTGGCATTTCCTGGATGCTGTTGCTCTCTTGAGAGCTAGGTGGTCGGGCTGACAGCCCTGTCAGTGGGAGAAGGGCACAGTGTGGCACCTCCCTCCTCAATGTCTTGATGTGACTCTGGGAAGACCTTGACACTTAGCTTAATTCTTGTCGAAGCTGCTACGCCTAAATCTGCAGCCAGACAATGTCAGCTGCAATTTATTTTGGCTGATGATGGCTTTTATTAGAATCGTGCGCAGTTCTTGTGGCGAGCGCTTTAGCCACTTTCAGGCATTCTGGCTTGTGAGGAACAGTGGCAGTGGCGGCGATGTGCACGCGTGTGTATGTGTCTGCCTGCCTGTGGAGCAGTCGGTGTTTCTTGAGTATGTCATTTAACGGTTCATGCACTGTGAGACCGCAATGGAGGAACGTCTCTCAACAAGTGGCTTTTGGTTCCTTCCTGGGGTTTCGAGACAGCTCAACGGCACCTCTGCGTTGAAAGCCCAGGGTGATTCAGCCCCATCTCATGAGTGGATGGCTTCCGCAAGGCCTGTTTTTGTCTGTTCTTTTAACTCCCTGTGATGCTTCTTCTGGAACAATGAGACAAGTAAGGCAGGGCAGGTTAGAGTCGTATAACACTTAGGTGCAGTGTGGAGAAAGTAGCCAGGAAGGCATTTCTGTCCCTCTCTCAGGATGCTGGAACCCAAAGGAGTCATTATCCCATGGAGCTGAAGGGTGGGAGATTCAGGACAGATAAAAAGATGCCCTTCCTCATACAACACAGACTATGGGATTTGCTGCCATGTGATGCACTTACGGCCACCAGCTTGGTTGGCTTTAAAAGGGAAGTAGATGAATTCGTGGAGAAGGATGAACCTATCAATGCCCCCCCCTTGCACCATTGGTGGAAAATACATTAAGTGGTGGCATGAGACAGGGCCTTCTCCATGGAGGCTCCTGGACTTTTGAGTGGCTGTTTCCCAAGAGGTATACCTAGTGCCAGCCTTACTATTATTTTGATGCCAGGATGAGGCCTGTTTGTTCACACAGTTGATGACTAGTTAGGTTTGCTTGGATTAGTTCAATGATTCAATCAGAGTTTCATGTTTTGTTTCCACTGACAACCTGCCTTTCATTATCTGTGTCTCTGTATGTAACAACAGTATTAAAATCCAAGAAATTAATAAGGATAAAGAGAGAGGGAGGGATGCTTTAATGCTGTTGTTACTCACCATGAGATTATTATTATTATTTTTAAAATGAAGGATGGCATATAAGTGGAAATGACCAATGGATCATGCCAGCCGCGTATTATTCCCAGGATCAGAGGCAGGGTGCCCCTGAAGGCCAGTTCCTGGGGAGTGGGAGGGCTGTCGTGGGCTTCTCCTTGGGGCACTTGATTGGCCAAGGTGGCAGCATCATGCCGGACCAGGGGGGCCTTCAGCATGATCCAGCTTCTGACGTCCTCATCGAGAGTTTGGGGCTGCTGCCAGTGGATGCCACTTGGCCCCTGGCGTGGCCCTTGCCACCCACTAACCCGCACGAGGTCACCACCTTTGAGCTGCACCTTTGCCTCGCCGCTGGATGTCGAATACGCAGAGCAGCTGGCCGGTCAGCCTGTCTGGCCCTAAATGATTGCTAGTCCTGTGGATTCATGGTGTTGGACGGGATCAAGAATCTGTCGGCAACCCCAAATGATGTGGGCTATCGCTGTGTCAGCTGCCTCACCCCCTGGCCAACCTTCTGGCGTCCACAGCACTGAAGCAAAACTGTGGTCTGTCTAAAACTCTGAAGTCTGCTAGATGGAGGTTTGGGGCCTGAAGGGAGAGGTGCCACGTATTCCTCCCACGATGGTGCTTAGGTGGCAGGGTGGCTCTCTATCCTTCCTGGCTGCAGCATCGGGACTCTGCTGCTTCAGGTGCCTGGGGGTGGGCTCTGAGGGAGCCAGCGAGCCTGTATAGGGGGGCCTGCATAGGCGCTGGCAGGATAGCTGGATGCTCCTGGGGTGGGGTGGGGGCTACTGCTGCGTGGCGCTAGTAGTGCTCAGGCTGCTGCTTCTCCACCAGGATGGGAGCCGGAGCAGTGGCGCACATGCCCGTAGGGGAGGGCTGTGAGCACCCTCTGCAACATGGGCAGGAAGCCACAGTGCCAAAGAAGGAGCCCTGGGCTTGCTCTGGCAGAGCGTACTCCCACACCCCACGTGCCCTTGTGCAGGGGGACCTTCAGCTGCCGCCGCCTCGTCCCTCCAGCTTCCCCTGGAGGAGCCAGGCCAGTGAGCCTCCCCAGCCCCACCCACCTCTCCTGCCCTGCTGCCAGCTGAGAGCTGCTCTCAAGCGTTCCTGGAGTGGACCGCGAGCTGCTTGCAGGCGTCTTATTTGAGCAAGGGGAGTGCCTCCTCCTCCTGCTCCTCCTCCTCCACCGTCGGCAGGGCAGGGCAGGGCGCCCTCCTCCATGCGTGCCCTTGTCCCTGGAGGGTTCCGTGTGGGCTGGGATTGCACAAGGTGCGGCCCTGAGGTGTTTGCTGGCTGCTGCTCTTCCGCTTCCTCTTGACTTCCCAGGCTGAGGCCCGGACGAGCCCCCCTCATACCTCAGCAGTGCTTCTGCCTGGCCGGGCCTACAGCGCCCCTTCCAGCCAAGGGGCCATGGCAGGGCTGAAATCCGCCCTTGCTGTGGCTTCCTTGCAGGGCCGAGGTTGCTGATGGCAGCCAGGGAGGTAAACGTCACAGGGCAGGAGCGGAGGCAACCTTGTGGCTGCCTCCGGGCAATACTGGCCTGGGGTGTATTACTGAGACCTGGCAGGGGCTGGTCCAGGGGAATTCCCCCCCCCTCAGCTCCCTGCCTGTGGAGGGAGTGGCAGCTCCCACCTGTGGAGGGAGTGGCAGCCTGTGTGCACTGCCTGCCAATCGCTGTGTCTGATTCGATGGGATCAGTCTTGGAGTTGGCGTTGAAGGTTCTCCGGATGTACCACCTGGGGGAGCTCAGCTTGCAGGCTGAGGCTGCTGCGTTCACAGTGTCCACAGCAATTGTGGGGCTGTCACAACGTCATTGTTGCAACATGTGTAGCCTCACATCCCCCTGACTTGGTCTTCTTGACTGGGCAGGGGGACGCTGACCTGAGGGCGGGAGAAACTGCCTTGCACCGAGCCCAACTGTGGCTCCATCCAGCCCAGTGGGCTGTGGGCTCTCCAGGGTTTCAGGAAAGGGTTTTTCCAGCCATCTGTGGAGATGCTGCCGCCGGGGATGGAACCTGGGACTGTCTGCGTATGAAGCAGGGGCTCTACCATGGCGCTACAGCCCCTTCCAAAGTCTCTTGGACCTCTCAGCGGCTCTCAGCGCCATTGACCACAGTATCCTTCTGGATGCACAGTCTGGATCGGGGGCTGAAGGCAGGCTGTTACCTACCTCTCCTACTTGGGTGGCCAATTCAGAAGGTGCTGCCGGGAGACCCGTTGCTCTTCTCCTTGACAGTGGTGCTATGGGTTCCACAGGGCTGTGTTTCATCACCTGTGCTGTTCAACATGAAACCATTGGAAGAGTTTATCCAGAGATGAGGACTGAGGTGTCAGCAGCTGGCGGATGACACCCAACTCCACTCCTACTTTTCCCCTGATGCAAGTGAGGCCGTGGATGCTCCGAATCAGTGCCTGGCTGTGATAATGGATTGTATGAGGGCAATAAACAGACACTCGATCCGAGTGGTTGGCGTGTCCGGCTGTGTGGTGTTCAGTGGGTTCTGGAGGGGGTTGCGTTCCTCCGAGGGATCGGGTCCATTGTTTGGAGGTGTTTCTGGATCCAGCCTTGTTACTTCTGAGTGGCGCAGAGGCCGTTCTCTCAGCCCCTCCCTCCCCAACCCTTTGTCAGGTGCTGGCGTTCGAGGGCTCCTCGTGTCACTAACTGGAAGGTCTTGTGCAGCTGTTCCGTGTCTTTTTACTGAGCGGATTTTCTGCAGTAAGGAAAAAGGTGGAAGAAACGATGGGGGAACCGGGGAGGGTGGCGGGTGCAAGTTGGCGTCGTCTGGATCCCCCCGCAGAGTTCCGTAAATGAGGCAAGGCGATGGCACCCTGGAAGCCGCGTCCGCTGCAACCGCCCCAGGTCAGAGGCAGCCTGGCTGCAGTTATCACCTCTTGCCAGGGTGGCAGCGGTGGCGGCAAAGTATCACTGCAGGCCTCTTCCGCCACCCTCCTCCAGCAGCCCCAGCCAAGAGAGGGGTGGGCAAGGGGCTACAACGGATCAGGGCCTCTTCTAGGAACCTCAGGCCTTAGACCGAGTCGGATCCCCCCTCCCCCCCTTGTCCCTCTAGTCCAGTACTGTTGACATTGACTGGCAGCCATGACTCCCTCCCTCCCTCCAGTGTTTCAGGCTGGAGTTCCAGGAGACCGAAGCTGCTGCCTCCTGCAGGCCCCTGAGCTGCGGCTGAAGCCTGCCCTCCCCAGAGCAGGCGCGCCTGGTGCCTGTGTGTTGGGCTTGTTGTTGTTGTTGTTATTATTATTATTATTATTATTATTTATTTATTTATTTATTTATTTATATAGCACCATCAATGTACATGGTGCTGTACAGAGTAAAACAGTAAATAGCAAGACTCTGCCGCATAGGCTTACAATCTAATAAAATCATAGTAAAACAATAAGGAGGGGAAGAGAATGCAAACAGGCACAGGGTAGGGTAAGCAGGCACAGGGTAGGGTAAAACTAACAGTATAAAGTCTGCACAACATCAAGTTTTAAAAGCTTTAGGAAAAAGAAAAGTTTTTAGTTGAGCTTTAAAAGCTGCGATTGAAGTTGTAGTTCTCAAATGTTCTGGAAGAGCGTTCCAGGCGTAAGGGGCAGCAGAAGAAAATGGACGGAGCCGAGCAAGGGAAGTAGAGACCCTTGGGCAGGCGAGAAACATGGCATCAGAGGAGCGAAGAGCACGAGCGGGGCAATAGTGTGAGATGAGAGAGGAGAGATAGGAAGGAGCTAGACCGTGAAAAGCTTTGAAGGTTAACAAGAGAAGTTTATATTGGATTCTGAAGTGAATTGGAAGCCAATGAAGAGATTTCAGAAGCGGAGTAACATGGTCAGAGCGGCGAGCCAAGAAGATGATCTTTGCGGCAGAGTGGTGAACAGAAATCAACGGACTGATGTGAGAAGAAGGAAGGCCAGAGAGAAGAAGGTTGCAGTAGTCCAACCGTGAAATAACCAGCGCATGAACAAGCGTCTTGGCGGAAGAGACAGACAAAAATGATCGAATCCTGGCAATATTATACAGGAAAAAACGACAAGATTTAGCTACTGCCTCAATATGAGGAATAAAGGAGAGCGAGGAGTCAAATATAAAGCCAAGACTACGGGCTTCCTTGACCGGAGTAAGCGTAACATCATTGACATAAGAGAGAATGAGAGATGAGGAGAAGGTTTAGGAGGAAAAACTAGCAATTCAGTCTTTGCCATATTGAGTTTCAAACGACGATGAAGCAACCCGAGCACAGGCCCCTTTATCCCCCCGCCCCAGCTTTGGAAGAAACTGGGCTACTGCTTTTTAGATCCTTGCACTGCTGTTGGTTTTACTTTAGTTTTCTTCTGTGGCTGTTTTAAATCTATTTTGATTGTACATTTTGTTTTAACTATGTTCTTATATTTTATGGCTTTAAGCTCTCCGTTGTGAGCTGCTCATGAGAGCTTTGACTATTAGGCAGTATAGGAATGTAGTTAATCAATTAATTGCATTTGTATCAATAAATAGATAAATAACTTCTTGTTAGGCCCATACGTCTCCACAGCAAGGGGTGGGGGCGGGGGGCATTGCAGGAGCCTCCGCTGCCTCCGCTTGTGTGCCTGCATGCAGGAAACCTTCAGCTGCCAGGCCGCGGCTGGGAGCAGGGGTGTGTGTGTGTGCAGGCAGAGCCTTTCTGTGGCCTGGCGGAGCGGGGGGGACACACACTCATGGCCCTGCTGCTCCGGACAGGCATGGGACCCGCCCAGCACAGAGACTCCCAGCGCTTTTCTGGAGAGCCTGAGCTGCCCACAGAGGGGCCTTGTCCCACGCTGTGCCGACAGCCCTCCAGCCTCTGGAGCACAGAGCGGCGTTTGTCTGGGGACCGTGAAGAGGCAGCTCTGGAACTCGGCCCCTGCAGAGGCTGGGTCTCCCCTGCGGAATGCTGGGGCTGATGGCATCCAGTTGGCGCTCTGCTCAGGCCCATGGTGTGTGGGGATCCGGACGCAGGATGGGGCGGCCTCCCGGCAGGGCAGCACACCATGCCCATCCATCACAGCAACAGGGCTCCCTCCTGGGCCGGGGCTGGCCAGTCTTCCCCTGCTGCCTGCAGAGATGCTTAGTGGCATTCAGTGTGCTGCCTCCTCCTCCTCTGAGGGGCCCGATTTGTGCCTGTTCCCAAGGCAGAGCAGGACATGGGTGCCTCTTCCAAGCCCCCTGGCCGTGCTGCTGGGCCCCACTGCTGGGCCCAGAATGGAGCCGTGGAAGACTGGGAAAGCCTGAGGGTGCATCAACCCTCAGGTGCGACCCCAGTTAGAATGCTGTGTGCAGTTCTGGTCATCACACCTTCAAAAAGATACTGTAGAGATGGAGAAAGTGCAGAAAAGGGCAAGTAAAATGATCCAAGGGCTGGAGCATCTTCCCTGTGAGGGAAGGTGACAACAGCTGGGATTGTTGAGCTTGGAAAAAATGGAGGCTGAGGGGAGACCTGAGAGAGGTGTACAAAACTGTGCCTGGTGTGGAGAACTTCTGATCAACTATGAAACAATTGGAAATTAGTTTCCTGCATGTTGAGAGGTGGGGGTGTCTTCCATCCTGAGGGCCGCATTCCATTTCTGAACAGCTCCCGGGGGCCACATGCCAAGGGTGGGAGGGGCCTAAGGCAGAGTGGGCGGGGCCAGAATGCCAGCCTGCTGTGGCTTCAAGCGCTCACTGCCAGAACTTGGCCTTTGGACAGGCTTTTCGACCTTTCAGAATGGAATGGGGTGGGGGGAGGGAAGCCATGAAATCCCCCAATGACCGGTGGTTGTGCGGAAGCCTGTGGGGCCGGGGAAGGGGTGAATTTGAGTGCCGGATTCGAATCCAGGGAGTGCTGGATCCGGCCTCGGAACCTGAGGTTGCTCTCCTTGCTCTATGTGTTGCCCCCGGAGCGTTCGCTTTGAACGCCCTAGGCCTGCAGAGGCTGGTCATGGCAGGTTGGCTATGCTGTGGTCTGCCCCGTCTCTCAGGCAGGTGGGCGTGGCACAGAAGCTGCCCGCCCTGAAATCCAGGCAAGCCTCATGGCCTGGGAGGCTGTGCCGCCTGCGTGCTGCTGGCTGAGTACCACATGCCCCAATTGGCACCCTCTTCTAGGAAGCAGAGAGTTCCCCAGGGAAAGTCCCAAAGTGCCAGAGCTGTAAGTAATCGGATGCTGCCCCACCAGTGGCTCAGCTCCTGGGTTGTGATTAGGGGCACTGGCCTCGATGTGTGTGCGTGGGGTAGGTGGGTGGGGTTCCTGCTGGGATTGGAGGCTGCTTTGCCTGGCTCATGAGGAGTCCATCATTTTATGTGTAGGGGGACGAAGCGAGGCGCTCTTGCTGCTCCCCAGAGGCTGCTTGCCTGCAGCGTCCCTGCGGAAGGCCTCTTCCTGTCAGCAGCCAGGTGCTGGGGGTGCCTGGGGCCAGGAAGCGGGGGGTCTCGTGGACCAACTGGGCAGGAAGCCTTGGGCAAAGTGGGGCACACTGGGGCTAGTGAAGGCCTGTGCTGCTCTTGATCCCATAGCAGGGAGGGGCCCGGTTGGCCCTGAAGGGAAGGCTTGTCTTCTTGAATCTCTGCCAAGTTGCTGTGCCTGCCGCCGGGCAGGTGCGGAGAACCAGGCGCTGCCAGGACCCACCCATGCCCGGCACTTAGAAGTGTGGGAGGCCCCGACGGGAGGGGAGCCGGTCCCCGCACTCTGCTTTTCCACCTGGAGCGTGGGAGAGCAAGGTGCCGCTTCCCTTGGTCTGAGCAGGGTCTTGTGGAGCTTCTGCCAACTTTGCAGGCAAGCTGTTGGCCATCCCGTCCCCACAGGCCGCTTGGCATGACTCTGGGAAGGCAGGCAGACAGCTAGCTCTGAAAGGATGTGTCTTCCCTGCAGGGCTGTTGTAGAACAGGCTGCTTGGGTTTCCCGCTGGCAACATGCCTATGCTGCGGGGGGGAAGGTGCGTGCACGCGCATGTGCGCAGGAGCCCTGACTCTCAGAGCCGCCCCACTGCTTTGGGGCATGCTTGTGTGGTGCAGGAGCCTTTCAGAACGGCGGCGCCCATTGGTTGGCCAGAGGCGGCTGCTGCTGCTGCAGCTGGAGCTCCAACAAGGATGTTTTGCAGCCTCTGATTCAAAGCAGGAGGGGAGGCCTGGGAGGTTCCTGTTTAATTAGAGGCGAGGATTTATCAAAGAGATGGCAAGCAGAGCGGGCAGCCGTCTTTGCCCTGGGAAGTGCTGCTGCCGCCGCCGCCGCCATTCCACATAGATCAAATTCCCACACTCTGTGCTGTTGCTGCTTCTGCTTCCCAGACTGCTCTGTTGAGCATTTCGGAGGTTGGCGAAGGTGCTGCCCCTTCCAGCCCACGCATGGCAACAGTGTGGCCCATGGAGCAACACAAAGGCAGTGGCGAAATTTCAGGCTCTACAGCCGTGTGGAACATGTGGCCCAACAGATGCTGTTGGACTACAACTCTCATCAGCTCTAGCCAGCATGGTCAGGGATGATGGGAGTTGCAGTCCAGCAACACGTTCCCCCATCTGTGCTTTTTGCCCTTCAAAAAGGGCAAAAAGGAGGAACCTGGGAACTACAGACCAGTCAGTCTGACATCCATCCCTGGGAAAATTCTGGAGCAGATTATAAAGAAGTCAATCTGTAAACACCTTAAAAACAATGCAGTGATTACTAGAAGCCAACATGGATTTGTCAGGAACAAATCCTGTCAGATTTATTTGATCTCATTTTTTGATCGGGTAACCTTCCTTGTGGACTGTGGGAATGCTGTGGACGTCATATATCTTGACTTCAGCAAAGCTTTTGACAAAGTGCCCCATGATATTCTGATTAACAAACTAGCTAAAAGCAGGCTAGATGGAACAACTATTACGTGGATTCATGGTTGGGTACAGAATCAGACTCAAAGAGTACTTATCAATGGAACCTTCTCAAACTGGGGAGAGGCAACGAGTGGGGTATCGCAGGGCTCAATCCTGAGCCCAATGCTCTTCAACATTTTTATTAATGATTTGGCCGAGGAGGTGCAGGGAACGCTTATCAAATTTGCAGATGACACCAAATTGGGTGGGATAGCTAATACCCTGGAAGACAGAAACAAACTTCAAAGTGATCTTGAGAGGCTGGAGTGCTGGGCTGAAAACAACAGGATGAAATTTAATAGGGATAAATGCTAAGTTCTACATTTAAGAAATAGAAACCAAATGCACAGTTACAAGAAGGGGGATACTTGGCTCAGCAATACTACAAACAAGAAGGATCTTGGAATTGTAGATCACAAGCTGAATATGAGCCAACAGTGCGATATGGCTGCAAGAAAGGCAAATGCAATTTTGGGCTGCATTAATAGAAATATAGCTTCCAAATCACGTGAGGCACTGGTTCCTCTCTATTCGGCCCTGGTTAGGCCTCATCTAGAGTATTGCGTCCAGTTCTGGGCTCCACAATTCAAGAAGGATGCAAACAAGCTGGAGCGTGTTCAGAGGGCAACCAGGATGATCAGGGGTCTGGAAACAAAGTCTGTAGTTCCCAGGTTCCTCCTTTTTGCCCTTTTTGAAGATAGGGACAACGTTAGCCCTAATCCAGTCGTCCAGCACCTCACCCGTCTTCCATGATTTTGCAAAGATAATAGACAAAGGTTCTGAGAGTTCTTCCGCTAGCTCCTTCATTACTCTAGGATGCAGTTCATCAGGCCCTGGAGATTTGAACTTATTCAAGGAAATTAGGTGTTCTTTAACCATTTGTTTATCAATCTCAAACTGCAATCCTGCTCCCTCAACTTCTGCTTCACTTTTTCCAGGGGGGGGGTCATAGACCCACTTTTGGGAGAAGACTGAGGCAAAGTAAGGGCGTTACTAGACGAGGCTCTAGCGCGCGTTACCTTCCGCAGTCACGTCGAGGCTTCCAGATGACGTTCACGAGGATCCGCCGTTATCCTGCGGCGAAGCCTCTTTCTCCCGACTTTAAAAAAGTGAGTTCTAGTGCGCCTTTTCCTGCCGTCCCGCGGTAATTTGGAGTACGTGTGGGAGGATGTGAGGTCACTGCGGTCCGCACTGGGCAGGAAAAGGCGTGCTAAGGGGGAGTGGTCAGCGGCTTCGGTCAAGCCACCTCCGCCATTTGCGCGCAGTCTGCCAGCTGGGGCAGCGCGGCGGAGCGGCTTTTTTTTTTTACTCACCCACTGATAGTTTGCGCAGGAACGGAGGAACGGAAAAGTGGCTAGTGTGCTGCTGGGGTGTGTGGGGGATGGGTGGGGGATGTGCGCCTGTTCTAGTGTTTTTTTTTTATTTCCCCAGTGACAGTTTGCGCAGGACCGGAGGACCGGAAAAGTGGCTGGTGACTCCTTGCGGTGGGCAGCTACCGTGGCCGCATAATGGCGGTGCTGTACGCTGCCTGTTAGTGTGGGTACCAGGCTGGCAGAGGGCAGAGCTGTTTGTGGGCTGCTGCCATGGCTACGGCCAGATGTGGGTTGGCTCCTTGGGATGGGGCACAGGGCACAGAGGCGATCACCGCCGCCAACACCTCAGAGGCATGATGGGAGATGTAGGCACAGAGTGCCCATGCAGACGATTGACCTCGGGTCATATTACACCCGCCACGACCCCCATCAGGAAGTGAGCGCATCAATGTTGACCCTCAACAGCACCAGCAGCACTTCAGCTGGCACTGGCACTGCCGCCGCCGCCGCCGCTGCCGCCGGGGCCTGCGGCGGCATCGCTGACGGCTGCGCAAGTTTGCGGTCTTTCGGACGTGCGCAAACCGTGCAGCGAGCGGAAAAAAAAGCCGCGGCAATCAGGCCGGTGTGGCTGCGCAACCGTGCTCGCGGCGGCAGCAGCACAACCGGCGCAAACTTCCGCCACAAATCGAAGGCAGGTGTGGAGCATGAGGCGTCACGGCTGAACGGGAAAAGCCGCTTTCACCGCTCCTCAACGACGGAACACCCGGTAGGTCTAGCAACGCCCTAGGAATTGAGCACTTCAGCCTTTTCTTTGTCATCTGTTATCAATTTGCCATCCTCATTAAGCAGTTGAACCACCATTTCTTTCCTCTATCTTTTACTACTCACGTATCTGAAGAAAGCCTTTTTATTGCTTTTACCATCCCTCGCTAATCTCAGCTCATTCTGAGCTTTAGCCTTCCTGACGCCATTTCGGCACTTCTGCGCCACTTGTCTGTACTCTCCTTTTGTAGCCTGGCCTTCCTTCCACTTCCTATATGTAACCCTTTTTATTTTCAGGTAATCTCTAAGCTTTTTGTGGAGCCACATTGGTTTCCTCTGTTGTCTTCTATCTTTTCTCCTTGTTGGAATTGTTTGTAACTGTGCCTTTAAAATTTCATTTTTTAAATACTCCCACCCATCCTGCACTCCTTTTCTCATTAGGTTCATTTGCCATGGGACCTTACTTATCATAGTTCTGAGTTTATTAAAATCAGCTTTCCTAAAATCCAGAGTACGTGTATGCCTACACTCAACTTTTGTCTCCTTCATAATCAAGAATTCAAGTATGACGTGGTCACTTCCCCCAGAGTTCCCGTAACTGCCACTTTATCCACTAAGTCATCCCTATTGGTCAATATCAAGTCAAGGATTGCCGACCCTCTAGTTCCTTCTACCACTTTCTGTAGGAGAAAGTTATCACCCATACATGTCAGGAATTTCTTGGAAGGTAGTATTGGTCTCCCAACAGATATCAGGGTAATTGAAGTCCCCCATCAACACTCCACCTCCCTTTCTATTTCTTCTGTTCTTTTTGAACAAGTTATATCCTTCAATTGCTATATTCCAGTCATGGGAGTCATCCCACCAAGTTTCAGTTATACCTATCAAGTCGTATTTGCCTTCATGTAATAAGAGTTCAAGTTCGTTCTGTTTGTTTCCCATGCTCTGGGCATTAGTATATAGACATCGAAGACCATGTGTTTTATAGTCTGGCTTTGTTCCTACATTGTTGCAGACACTATTTTGGGGCACTATTGGAGCTGTTCTCTGTACTGTGGTGCCTTGGCCTTCATCCATTGTTGCCTCGAGGTTTACGTCTCCCGCCCCGGTAAGATTCAGTTTAAAGCCCTCCTGATCAAGTTCTTCATGCTGTGGCCGAACACATTCTTTCCAGCCCTTGTGAGGTGCAACCCATCCCTTGCCAGCAGTCCATGTTCCAAGTAGCTTAGCCCTTGGTCCCAGAATCCAAAACTCTCACGTCGGCACCACCTTCGTAGCCAGTCATTCATCCGGAGTATTTTTCGTTCCCTTTCTAATCCTCTTCCAAGAACCGGGAGGATGGATGAGAAAACTACCTGGGCCCCAAAGTTCTTCAGTTTCCTTCCCAGAGCTTCAAAGTCTGAAATGATTTCTTCGTAGCTCTTCTTGGCGACATCATTTGTTCCCACATGGATGAGAAGAAAGGGGTATGTGTCCGTGGACTTTATGAGCTTTGGTAACCCTTCAGTCACATCTCTAATCTGTGCTCCAGGGAGACAGCACACCTGGCGAGTCCATGGGTCTTCATGACATACTTGGGTTTCAATCCCACACAGCAGGGAGTCTCCCACAACGACTACTCTTCTCTTCTTCTTGGTTGACCTACCTTCTGCCTCTTGTTCATTGTTGCACGGTGTCTGCTGTACTTCTTCCTCTGCAAACTGTCCTTCAGACTCATCCTCCAGAAGCTGAAAGCGGTTGCTTAACTCTAATGGTTCCACCGGTGCAGAATGCCTTCTAGTTCTTCTGCTCCTGACTATCGCTCTTTTCCAGAGAGTTTCCTCTTCATTGGGTTTCCTCAGCATACTCCACTTCTGCTTCAGCTGGCTGTTGCTCTTCAATCTCGTTCTTGTTGCTGTTGCAGTTCCACCGTTCGGTCTAAGAACTTCTCGTCTTCTCTTATTCTTTGGAGGGTGGACACTCACCGCTCAAGTCCTCTCACTTTTTCTTCCAAAAGTGCCACAAGCTTGCGCTTGTTGCAGGTATACGCCATGTTGAGCTCAGGCAGAAACACGAACATTGCACACCCTTTGCAGGTCACCACCTCTAGGGACTCCTTTCCATCCATACTGTCTATTTCTGCTTTGTTTTTTCCTTTCTGATTATAGTGGAATTGCCTTTGCTTTGTCCTGTCCTCTCTGAAGGTACACAATTATATGAGTAGGTCTTAAGGGAAAATAAGATTTTTTGGTTGGTTTTTTTTTTAATATGTGGTTTTGTGGTTTTTTTTTCTCTTTACGTTTTTCTTTGTGTCCCCCCCCTTTGTTTTTCTTTCTTTCTTAGAGGCCTCCCCCTTGACCTCTCCTGCCGAACTCCCCCTGTCAAACTCCTGTTTGCTCTTCCTATTCGCTCGCTTTCTGTTCGCTCGCTCTCTGGGAACTGGCTTGCTTTTCTAGCTTCTACTTGAGCTGGGCCAGCTGCTCTTCCCTGCTTCTGCTCAGCTCCAAGTCAGGAAACAGAATGATAGCACTCTTCAAATACTTAAAAGGTTGTCACACAGAGGAGGGCCAGGATCTCTTCTCGATCCTCCCAGAGTGCAGGACACGGAATAACGGGCTCAAGTTAAAGGAAGCCAGATTCCAGCTGGACATCAGTAAAAACTTCCTGACTGTTAGAGCAGTACGACAATGGAATCAGTTACCTAGGGAGGTGGTGGGCTCTCCCAGACTAGAGGCCTTCAAAAGGCAGCCGGACAACCCTCTGTCAGGGATGCTTTAGGGTGGATTCCTGCAGTGAGCAGGGGGTTGGACTCGATGGCCTTGTAGGCCCCTTCCAACTCTGCTATTCTATGATTCTATGAAAATGATTCCAGCTAGTTAGAGAAGGAGAGAGAGGGAGAGAGCAGCACTTTCTGTCTCTACTCTTCTCCCTCCCTCCCTCCCTCCCTCCCCCACCTTCTCCCTTGCAAGCCTTTCCTGCAACTGAGGGGACTGTAAAAGGCTGGTGGGGGCCGAGTGTCCTGCTCTCCAGTGGGGTAAAAGTCCAGCAGCTGCTGTGCGCACCTGAAGCATCTTTGGATATGCAGGGGCAGGATGCAGAGAGGGGGGGCGCTTTAGCCTCAGGGGCTGGTAGAACCAGAACCCCAGTTTCCATGTCTAGTCTTGGATGGTGGCCTTAGCGTGGGGTGGGGTGGGGCTTCCCTTCCTCCCCACCCTCCTCCTCCTTCTCTGCTACCACATGACAATGTTCCTTGGAAGGGGGCTGCCCTTGTCACTCTTTGCAATCAAAGTTCTTTGCATGTGCAAATGTGTGCAGCTTCCTTCAGCCCCCTGTTTCTTGCTCTGGGCCAATCCAGGGGGCCAACTACTCACCTGCAATTGCATTTTTATGCTGCCCAATAGCTGAAGCTCTCTTGGCGGTTCTTGAAGGCCTCTAGTGTGGGAGAGCTGGACGAGATGGAGCCTGGGTCTGATCCAGCATCAGGGCTCTTCTTCTGAGGTTCTTACGCCTTCCATTTAGATAACTAGGACATTTTGGTATCAACTGTTAGATTAAGAGAAACTTGTTAAAAATATGTTTGCTACTATCTTTATTGTACTTTAAGTGATTATAACTTGTGTATATTTAGGGATGTTTCTGATCTGCCTCATCTTAGCTGAATCTTGTTATTCCCTTAGACTGTTTGAGCAATAAATATATAGTCTTTAGTACCAAGTTTGTGTTGTCTGCTTTGAGGGAAGTTTCAGGGACTCCTACTCATTTGTTAATTCTTGAAGCCCAAAACACTCAGCAAGGATTCGTAAATCTGTCTCTGAGTGGGGTCTGACCATAAAGCCATTGTATTCTCTCTAGTTCAGGTGAATCTCAGAGACACCTGTTCAAGTTTGGGAAACAAGCTAGTTGGATGGAGCAAAGTGAGTGAGGAGAGACGTGAAAGGTAGTGAAGTGGAGTGGTGAACTTTGATGCCTTTTTAAAGAAATATAATTAACGTACATTAAACAGGAGGCGAGGTGCGTTCTGCCAGCAGATGTGGAGTGAGGACTGGCAGGAAATCGGGGCACGGGGGTGGGATGTCCTTCATGGCTCAGGCAGCGTGGCTAGGAGCGGAGTCGGAGTGGCTGTGACTCCCAAGCCCACCTGGGCTCCGATGCTAGCCCAAAGCAGGGCTGCAGAAAAGACCTATTTTATGTGCCTGGGCGGCATTTTGCACGTATGGGCCCCGTGGAAGTTGTGGGCATTTTTCAGCCCTGTCCCCTAAAGAATGGAGGCCTGGGTGCCTTCCCTCCAGGCTTTCACTCCTGGCCTCCACGAGAGGCCTCCCCAGTTAAGGGGTCTCTGGCTCTGCCTTCTGTCCGTGGCTGGCCGGGCCTAGCTCAGGGGGCCGGGGGGCTGCCTTCCTGCCGGAGGCGTCTTCCTGTTCTGGGGCTACTGTCTCAGTCCTGCCAGAGCATCAGCCGGCCTTCCACCATGGAGCCCTGCTGGCTCTTTCTGGCCATGCCCCCACCTCTCCCCCTCCACCCCCACCCCCATCGGCGCACCCCCTCTCCTTGCTCCCAGCAAGGCGGCTGTGCTGCAGCCTCTTCCCAGGCCTGCTCTGGCCCCCAGCGGCGGTTCTTTGTGATTCCTGCCCAGGCTCTTAAAAGGCCCAATTGTTTGTGCTCTCTGAATGCTTCCCTTCAGACCCTGCTGGGCCCAGCGGCCTTGGGCGAGCCCTCCACGGACAGCGCACCCACCCACCCACCCACTCACAGCTGCCTTAGCCTGATTGAGGGCTGGGCCCGCCCCAGCCGTGCTTGCAAGGAAGCAGAGCCTATTGAGCACAGCGGGGCTGGCTTCTGAGCACCCTCTGCTGAGATGACGCAGTGGGAGAGGGCGGGAGACAGGGCGAGGCACCAGCCCTCTTGCGCCCTGGATCTGGGTAGCCGCCGTTTGTTGCCTTTCGTAGCCCCGTGTGGAAATGACTCTCTACGTGTTCACTGGCTGATTCAGTGATGGGGTCCGTTGAAAGAGCACGGTGGAAGTGGCGGGGGCGGGGGGAAATGGCCATGAGTGGGGCTTTAGGACAGGGTGGGTGGGGGAGGGAGGGAGGGAGGTCGCAAATGACGTGGAATGCTGATTCCGCGTAGGTAAATGGCCAATGGGCCTATCCTTTTCAATGCCAGAAAACGCTTCCTCTTTCTGCTGACCTTTGGCGGAGCTGCCTGGGTCCACCCAGCCCAGCACTGAGTCTCTCTTCTGCTTGGGCAGTGGCTCTCCAGCAGAGGGACGGAGGGCCTCCCGGGGGCCTTCTGTGAGGCAGGTTCCGGGGGCGTTGAGGTGGGAGACACCTGCCTGCCCATCTTTCCTCCGAACTCCTTCCCTGCTGCACTGTGTGTGAGGCCTCTGGCATGGGCCGCCCACTGTCATAGAATCATTTTGTTGTTTATTCGTTCAGTCTAGGGGTGTGCACGGACCCCCCGCTCCGCTTCACTTCCAGATCTGCGATTTTTGGATCGGGCCGCTTCGCCCCGCCCCCACTCCGCCCATGTCCGCTCCGCTCCGCTCGGAGCTCCGGATCTGGATCGGAGCTCCGTTTTCCCCCCCCCCCCATAGGCTTGCATTGAAAGCTAAAAAAAGTAAACAATTTTTTTCTGTTCAAGTTAGAAACCTCACGTTTGGCACCATGACACCTCATGGGGGTATACACATGCATGCCAAGTTTCAAGGGAATCCCATCATCCCCTGATTTTTGGGGAATTTTTGAAAATCGGGCACCCCATTCACACCCCTTTCCATAGCTCCGTCAATTTGCACGCTAAAAATCTCAAACTCGCCACCATGAGAGCTTATCCAGGGACACACACGCACGCCCAGACTCAAGGCAGTCCCATCATCCCCTGATTTTTGGCGCGGCTCTAACCTCTAACACACCACCCATAACCCTAATTCACACCCCCTTCGATAGCTCCGTCAATTTGCACGTTAGAAACCTCAAACTCGGCACCATGATAGCTTATCCATGTGTCCACATGGACGCCAAGTTTCAAGGCAATCCCATCATCCCCTGATTTTTGGGGAATTTTTGAAAATCGGGCACCCCATTCAGACCCCTTGGGATAGCTCCGTCAATTTGCATGTTAGAAACTTCAAACTCGGCACCATGATAGCTTATCCATGTGTCCACATGGACGCCCAGACTCAAGGCAATCCCATCATCCCCTGATTTTTGGCGCGGCTTAACTCACCCCAAATTGTCCCATTCTACAACTATGTCAATTTGCACATTAGAAACCTCAAACTCGGCACCATGATAGCTTATCCACGTGTCCACATGGATGCCAAGTTTCAAGGCAATCCCATCATCCCCTGATTTTTGGGGAATTTATGAAAATCAGGCACCCCATTCACACCCCTTTCCATAGCTCTGTCATTTTGCATGTTAGAAACCTCAAACCTCAAACTTGGCTTAAAAAACAACCCAGTTATCCCCGATTCTTTTCCGCAATGCAATCCTATGGGCGAAAACCGCCGTTTGACCCGCGCTGTCCGTTTGTTGACCCGATTTTTAAAAAAATATAGCACGCGACCCACACGACGCAGAGAGGTGAGAGTAGTCTCAAAATGACCCCCATCCACGACTGTCTAAGCACAAGAATTTTCAGAACGATAGCTTCAAAAACAACCCAGTTATCTATGGGCGAAATGTTTCAAGATGGCGATCGGAGCGCTCTGCGGAAAGAGAAGCGCTCCGCCAATGGTCGCTTCTCTTTGCCTTGCTTCTAGGGGTCCGCAGTCCGCTTCTACTCCGCCTCTGGGCAAGGCGGAGCAGGCCAATTCGCTCCTGCTTCTGCGCTTCTAATAGGAGCGGAGCACATGCCTAGTTCAGTCGCTTCCGACTCTTCGTGACTTCATGGACCAGCCCACGCCAGAGCTTTCTGTCAGCCGTTGCCACCCCTAGCTCCCCCAAGGTCAAGTCTGTCACCTCCAGAATATCATCCATCCATCTTGCCCTTGGTCGGCCCCTCTTCCTTTTGCCTTCCACTTTCCCTAGCATCAGCCTCTTCTCCAGGGGATCCTGTCTTCTCATTATGTGGCCAAAGTACTTCAGTTTTGCCTTTAATACCATTCCCTCAAGTGAGCAGTCTGGCTTTATTTCCTGGAGTATGGACTGGTTTGATCTTCTTGCAGTCCAAGGCACTCTCAGAATTTTCCTCCAACACCACAGTTCAAAAGCATCTATCTTCCTTCGCTCAGCTTTCCTTATGGTCCAGCTCTCGCAGCCATAGGTTACTACGGGGAATACCATTGCTTTAACTATGCGGACCTTTGTTGTCAGTGTGGTGTCTCTGCTCTTAACTATTTTATCAAGATTTGTCATTGCTTTCCTCCCAAGAGGTAAACGTCTTCTGATTTCCTGGCTGCAGTCAGTGTCTGCAGTAATCTTTGCGCCCAGAAATACAAAGTCGGTCACTGCCTCCACGTTTTCTCCCTCTATTTGCCAGTTATAAATCAAGCTGTTGCCATAATCTACAAGTCCATCGAGTCCAACCCCCTGCTCAATGCAGGAATCCACCCTAAAGCATCCCTGACAGATGGTTGTCCAGCTGCTTCTTGAATGCCTCTAGTGTGGGAGAGCCCACAACCTCCCTAGGTAACCGATTCCATTGTTGTACTGCTCTAACAGTCAGGAAGTTTTTCCTGATGTCCAGCTGGAATCTGGCTTCCTTTAACTTGAGCCCGTTATTCCGTGTCCTGCACTCTGGGAGGATCGAGAAGAGATCCTGGCCCTCCTCTGTGTGACAACCTTTTAAGTATTTGAAGAGTGCTATCATGTCTCCCCTCAATCTTCTCTTCTCCAGGCTAAACATGCCCAGTTCCTTCAGTCTCACTTCATAGGGCTTTGTTTCCAGACCCCTGATCATCCTGGTTGCCCTCCTCTGAACACGCTTCAGCTTGTCTGCGTCCTTCTTGAATTGTGGAGCCCAGAACTGGACGCAATACTCTAGATGAGGCCTAACCAGGGCCGAATAGAGAGGAACCAGGACCTCACGTGATTTGGAAGCTCTACTTCTATTAATGCAGCCCAAAATAGCATTTGCCTTTCTTGCAGCCATATCGCACTGTTGGCTCATATTCAGCTTGCAATCTACAACAATTCCAAGATCCTTCTCGTTTGTAGTATTGCTGAGCCAAGTATCCCCCATCTTGTAACTGTGCCTTTGGTTTCTATTTCCTAAATGTAGAACTTGGCATTTATCCCTATTAAATTTCATCCTGTTGTTTTCAGCCCAGCACTCCAGCCTCTCAAGATCACTTTAAAGTTTGTTTCTGTCTTCCAGGGTAGTAGCTATCCCACCCAATTTGGTGTCATCTGCAAATTTGATAAGTGTTCCCTGCACTTCCTCGTCATGGGGGGGGGGGCTTCTGTGGACAGCCCGTGGGCCCTGAGCAGGCTGTGCAGCCCCCCCTCCTCCCCCCACAGGCAGCCCAGAGTCTGCTTTGTGACCCCTCCCCCCCAGGGCCAGCAGCTGGGGAATTGCTGTGCAGGGAGCCTGACCCCTTCCCCACACTGCTGCAGCAATGAGCTCCGGCTATTGGGCGGTATAGAAATGTAATAAATGTAAATGTAATGCAAGGGAGCCCGCCCAGTTTCGCTTGCCCCGACGAGGTGGCCCTTCTCCCCACTGTGCCTCCTGTTGGCGGAGTCTGTTGTGTGCTGGACTGGCCAGCAAGACTCCCGAGTGCTGTGGCACTTTGCAGACGAAGCGGATGCCAGATTGCGTGTCCTAGGTGGCCACTGCAGGGCTCCCGCACATGGGCAGGCCTGCCTGGCATTGGGGGTGGAGGGAGAAGGGAAGCACTTATCTCCAGTCCAGGGGGAGGCCATGAGGCCAGCTGGGAGAGCAAGGCTGGGCGGCATTGCTTGACTTCCGCCCCACCTCCTTTCGTCCAAGCCACCACCAGCAGCATGGCTCCCTTCTCCCCTGGTACAGTGTGTGTGTGTGTACTGAAAGGCCTCCAGAGCACCATAGCCATGCACTTTAGGACTATTTTTCTGTGGGGCGAGGGGAAAGGGGCAGATGCTGAAATTTCCCTCTGAGTGTTAGCACCTGTGGCGGTGGGCACCTCTTCTTTTTACGTTGTGGGCAGAGTGGCAGCAACATTGCTCCGCTCTCTGGGGCACCCTTTGCTTTACTCCCCAAATGGCCCAGATGCAACATCGTTCTGGAGGGGGGGAGGGGGGGATATGGCGGCCACGACAAACCCATGGGGAAGCGGAGAGGGCCAAAGGGAAGTCTTAGCCCCCAGAGCCCTAGGCAGACGAGGCCTTCATCCTGCATCCTACACCACACACCCCGCCCGCCACACACAATAAATGAGGCTATGAAGTCATCAGGGGAGGGGAGCGAGGGGAGGGGCTGAAGCCTTCCGCTTCAGGCGAGTGGTGGCTGCCAAGAAGGATGATGGCGTTGGGGGAGGAGAGCAGAGGACCCAGATGGCGGCTCAGCAGGCCTTACCCCAGCTCCTGGCCCACAGCTGGGAAGGGAGGATCAGGGCCGCTCTTTGGACTGAGCACCACGGAGGTGGATGGCCACCTCCTCCTCATTCTCTGCCGCTGCTAGGCAGGTGGGTGGCCAGGGGAGCTCCTGGGCCAGTCAGCCGCTGCCGTTTCTGAGCCCTTCTGGAAGGCCGGGCTGTCCTCATGAAAGGTTCAACCGCACGGCCTCGGCCGCCCCATGTGAGTCTCCTCCCAGCACGGCTGGAAGCGAGAAACCCTGGACCCGGAGGGTGCTGAGTGCTGCTGCCGGTGCAGGCGAGGCCTCGGCCGGGCCCTGGGGAGCCTCATGTCCCTGGGCAGAGGATTGCCGGGCTGTGTTGAGGGCCGTGAGCTTCCCCGGTTCCTTGGGCTGCTGTGCGGCTGGATCAGGCAAGGGCGCCCCTGTGCTCTCGACCCAGGGCTGGGGAAGGTGCGGATGCGGCCGTGGCTCACAGCAGCTTCCAGCCTCTGTCTTGAGCGGAAAGCGGAATAAGAGCTTCCTGGCTTGTTGCCTGTCTCTGGCGCCTGGACTTTGCAGGGAGCCAACGGTAAGATGTCCACGGGCCACTTTTGTGCAGCTCTTGATCACTCCCGTTGGTATACTGTCCTTCCTCCAAAGTGGTGTGTGTGTGAGGAAGCAATCAGCTTAGATGCCAAAAGACTGTCTGACTAAAAAGAGCTTTGCCTGCTGGCAGAAGGACATCAAAGATGGAGCTCGCCTGGCCTCCCTGGTCAGGGCGTTCCAAAGCCTTGAAGCATCCACCGAGAAGGCCCTGTCTTGTGTTCCTGTCAATTGTGCCTCTGTTAGTGGTGGGACAGAGAGAACGTTCTTGTCTGAGGAACTTAAGTCCCGGAATGCTCATAAGCAAGTCCCATACAAGCCAGGGGGTCCAGCAGGATAGCACGGCTAATGGTTTCAGATGCTGCTGAGGTTCAGCAGATCCAGCAGGTGCCCACTTTCCCAGTCCAGTTCCCAGTGAAGATCATCCACCGAGGCAACCAAAAGCAGTCTCCATCCCCAAACCAGGCCAGGTCCCAGATTGAAATGGGTCTAGAAAATCTGCCTCATACAGAACCCCCTGGTGCTGAAATCTCACCACAGGCTTCAGCACCTTGCCCAAAGATGGAATATTAAAGACCGACCAGAAATTATTTAATACATTGCAGTTCAGGGAGCTTAAAAGCAAAAAGCAAATGCTTACCATTGCATCCTCCAGGCATGGTGGAATTGCATATTCTGTTGCAAACAGGCCTTTGCCCCCCCCCCTTAATACTATGCCTGTGCCCGCCACCCCCCCCCCCCGACCCTTATAGAAGCCAGGAACAGCCACAATAGGTTTCACCTCTCCACGGATCTTGTCCACATTCTCAGGGTGTGGCATCCTGAGAAGTAGCCATTGTAACGGGACAAATGGGCTAAAGTTAAGTCAGCTGGACTCATACCAGCAATGGCATCCAGGTGGGCATGGATGCGAGTGATTTTATCTGCAAAGTGTCTTGCAGATTGGTCACAGTGGGCTAATGAGTGGCCTGCATTTTATTCCCGTGGGCCAGAACGGCGTGGGATTTTGACCACCCAGAAAGCTCTCGCTGACTCTTCAAGCCTTGCTGCCTGCAGGAGCAGCAGCAGCTGCTGTGGATGTGGCCGGGGCTGGATCGATCGTGCGGCAGGGGTGGGGGAGCGCTCTCTGCCCTCCTCCTCCTGAGGCGGCTCTTCTTCTAAAGCAGAAACGGTGTTTTGTCCCACCCCAGCCAGCGGGTGGCGGACGGGGCCCCTGCCGTGCCCCTCTCCAGAGCATCAGGAGGTCTGTGGGGGGCTGGCAGGGAAGAGTGGTGGCATGATCCTGTCAGGGGCTGGGCCCTTTGGCTAGAACGCTGAGTCAGCCTCGCAGACGCGGTCCGCCCTCCCCCTCGCTCGCCTGACTCTGGCCTGTGAGTGATTTACGAGGGGGAAGTGGCGGCCGTCCGCTGGCGATCGTGCCCTGGAGACTGCGGTCCAGAAATCCGGGCTTCCTGCATCCACCGCAATGTGGAGAGCAGATGCAATTGTGGCCGCCCTGGCTGGAGCAGTGCAACCACGGCCTGCTGAGCCCTGGAGCTCCTCTGGCCTGAGCAAGACAGCGGGCTGGAGGGGTGGGGCACGGGCTGGCTGTGCGCGCTTGCAGGTTATGTGCGTGATCCTAAAACACTCGCCCCTTCTGTCCTGGGAAGGCAGAGGCTGGAAGCTGCGCAGGCTGCCCACCCCCATCCCTGGAAGGACAGTCCGGCCAGCTGCATCTGGCAGGCTCCTCCACCCGGAGGACGCTCTGGCTCGCGTGCTGGATTGGTGGCCTGGCTCCCCCCCCCCCCCCCAGGACCATGCTTAGGTGCATCCTCCGGCCCGCTCCCCCCTGTTGCATTCTTTCCACCAGAGATGCAGAGCTTTTCCATGCGCTTGCAATAGCTTTGAAGGGAGGGGATGGGAGAGGCCAGAACTCGCAGGTGGGGCCAAGTGCCACAGCCAGGGGGGCGGCCACTGCGGCCTTTTCTGGCTGAGCTGCACAGCCTCCTTTTCTTTGGTCACAAGGCCCAGAAGCCCAGAAGCCTCCTCTTGCCCCTCCCCTGTTGCCATTGCCTGGGGCTGAGCAAGGGCCGAATGGTCACCTGTCCGGCACTCTCGTTGCAGAGGTGGAGCTGATGGCCCAGCGCTTCTCCCACGAGGTGGTCTCCAACTACAGCGTCTTCCTGGTGGACTCCCACGCCCGCATCCTCTACGTGGGGGCCAAGGATGCCATCCTGGCCCTGCCCTTGGATGCTGTTGGCCAGTGGGCCAAGAAGGTGAGTGGTGGTGAGGGGCAGGAAGAGTTACACTCTCTCTGCCTCACTCCTTTGTTGTGTACGAGGGACCGAGTCCACGCAGGGATGGCTTTGATGGTCTCCCTGTCCGTCACCCATCTCAACCAGGGTGGGTGGGAGAGGTGTGGGGGGAGGTTTCTTTGGCTCTCTGGTGAGGGGGAGCGTCCGTTTGCCGGGCCGCCCTGCCCCACAGTGAGGGGCTCCTCCGTGGCTGTGCTCTCGGCGGGAGGTGTCAGTCCCAGGGCCCCGGCCTTCCCGGCCTCTTTCGTTTGGCCTGCCCTGGAGCTTGGGCGCTGACTTCCCCGCTAAGGAGTGGGACGGGGGCCTCTCTCAAGCACCCGTGGCGGGGTGCCCCCTCCTCCGCCGCTGCAGCCTTCCTTGCAGAACCAGGGCAATGTGCTTGCTGCTTTTCAGATCACCTGGAGCTCCCCCCCGAAATACAGGGATTCCTGCACACAGAAAGGGAAGGAAGAGGCAAGTCCTGTTGCTGGGGGTGGGGGGCTGCTCCTTGGCTTGTGACCCTTTCTCCCCCCCCCCCCCCGGGCTCTTACGAGGCTTTGGAGCTGGGAATCTCCTGATAATTTACTTGGGATACTTCTCCGGAACTCCCCCTCCCCCAGGACCTGAGACAGAAGGGCTCTGCAGCAGGGCGATGCCCCCCCCCTTGCATGAAAGCCCTTGTCTCTCCCAGAGGCTTCCTCCCCCCCCCCCAATCATGCCAGCTGCCCAGGTTGGTCTTGGGCAAAGGCCTCCTCTTGCAGCCAGGGGCCACCGGGAGCAAGTGCCCCCCCTTGCCCCCCCTTGCTGCGTGACCCACTCCAGCCACTTCCGCCTCCTGGCCTGCCACTCGCAGCTGCCGGGAGGGGCGCTAGGGCAGGGGCCTCCTGCCTCTTCCGCCCAGTGGCAGCCGCCACCGCCTCCCGGCCATGAACACAGGCAGGCGCCACAGCTACCCGCTGTGGGCCTCAAAGCCTCGACTCTTCCCTGCTCCCAGCCCTTCTCAGCCCCACCCAGGCCCCTCGGGCTGCCTGACGGCCTCATCCTGCCCTGAAGGTCTGCACCCCGTTGGGAGAGCCTCCCTCCGTGTCCTCGGGGCCCTTGCACACACACCCTGGCGGCCTCTGGGGCAGCCCCCTGTGAGCGCCCCCTCCGCCGCTGAGCACCGCCTCTCCCTCCTCGCAGGCCGAGTGCCAGAACTTTATCCGCATCCTGGAGTTTGCCAACCGGACCCACCTCTTTGTCTGCGGCACGTTTGCCTTCAGCCCGCAGTGTGGATACATCGTGAGTCGCCCGCCTGGCAGCCTCGCCTGGGACTGTGGCCCCCGGTGCTCCCCGGGGTCGGTGGGGCTGCCTGCCTGGCTGTTAGCGGGAGGGGTCCGACCCCGCCTCACGGATGGGGAGTTTGTAGTTGCCCCCCGCCAGCCCCTCCTCACACGCTCTGCTAGGTCTTCAAGGGGAGGGGGGCTGCCCCCTTCTCCCCCCCCCCCATTTCACTCTGTGACCGGGGTGGGGGGCTTGGTCTCTTGCAGAATACAAGTCATTTCCACTCGGTGGAGCAGGTGGAGTCCGGCAAGGGCAGGTGCCCCTTTGAGCCACTGCAGCCTTCCTCCGCCATCATGGCAGGTACTGGGGGCTCTGGGGTGGAGCGGGGGGCTCTGGAGGGCCCAGTCAGAGTGAATGACACCTGCTGGCTGGGGGGGGGGACGGACGCTGCCCCCTCCCCCACAGCTGGTCTCCCTCCTACAAACCTGGGGTCCATGTAGGGGGCTGGCTGCCCAGCTCTGGAGGGCAGCTGGAGTGCAACAACGCCCCCCCCCCAGGGTGAATGGACACCCACCCACCTCGGTCTCCTCCTGCGGGCGAACTGTCCCAGCCAAAGCGATGCTGACCGCAATCCACTCCCGCTGTTGCCTTTGCAGGGTGACTAGTGGGGTGGGTGGGAGTGGAACGCACCATTGTGGTGCTGCTGGTGTCCCGCCATGTCCCACACCTTCCGCTCCCCAGCATGGGCTGGGTTGGAGCTGGGCTGGGCTTCCTGTTGAGCCTGGCCGACAGGGACGCAGCTGAACCCGTTCGTCTCCTGGCCAGCTCGGCAGAGTGGGGCCTCTGCTCCATACCTCCGTTGAAGGGGGACCCTTAGGTGGGGAGGAGGGCGTGCTCCTGGAAATCCTGACTTCTGGCTCTTCCAGAGGCTGCTGGGAGAGGGGGTCCTTGCTTCTGCCTTCTTCTTGGTTTTATTTATTTATTTATTGCATTTCTATACCGCCCAATAGCCGAAGCTCTCTGGGCGGATTACAAAATCCTCCTTTGATCCTCCTTTGTCTCCAGTCTGGTCTTTCTCCTGTGGCATGAGTCACTATATTCCATGGGATTGTGGAGGATGACCAGTGGCAAGCACCCCACTGAGGTGGGATTTGAACTCGGGTCCTCCTGGAGCGAGGCCAGTAGAATCTGCACCTTTCACCTCTTGTCTCTCGGTGCAATGCCTCTTTTGCCTTCTAGATGGCGCTCTGTATGCGGCCACAGTCAACAACTTCCTGGGGACAGAGCCCATCATCTCCCGAGCCGTTGAGAAGACCGCCGGGAGCCTCCCGGACATCATCCGGACGGACAACTCTGTGACGTGGTTGAACGGTGGGTGAGCCGGCTGCCCAGGCAGGCAGGCAGGCAGGCAGACGGGCAGACGGCCAGCAGCAACAGCAGCTGCTGGGGTGGAGGCAGCCCGCGTCCTGGGCCAGGGCCATCGTGGGGCAGGCAGAGATGTGGTCTTTCTCCCTCCCCAGACCCTGAATTCGTGGCCTCAGCTTTCCTGCGGGAAGGTGAGAACGGCGAAGAGGACAAGGTCTACTTCTTCTTCACGGAGACGGCGCGCGAGTATGACTTCTATGAGAAAGTCAAGGTGGCTCGCGTGGCTCGGGTCTGCAAGGTGAGCCGGGCAGCGCATGGCGCTTGGCTGGAAGGCAGCTTTGTGAGCGTTCGCACCGCTGCTCCGGAGGCGAGGCCCAGCGCTGAGCAGTGTTTCCATCCTCCTCCGTCGTGGCGGGTGGCGCTGCTCCCTTTGGCCTTTTGCCAGGTGCCCTGACGCCAAGAGGTGGCCACACCTTTCGCCCCCCCCCCCAAAACAGACATGCTGTGCTGTGCCTGTCCACCCCTCCCATCACTGCCTCCCCTTCCAGGGAGACTTGGGAGGCCAGAAGACACTGCAGAAGAGGTGGACGACTTTCCTGAAGGCGCAGCTGTTCTGCTCAGACCCTGAGAGCGGCACCGTCTTCAACATCCTGCGGGATGTGGCCACGCTGCGCTTGGGCAACAGGAGCGCCGTGCTCTTCTACGCGGTCTTTGCAGCCCAAGGGTGAGGAAGGCTGTCCGTTTCAGGGGTCCCCTGCCTCTGGTGGTCTCTCCTCCTGCTGTGGGTGGAGGGGGCGTGTCGGGGGTCTGGTTGAGAGGCGCCTCGGAGCTGCTTCCCCTCCCTCACATTTCATCGGCCATCTGTGGGCTTTTTATCCCATATGCCACCTTGAGAGGGTTTTACCCTTAAAGGCCCCCTAAACAGAATTGCAGATAACTCAGGGAATGACGGACCGCTCGGCTGTGTCGTGCCGCCCGTCCCCTTGCAGGAAGGAGCGCAGCGGCTCTGCCGTGTGTGCCTACCGCGCGCAGGATATTCAGAGAGCCATGAACGGGCGCTTTAAGGAGTTCAAGAGGGACTGCGACAAATGGACCAGCGTGACGCAGAGCGACGTGCCTGAGCCGCGCCCAGGGGCTGTAAGTGACCCCCCGGGGTGGAGGAGGGGGTGGGTTGCGCTCCGTCTCTCTCCCCACAGCCTCAGAGCACCTCCTCTTCCCTCTCGCAGTGTGTCACGAGTAGCATGAAGAGGAAGGGCATCAGTTCCTCGCTGGCCCTGCCAGACCGTGTCCTGACCTTCGTCCGCGACCATCCGCTCATGGACGAGTTGGTCGCCCCTCTGGAAAACAGGCCAGTGCTAGTCATGCCGGACACGCAGTACCGCCGGCTGGCTGCTCACCGAGTCAGGTCTCTCTCTGGGGAAGAGCACGACGTTCTGTACCTGGGAACAGGTGAGGGGGCAGGGAGGGGCGGGGAGGGCAGGGTGTGCGACCGGGCAAGGAGGACAGAGGTGTGGGGCCTGTGCAGAGAGGAGGGGAGGGTGGGGGGAGTTTGGGGGGCTGCTAAAGGAGAATAGTGCCAAGCTGCCCTCCTGGGGGGCAGACTGACCTGCCCTCTTTCCCCCCCCCCCCCGCACCCCAGAGGATGGGCATTTGCACAAAGCGGTCAAGATTGGTCCACGACTTTCCCTCATCGAGGACCTGATGCCGTTTGCAGAACGCCAGCCGGTCCGGAACCTGCAGCTCCACCAGGTGAGGGCAGACTCGGCCGACGGGATGGTGCCTTGGGGCATGGGCTGGCTGGTTGTGGCATGCTGTGCCCCTTGCCTCCAGCAGCAGCGGCTAGGGGCCAGGGGCCGCCAGCTTCTCTGTGCAGAGTATTTTTGCCTTCATGGAATCTGACAAAGCCCCTCACCAAAGCCCGGCATTCTGTGCCCACGGTGGCTGCCCAGCTGCCCCAAGCTGGACATGAACGCCATCTTTCATAATCAAAGCACACATACAAAAACTTAAATGTACTTTTCAAATTAGATATAATTAATTTTGATATATGTCTTTGGCAAAGCAGTTTATTACTTGAAGTTAATTAAACCTAAATACATTTCCCCCTAAACATCTATATATTAGATTTAATATTTATACCCTACAAAATATTTTTCATTAGTTGATAAGCAAAATGTTTAAATTAACTCGGACCCTGAATAATACAGTTTGATGTCTCTCCATTTTTCACATAATCCTTTTTATCTCTGGTGATAGAGCTCTAATCCAGAATTCTCTCTTTGGATATTATCCAAATTGCTTTGCCAGTTACATTTTCCTAACGATTAGCCAAAGGTCGTTGTGAACTCACTTCATATCCTCCCTATTGGTACCAGCTACCTTATTATTTAATTCTCTGGATTCCTAATTACTTTCTGTGCAACATGCTTAATTCCTGGGGCTTGGAACTCCAAGACAAGACAACTTTTGCTTTTTTGTGGAGGGGAAATAGTCACTCTCTTCAGGGGTCATTTTGAGTACTTTTTGAGTGCGGTGCCACCAACCTTTTGTGGCAAATCCATGACGTTACCTAATCCAGTATTCTGTTCCATTGGGGCCAGATGCCCCAATGGGAAACCCCCTCCCCCAGCAGGACATGAGCACAGAAGCACCCCTCCCACCCATGTTCCCCAGCATCTGGTGAACATCTGGCCTACTGCCTCTGATAACTGGAGGTAGCCTATAGCCATCAGGGCTAGTAGCCATGGACAGCCTTTTTCTCCATGCGGCAAACTTAGAAGCCATGGCATAAGAGAAGGGGGGTTGGACTCGATGGCCTTGTAGGCCCATCCAACTCTGCTATTCTATGATTCTATGAGGGCCTCTTATGGCAAATGGCTAACGAACAGAAAGCAGAGAACAGGAATAAATGGACATAATTATTTAGGGTGGGTAAAACCAAAAAGGGATAGTGTTGTTGTTGTTGTTATTGCAAAGAGCTCCATATGAATCTCTCCAAACTTGTCAAACAGGCAATAAAATGGCAAATGCAGTTCAATGAAAGGAAGTGTAAGTTGCAACCCTCCCCCCCCACCCCAAATTTCAAGTATCACCTGATGGGATCTGAGCTGGCAGTGACGGAACAAGAAAGAGATCTTGGGGTTGTGGTGGGCAGATGGGGTTACCCTATAAGAAAAGGAACTGAGAATAAAACGGCCAGTCTCATACTCCCCTTATACCCAATCTATGGTGTGACCACACTTAGAATGCTGTGTGCAGTTCTGGTCACAGCACCTAAAAAGGATGATGGAGTTGGTGGGGGAGGATGGAGACAAGGGCCACTAAAATGATCGAGGTGTTCATCCTTTGGGATTTTTTAGCTCAGAAAATAGGCAAGGAAGACGGGACATGACAGAAGTGTAGAGAAGTGTCGCTGGTGTGGAGAAAGCAGATATAATACTAGAACACCACCTTCACCCTCACCAGAACTAGAGAGCAGGGCTTCAAGCAGAAATGCGAATAATACTGTGGAAAGCACATCAGGAAATTCCCTAAAACCCCCAGCCGTTTGGCATAGGAATTGTAATCCCGGAATGCTTCCCCGTAATCACCCAAACCAGCCCCATATGGACCCTTTCCAGTTCCCCAGTGCTCCCCCCCCCCCGATCCAGGTTACACCCTCGTGAGAACAGCTGGAGGGTCCCTCTTTACCTGTGCTGGGGCTCAGCGGCCAGCCTGTGCCCCTCTTTGTGACCCCTCTCGTCCCCCCGGGGATCCGTTGAGCATCCCGTCCCCGTTCCCCCCCCCCCTCCCCGTGACCAAGGCCTCTCCATGCCTTCTCTGCAGGACTGGCTGTACGTGGCTTCTGACAGTGGAGTGGCCCAGATCCGCACAGCCACCTGTGCTGCATACAGGACCTGCCAGGACTGCATTTTGGCCAGGGACCCCGCTTGCGCCTGGAGCCCAGTGCAGGAGGCCTGCCAGGACCACCGCGGACAGGCTGGGTAAGTGTGACAGTGCTCCAGCGCCATGGGGCTTTGCGCACACGCCGCTTTCCTCTCCTCCAAAGCAATGCTGCCAGGGTCCCAACCTGGCAGATGCCTCGCTCGGCGCAGCTTTGAGTGGGGCCTTTTGGGACTCGTGCCTTGGCCCGGGGCCAGAGAAGAGGCAGGTGGCAGGGCCAGGACAGCTGCTCCAAGCGGCCGCTTCCTCTCCCATGGAAAGGGAGGGGCACGTTCACCGCCCCAGTGGGTTGTGGGCCTCTGGCCAGCAAGGGGAGGGGGAACACCGCTTTCTCAGCCGCCTGCCTTGTCCTCTTCTCAGGCTGATCCAGGACATCACATCCGTGAAGGTGCTGAATTTGTGCCCCGTGCAGAGCAAAGGTGTGTGTGTGTGTGTGTGTGTGGCGGTGGCAAGGCGCCAGAGCTGTGCCTGTTCTGGTTCAGCAAGTCGCTCGAGCTCTCCTGCCCAGCTACAGCTGTGACATGCCAGTGGGGGTGGGCTGAGCTTTGGTGGACCTGAGAGGGAAGATGCTAAACCCAAGTTCTGGAGGATTGGGGGGGCAGGTGGATGCATGGGCTCCCCCTCTATTGCTTTCCCTGAGGCTGAACATGGGCGGCATTCCTCCGCATCCCAGATGGCGAGCGGAGCGCTCTCTCTGCGTTCACACGCTCGCAGAAGGATCCCCGGCCAGCGCATTCAGGAGGAACGCATTTGCAGCAGGGCCCCCCGACAGGCTTCCAACTCAGGCTTCCCCTCAGCTTGTGGAACTCTCTGGAGGTCTCCAAGGGCTGAGGCCCCCGTGGGGGACGATTCGGGGGCAGCCGCACACCTTGGGCTGGACGAAAGAAGAGGCCGTTCAACAGCCACCCAGCGGCAGTGGTGGCCGCATCACAGGCACTGCCTTCTATCCTGTGTCTCTCTCTCTCCTACCCGCCAAGGGAGACTTGGAATCTCCGCCCTCCGGGCCGTGGGGCCCCTCTGCCCACCGGCTCCATGGAATGTGTGGTCGCCTCAGTCACAGCTGACAGATCTTTCCCTCTTGCTGCACCAGATGGGGAACTCGCCCCCACAAGATCAGGATTTGGCCAGCCATATCCCCCCGTGCGGAGGGTCTAGAGCTGGGGGTCTCCAGCCTGACCCCTCTCTTGGCCCCCACCCGACCCATCCTGATTCTTACTCTTTTTCTTAAGATGCCCTGGAGCTGCTCCTCCTTTTTTGGGGCTGGGCGGCTGCCGGGCAAAGGCCTGGCCTCCCGCCCCATCTGCACTGGGCTCCCAAGGGGAGGCTGTGTGTGTTTTGGAGTTCAGGCGCCCACCTCTGCTCTGACCCTCGGTTCTTGGGCAAGTGCCTTCTCCTTTGGCCTCCCCAGTGGGCCTTCTGTGAAATGGCCATGCTGTGACTGGCCAGGCCCACCACGGCAGCCACTTCGTGAGACTTCCCCACACGCCCTCAAAGGGCCAAATGGGCCCACTGTCCAAAAAGGACCAGGGAACTGTGATCTAGAGACATCCAGATCAGATGGGGGCTCCCACTTGCTTCTGGTGCTGAGCAGCGCTCTGTACGCTGCACTGCTGGAGGCTTGGAGCAACGGGGGGGAGCGCCCAGACCCTCTCAGGGCTGTGAGGTCTGGCAGGGGTGGGGGCCGCCTTGCCCAGGCATCCTCTAACCTTCTGCTTTCTCCTTGGCAGAGGTGCCCACCACCATTGAGGTGCCCGCGCTGCTCTCTGCCCGGGTGGTCCTGCCCTGCGTCCCCCAGTCCACCTGGTCCAGCTGCGAGTGGCAGAGACCGTCCCCAGAGGCATCAGCCTACATCGTGCGCAGCGACGGACTGGAGTTCACCGTGACGGCGGAAATGCTGGGGGAATACACGTGCCGCTGCACGGAGTCTGGGGTGGGGGGCGTGGTGGCCTCCTACAGCCTGGTGAGCGCCGGCCAGGGCGGGCACAATCCCTACCGGTCGGGCGAGCGCAGCTACAGCGTCCTGGTCGGCGTCTTCTGCTTCGTCTTGGGCGTCATTGTGAGCAGCGGCTGCTTGCTGCTCCATGAACGGCGCCGGCGGGAGCGCCTGCAGCGGGAGCTGATCTGCCGGGAGAGGAACGGGCTAGACCTGATGCAGTCGACCACCACGAGCTGCAGCCACGAGCCACAAACCCCGAGCTCGCCGGAGGACGAGCGCCACCCGCTGGCCACGGCCAAGAAGAACGGCAGCCTCAACGGCTACCCCCATCTCTACATCAACGAGCTGGACACGGAGCAGGCCCGCATCTACCTGACTGGGGTGCCGCTGGCCAAGTGCGACGAGACCTCCATCTAGAGCACCCTCTTGTGCTCACTCTTGCTGGTGCCCCGCGGAGGGGGGTGGGCGGCTGAGACCTCCACCAGGCTGGGTCCCGCCCCATCTGTGGCGCAGGGCCAGCTGGGCTCCTGCAGTGGCTGGAGAGGGCCTTGCCAGACGGCCTCCCTGTACAGCAGGCCAGAGGGGCTTCTGCTCCAGCCCTGCTCACCCTTCTGGTAGGCAGAGGAGTCCACGCGGATGGATTTCCGTGGCCTGGCCACGTGCTCGGGCGCTTACGACTGCTGTTTGCTTTCCAGAACGTTTCTCCGCCTGCCTCTTGTCCTTCCTACTGCTCTGCTCCCTGGGTTGGGCCTGAGGCCAGCTTCTCATGGAGTGGCCTGATTTAGCCTGTTCCCAAGTAGCCAAGAGGAATCAGAGGAACTGAACTGGGTTTCTTGGAACCCGACTCTGCTGGGAATGGCCTGCCAAGCGACAGGCGGGGCCGATGCCTAGGCGAGCACGCCCCTCGCCGCCACCCGCGGACGTGGTGGCGGTGGCAGCACTTGGCATGTTGACTGAGAAAGGTGGGGCTGCGCCAACAGCTCCCCCGTCCACCTCCATTTCAACCCCTGCAGCTACACTTCGGACAGAGGCTGCTCCCTGCCCTGTCCTGGTAGATTCCATCTGATAAATGTGAAGGAAGATGCGACCTCCTCCCCGCAACAGGGAGGCCAAGGAGAGGAATCCTTTGAAGCCCCCTCACCATGCCAAGGGGCACAGACGGTCATTCCTTGCCTGGGAATGTGGCCAAATCTGTGTGCCCCCCACCCGCCGGTCCTTCCCCCTCCCTCTCCTATTCTTACCCGCCCCCTCCCCTCCCTCGTCACTGTGGTGCCCCACAAGGCTTCTGCTCCCAGGAGTCAGGGCCAGGGGCCACCAGTCTATGAAACGGGTGTCGTGTGCTCCTACTGTTGTGTTTTTGTTGTTTGAAGCTCTTGGATTTGTGACTTATTAAAAAGAAGGAAACGGAGGAGCCTGTTGGCTGAATTCCTGCCTTTGGCTTCTTGGGGCAGCAGCTTGTTTAGCGCAGAGACTGCACATGTGAGTCTGAAAAGGGCACCCAGGAAGCTCAGCCTCTGCCTCCCCCTTGGACAAATGCCCAGGCCCTGGACAGCCACATTGCACCCAATGGTGAGTCCCTCTCCCTCCTGCAGTGCACCTTAAAACGTGAGTGCCCTGCTGCTGTGGCAGAGCATGTGCCTTCTGCACGCCATCACCTTCCCCTCTGCAGCCCTTGATGGAGGCCACCTGTCTGGCCCTCCTCCTCGCTACAGTGGCTGCTCTTCTCGGAGCTGCGTTAGCAAGCACTGCGTTAGCAAGCACTCTGCGAGGGGAAAGGGGGAGCCGAGCAGGGCCCCATCCCAGCTTTTAGCAGTCAGTGCAAGGAGCTGTGTTTGTAACAGATTTCCATATTCACAAGACCGGCTGCTCCCCACCCCCAATGGCTTTGCCCCATCACCCACACGTAAGCACTGTGGTTAATCTGTTAAGGAGATGGAATTGCTACACCTTTGGCCTGTTAGCACCTTTGGACCCTTCAGATCTCAGGCCTGAAAGAGACCAGGTAACGGTTCAATAAAGCACTCAGCCGCGCCGGCCCACAGGAGCTGCCAGGCTGCCCCAGGGAGGAGGGCACCTCTTCCAGAGAGGACTTGGACCATGTTTGCTTGGCTGAAGTGTCCTGGGTCAAGGCCTCCCCGTGGCAATGGAGCGGCTCCCAAGACCTGCCTGCTCCAATGTAGATGTGTATTGTCTGCCCCGGCCTGAGTTTCTGCTTCCCAAAGGAATGATAAAACTCAGCATAAACAGAACGGTGGGAGTTTGGATGCTAAGGCGACTTGAGGAAGTTCACGAAAGGGAAGCTTCCCACGGCTTTGTCTTTGTGCGCGTCTCCATCCTCTCCGAAGGGTCGGTGGCCTTCCTAAATACTAGGCTGGATGCTGCCGGAGTTCCTGTGAACATCTTCATCATCGGGATCTATGACCCCCCCAAAACACAGGTCCGGAACACGCCCTCCTCACCCCCCCCATGAGTCTCCCAGGTTGGGAGGCGGAAGAGCAAGCCCCTCGCCCAGGGCTCCTGTCGGCAGTGGAGGCTGTGGAAAGGATTTTCAGCAGGTGTCATTTGTAGGCAGACAGCATCTGGGGAAATTCCCTTTTCATAGCAATACTTAAAGGTGCAGGCGCCCTCGTCTCTTTTGTATCTGATCAAGATGGCAGGACTCCTGCAGCTTTAACTCTTATGATGAAGACAAAATTTCACCAGCTGCTACATGCATTCAAATGACACCTGCTGAAATTCCCTTTTCTATACAACTTTAAAGATACAGGAGCCCTGTCCTCCTTTGCATATGGTCACCCTAGGTCACCACACCTGAAAAAGGGTCTATATGCTAGAGCTGGGGAAAGGGCCACTGAAACGAGCCAGGGGCTGGAGCGTCGCATCCAAGGGGGAAGGAGGCAACAGCTACGATGGTCCTGGGAGGGAGCTGGAGGCCCGAGAGGGGCCTTCGCGGCCCGGAGCGCTAGCGCCCCGCCACCGCCCAGGGAGGCCGGAAGAAGAGACCCGCCTCTCCTTACATCTCTATGGTCACCTCCGCGCACATAGAGATTTCCCTCCTGAGCTCTGTGGCCGGAAACGAAGGGCAGGCCCCAATGGCTGGGAGGAGGAGAGCACCCAATCCCATTCTCTAAGACAGCTACGCTGGCACTCGGCAGCCAATCACGTACAGCCAATTCGCGAAGGGGAGGGGCCTTTTAGAAGGGCGTCGGTGGCTGGCAGATCTGCGAACGGGAGAAGGCGGGATGTTTCCACTTCCAGCCAATGAGAACTAGGCACGGCCTCAAAGAGGCGGGGCGCTCGAGGCCGGCAGTTGCGCTGCCGTTGCCTAGGCGACCGTTTGAAGCTGGCCGGGAACGGCGGCGGCGACGACCCTGGAAAGCGGGAAGCGAGGCGGGAAGGCAGGGAGCGGCCCCGGGAAGACGGAGCCCCATCGCGGGGCGGCCTGCCTGCCTTGCCTGCCTGCCTGCCTGCCGGCGGTGAGCTTGGCACAGCTCCGGCCCTCTCTCTCGAGGGACTCCTCCTGGGCCGGCCCAGGCCGCCTCTTCCCCCCCACCGTCCCTCGGAGGAGGCGCCCCCCCTTTCGGCCCGCCGTGCTGAGGGGGAGGGGGAGGGAGGTCTGCCCCCCCCCCCGCTCACATTTATTATTTTATTGTAGTTACGACACTTTATACCGCTCCCCGTTCAAAATTTCGGAGCGGTGTACAAGAGTTAGGGTTACAAAATTTAACAAGATAAAATTAAAGTACAAGATAAAATTAAACACACACACGGAATGAAACACTTTAAAATAGATTTTAAAAGACGCAAAACATACAGTGACCCGTTGGCTGGTCCTCAAGGGAAGGCTGCCTGGAAAACGACGTTTCCAGGAGGCGCCGAAAGGAATACTAAGTTGGCGCCTGCCGGGCCTCCAGCGGCAGGGAGTTCCACAGGAGGGGGGCCACCACGCTGAAGGCTCTTCCCCTGGTGGAGATGGGGCTGTGGGGAACCGCCAGGAGCAGGTGCTCTCATGAGCGTCTCCCCTCCTTCCTTTCCTCCAGGGTTCCGGGCGCAGACATGGCCCAGCGGCGACGGCGGCTGGCAGAGGCGCTGCTACTGTCGCGTGAGCTGTCGCTGGCAGGGCGCTGCCTGGAGAAGGCCCAGGAGCGGGGCCTGGAGGGGCCTCCCTGCCACCTGGCCGCCCCCCGCCGCATCCCCCTCCACAAGGACGCCCACGGCATCTACAGCCTCGGCTTTGAGCCCAGCGGTGGGCAACTGGTGGCCGGCTTTGGCAACGGGGCTGTGCAGGCGAGTGGGATGGTGGGACTCCCTCCTGCAGCCCCACGGGTGGCCGTGGGACTGCCGTGCTTTGGCCCCTGGACATGGAGTCGGTGCATGGCTTCTAGCCCTGATGGCTGTGTGCTGCCGCCAGTATCAGAGGCAGTAAGACTGTGTGCACCTGTTCCTGGGGAACATGGGTGGGAGGGGGCTGTTGCACCAGGTCCTAACTTGTTGGTCCCTGGCCGACGGCTGCCTGGCCACTGTGTGAACAGAGGGCTTGATTAGATGGACCCTTGGTCTGATCCAGCATCAGGGCTCTTCTGATGTTCTTATATGGCCACGGGCAGGGCCCCCGCAGGGAGTGGGTACGTGGCCGGTCGGGGCTGCTCTTGCGCTCAGGGGCCTCCGCCCTCCCTTCCCTTTCGCCTCCCAGCTGGTGGACGCAGCGACGGACTCGCCGGGCAGCTCCTTCTTCCCAGGGCACCGGACGCGCCACGCCATCACCGCAGTGCACTTCCACCGGGCGAAGCCTGGCTTGCTGCTGGCTGCGGGGGCGGACGGCGTCATCTCCGTGTATGACTCGCTCTCCTGCTCCCTGGTGGCTTCGCTGACAGGTCAGTGCGGGGAGGCGACGCTGCTGCTGCTGCTCTCCTGGGGAACCCGGCCCTAGAGGCGGTGGGTGCAGGAGGGGCCTGCTGCTGGCGGATGGGCTGATCTCCTTCCCTTCCGCTCCCCAGAGGAGGAGAATGAGATCAACGCCATGGACTTCTGCCGGGACGGCAGCGCCTTTGCCACAGCGGGCAAAGACCGGCATATCCGGCTCTACGACAGCCACACGAACCAGGTGGGCCCATGGGCGAGGTGGGGGGAGCCGGGCCCTCTCAGGCGAGGGAGGACCGGCTCCTCCATGTCCTTTTAAATCTTCTCTCCTGCTGCCCAGCTCTTCCACATCATGCGGGCCCCAGATTTCATGGCTGGGGATGAGTTCACCCCCCACAGCGGGCATTCACGGCGGATCTTTGCCTTGTGCTTCCACCCCACTGAATTGCATCTCTTCCTGACAGGAGGTTGGGACAATTCTGTCAAGGTACGTGCGTTTCCTGACTTACCCCCGGGCGTGTCTTCTTGGGAGCGGAGACTGGACCGGTGCCCCCTGTAAGGGGTGCGTCCGTCCTTCTGGTCCTGGGCTGTGGGTGCACAGCTCACTTTTTCTCTTCTTTGCGCCAGGTGTGGGACAAGCGGCTGCCCAAGGGAGCCCAGAGTGTGATCAGTGGTCCTCACGTCTGTGGCCCTGGTATCGATGTCAAGGTGAGAAGGAGGTTGGCGTGAGTGCGGGCTTGTCAGGAGAGCCCTGGAAACGGGCCAGACCCAAGTTTGCACTAGTCCAGCATCCTGTTCCCCACAGCGGCTGGCCAGGTGCCCCAGGCAGGTTGTGAGCGAGGTCAAGATCCTCGTGCCCCCTCCCTCCCCCGCGCTGTGCTTCCCCAGTGAGTTGTATTCAGATGCCCGCTGCCTTGGGCCTGAGGCGCTAGGAAGCCCTCGTGGCCTCCCACCCAGACGGACGATGACTCAGGGCTAGTGCAAGGCTTTCCCGTGGTGGTTCACCACCAGCAGGCCTTGGGCCATTCACACAGTCAAGCCTTGCAAGAGATTGATCCCAGGATGTACAAAGCGTGCTTGCTTGTAGAGCATGGACTGACCCAGCGGAGGATCTGGGGCTTTGAATACCGCTGGCTGCCCAAAGTAGACCTGCGTTGCTCAGAGCACCAGCAAGACGCCCTCTTTGTCTCTTCCTCCAAAAGGGCAACCAAGTCCTGACGGCTTCGTGGGTGCCGCGCAACGCCCTCCAGCTGTGGGACTTGCGCATGTCTCGACTGTGGCAAAACCTGCCCTTCCCTGGGAGTCCCATGCAGGGGGACTTCCTCTATTCGGCCCAATTCTGCACAGCGGACGTGGTCTTGGCTGGGGGCAGCGGGACCAGCGGGGCCAGCCTTCTCCACACAGGCACCGGCCAGGTGAGGAGGGCTTGCAGCTCAGTCGCTGGGGGAACGGCGGGGTTCAGGGAGCGAGAGTGGCAGGCCCAACAACGCGTGGTAAGTGATGGGTCCCTGGCAGCATCCCTGCAGGGAGGGGAGGCGGGAGGGCATTCCCAGCTCTCAGGTACAAGATCTCTTGAGACTGAAAGGGCGGGCATCGAACCTGTAGCCACCTGTGGCCTTGCGTTTAGAGTGACAGAGGATGACTGGGGAGACCCGAGTTCAAAGTCCCAGTTGGCCGTGAAGCTCGCTCGTGTCCTTGGACCAGTAACGTGCTTCCAGCCTCCTGTAGAACTTCCTGCAGGAATGATGGGCTGCACATGAAGCGGCCATGCAAACCACGTGCCTCACCGTGGCAAGGAGGGGGTGGGTGGGCCTCCTGGCAGGGCCCTTTGTGCTGGGAAGCACCTGTGTGTGGAAGGAGCCTGCCATTGGGCTTCTCCAGTGACTCCCCCCTCTCTGCCTGCTGCCCACAGGTGGTCGGAGAGATCCTGCTGCCCAACAAGCCAGTCCACGTGGTGGCCTCGGCACCTGGAGGACTCGCTGTGGCTGTGGCTGGGGCTGGAGGAAACCTTCACCTGGCAGAGCTGCGCTGAGTCTTCCGGGCAACCAGCCTGGGAGCCGAGGCAGCTACAGGCCCAGCCGTCGCGCTGAACAGCCAGCAGCGCCCAGCGGCAACCTCTTTTCTGCGGCAACGCCCCTTGTGGCTTTGGCCCATATTGGGCCCCCCTCCCATTTCCATTGCCTGACCTGCCCCACAGGCACCCCACACAATGCCTTGGGGAGAGGCCATGGGCTGTACGGGGCAGGCATCTGCCTGCCCAGGATTTGTGCAATAAAGTAGCCTCAGTGCCATGTTTACGAAGAGCCTGCAGCCTGTCGGTGCCGCCCTCTGGACACGCTCTTTGCAAGGCGTTTCGCAGCCAGTATCCCCAATCTGTCCCATATTTCTTTGCGCTCAGCTCAAAGACTGTTGCTGCTTCCCCGGCAGTCTGATGGTCCTGGGTGGAGTGGAGATCCCATGAGTTTCACTCTGAAGAGGCGGGGAAGGAGAATGGGTTTATGGCCGGTCGCCAGCCTTGGTAGCGACATGGAGATGCCAGGCTCACAGGTGTAGCAGCTTCTGAGCCTCAGCGGAGGGCCCTGGCCTTGGCCACCTGCAGCTTCCAGGCCCCCGTGGGGCAAGCGCCTCTGCTTTCTTTGCATATGTATGGGGCTGCGGGAGGAACGGGGCAACAGCAAAGACTCCTGTAGTTGAGCAGGAGCTGGGCAGAGGCAGGAGCCAGGTTCAGCCTTGCACAGGTTCAGGCTCTGCAAGTGAGTGAGTGAGAGACTGCTCCTGCCCCAGGCAGCTTTGTGCCAACACCACATTTGGCCTCCTGCACGCTGGGGCAGATGTGAGAACAAGCCGCCTGCTGGGGTGGGGAGGGGGAGGGAGGGAGGACATTGGAGCCCCCTGAGCTCAGGCATGCAGGGGAAGGTAGACGTCTGTCTCCAGTCATCCTAGACGGCTGAAGGAGCAGCAACTTGTGCTGGATGCCTCATGGAGCAGTCAGAGCAGTGGCCATGCAGGGAGAGGGCAGCTGTGGCTCAGGGATTTCCCAGAAGGACAGACCCCCCCGCCCCCCGGGCAGGACTGATCCAGCAGCCAGGCTCTCTGGGTGGCCCACAGCCAAGGTCCCTGCCTCTCAATTGGGTGTGGTGCTCTTTGGCTGGCAAAGCAGACCTGCCTGCACTGTAGTGAAGACGCTTCATGGTGAAAGCAATACTACAAGCTGGAGCGTGTTCAGAGGAGGGCAACCAGGATGATCAGGGGTCTGGAAACAAAGCCCTATGAGGAGAGGCTGAAATAACTGGGCAGGTTTAGCCTGGAGAAGAGAAGATTGAGGGGAGACATGATAGCACTCTACAAATATTTGAAAGGTTGTCACACAGAAGACTGCCAGGATCTCTTCTTGATTGTGCAGAACATGGAATAATGGGCTCAAGTTACAGGAAGCCAGAGTCCAGCTGGACATCAGGAAAAACTTCCTGACTGTTAGAGCAGTACGACAATGGAACAGTTACCTAGGGAGGTTGTGGGCTCTCCCACACTAGAGGCGTTCAAGAGGCAGCTGGACAACCATCCGTCAGGGATGCTTTAAGGTGGATTCCTGCATTGAGCAGGGGGTTGGACTCGATGGCCTTATAGGCCCCTTCCAACTCTACTATTCTATGATCCTATGAAAGCACAACTGCCCAGGCAGACTCTGACACATAATTTTTTTTTTTTTTAAGTTGCATCCTGCTCTGTCCTAATGGGACCTTCAAAACAGCACATTACATTCACAATGTCGGCCACATCACAAGCCCACAGATAGTTGGGGACAGGCCACAGTGTGGTCCTTTGGCTGGGCCAGTGGCTCTCGTGGGTGGGGGGAGGGGGCTAGCTGCCACAGTGTTTTGCACAGCTGCAGGGCCACATGTGGCCTGCTGGTGGTCCTGGACAGCTGCCTGCTGCACACAGATGCACCTTGACAAAATCATTCCTGGGGTCAGGGATCAGGCCTGCATGCCTTAAGGGGCCCTTTGGCACTGTTGTTCCATCGCACACCCCTTGCCCCTGGTGCAAGCAGGCATGGGGCCCTCCCAGTTAGAATCACCCACCCCAGTTAGGCCTACAGCAGGGTGGGTGCCTTCCTCCTCCCCCAAGTGCTCATTAGGGGAGGGGCTTTGGGGGTGCAGGTTTTCCCTGTGGTAGTGGCCCCTGCAGAGAGAAAGCTGCAGCTGCTGGAGTGCGTCTCTCCCCCCCCCACACACACACAGGAGACTCCCCCTGACCCCACTTGTGCCATGCATGCAGCAGCACATGCTGGTGATGCCTGTGGGGTGTGTGAGAACGCTGCCGAGGTCCATCGACATGCAGGCATCTCCTTTTGCGGTGGCTGCTATTTGTGGCGTGGGGCAAGCAGAGGCCAGCCCTGGCACCTGGCACAGGCCAGCTTTGCAGCACGCCAAGGAGTCTGTGGAAGTCCTGGTGGCTGTGTTCAGTTTGAGAGGCTGCAAGAGTCCAGTCTAGAACAGAAGAAGCACCAGAGCAGGAGGCTGCCTGGACTCCCACACCATCGATTGGGGAGAGCCACCGCCTCCTGTGGCGTCTTCAGCACAGCAGCTGCCCTGGTGGGTTGTGGGGTGTCAAAGGTTAGGGTTAGGGGCTAGGGTTAGGATAATAGTTTTTTTTTTTTTTTAGGATAATAGATTTTTATTAAAAAGATCATACTACAGGTGGCCCCCCAAAGGGGCCTTGCAAGTATACTAAATACAAGATACAAATACAACAATAGAGTTGGGGTTGGGGTTAGGGTTAGGGTTGAGAAATTTTTAGGGTTGAGAAATTTTTATTGGTGCAAGCACCTCTTTCACCTGGCCAAGAAAATACAAACCCGATCGCGAAAACGCGTCACAAACACAAACGGCCCAAACCCTTCCCTCTGGGTGTTCCCCAAACTAATACAAGAATTGGCTAACTTGCCTATACACTAATACATACTTAGTGCCTACGCTTAGGTAAAGTTAGGTGATGAGCGTATGCAGGTGTCCTCCCTTCCACGGCCATCGTCGTCTCCACTGCTGCGTGGGCAGGCGCACTCTGTCCCGCTGATATTGTTCATCCAGCTGCCTGCAAACGATGCCGGCCAAGCGTGCCGCATCTCACTCAGTGCAGTGCTTCAGTTCCCACCTCCTTTGAAATGCCAGGGCCAGCGGGACATACAAATTGAGGAGCCGGACCGTGGGCCAGGGCACCACCCAGTAATCCTCATCAGATTGAGCCCGCGTAGCCCCCTTTGCACCTGCTCCCTTTGCACCCGCTCCCTCCACCCGTTGGCTAGACAGTCCCGGCCCCTTGTCTTCTAGCCCTTTGCTACCCTCCGCGCTTCCCCTTTCAGCTTGCTGGTCGAGCCCCCCGCTCCCCGAGTCCCCACCCACTGCTTGTGGTGGCCCTGGTGCTCCTCCAGCCCCCCCCCATGCGCCCTGCCATTCTTCCCATCGTGCTGCCCCGATTATCCTGTGTTTCTCCCTGCGATGCCCCCTGCTTTCCCCCCTCCCCCAGCGGCTTTGGCGGCTGTGGCGGCGGCATCCTCCTCCTCCCCTCCTCCTCCCCCTCCGGTTCTGGCCTCGGCACTGCTCTCTGCCTTCCCCGCTCCTTCTTCTTCCTTGGCCCGCGCAAGCCGCCCAGCGGCTCCTGCCCCGACACAATAGTCTCCCAACGCTGCACGAGCAAATCAGGCCAATCCAGCTGCTCCGCAACCGCTTGCCACAAGAGACGGGCTGCCACGCACATGTGCACCGCGTGCTCAACCGTCTCCTGCTCTGTGGCCTGCCCGAAGCCCACGTTCTCCCGCTGGCAGCGTATGCGCACGCAGGCCTGGCCACCCTCGCCCTTGTCGCGAAGCCACGGCTTGCACCCCTGGACATTGAGCACCAGGTGGAAGGCCCGCCAGCGCGTCTCCCACAAGCGGTAGGGCACCCGGCGGTCCTGGAAAGTCTCAATGGGGAAGCTCAGCTCCCACAGGTACCGCGGACAAACCTGCCTTGCACGCTCTTTCTCGGCCTGCGGCCTCCAGAAGCGTGCCTGCAACATCTCCCAGCACAGGCGGCGCTTCAGCTGGACGATGTCCGCCTTGTTCCCGTCCCGTTTTTTGCATCTTTGGCGGCGTCAGCGTCGGCCGCAGGGCCATCGCCGGCACCTTCCACTCCCGCACAGCCCTGTAGATGTCAGCGAGATAGTCCGGCCCCCTCACCTTGTCAGCGGCCATTCCCCCCTCGACCCTCCTCCTCCCACCAGCGCTGGGCCCAACGCATTCCCCGCCATCCCCTGTGGAAGCCCTCCACCCAGAAGGGCCTCAGGACCTGCTCGTCTTCCTGCACTCCGTCCTGCTGCTGCTGCCCTCCCCTCCCCCTTTGCCACAGCTGCTCGCTCTGCTCACGCCTCGCCCACCGGCCGAAGTTGTGCGCCAGAAAGGCCGCCAGCAGCGTTGCGGCCACCGCCGGGAAGGCCAGCCCGCTATGTGACACGGGCCAGTAGGCGACGGCTCAGGCCAATGGGAAGGTCTTGGCTCCCCACAAGAACTGGAAGAGGGTGCCCTCCACGTCACGCACGAGCCGCTCCGGCGCGGGATAGACGGCGGCCAGCTGGCCCGCCTGTGGCATGAGGTACGTACGCACGTACACCACCCGCTGGTAGAGGCTCAGCCCCCCACGCCAGTGCCTCCAGCGCGTCACCTTATCGCGCACCGTCAGCCCAGTCACACCAGTTCCTTTGATAACCGTCACGGCGCATGGAAAAGTAGACACCGAGCAACTTGAGCCCCGCCTCAGGCACCCCGCCCTCCTCCTCCTCCTCTCCCTCCTGCTCCGCCCCTCTCCTTTTCCGTTTCCCGCCACCCCTTTTGCGGGTTAAGCTGCTCTCCCTTCCCCTCGGCGCCCTCATCCTCCGTAGTCGCTGAGCCAGTGGCTCCGTTCGGAGCGTAGCCTCGTTGTCACCCCGGAGGCGGAGGTCGAATGTCACGACGCAGCTCTTGTCGGGGTTGATGCGCGCGCCCGATGCCGCCTCGAACGCCTCGAGCTGGTGTTGCACCCACGCCAGCTCGCCCTCGTCGCGCACCAGCAGCACGACGTCATCGGCGTGCGCCACCAGCTTCAGCCCCTGGTGCTGAGCACATACGCTCGCTGCCCCGCTACCCCCCATCTCCCCCACACCGTCGTCGCCAAAATGGGCGCCCTCGAGGCCGCGCTCCAAACGGCTGAGCAGCGTGTCCAAGTAGAGGACAAAGAGGAGCGGACTCATGGGGCAGCCCTGTCGCACCCCCGAACGCACCGGGATCTTGCCTGTGCCGCGGCGCCCGTCGCCCAGCTGCGCCACCACGCCCGCATTTCAATAGAGGAGGCACACGTACCTCACAAACTGAGGCGGCACCCCCTTTCGATTTAACACCTCCCACAGGAAGGCGTGGTGCACATTATCGAAGGCCTTCCGCTGGTCCAGGAGCAGCAGCATGCCCCCTTGGCCTCCGTGCCATCCCGTTCCCTGACCGCCTTCGCCACCGCCTTGCCACCCCCTTCTCTGCTAGAGCCTCTGAAAAACCTCCTGCAGCGCGCACAAAGAGTCCAACATGCACCGGCCCGGCACCGCGCTCGTCTGCGTGCGCACCACCAGGCATCCGGCCACGCGCGCCAGCCACGCGTTCAGCACCTTGGCCAGCAAGCGGTAGTCCACGTTCGTCATGACTATGGGCCGCCAGTTCTGGGGCAACGTGCGGTCGCCTGTGGGCTTGGGCAGGAAGATGAGCGTGCCCTCGCCGAACGCTTCGCTCGTGCGGTCGCAGGCCAGGCACTCGCTGAAGACGCTTGCCAGCGGCGCGGCCAGCCAGCGGCGGAAGTGCTTGTAAAACGCAAAGCCGAGCCCATCAGGCCCTGGCGCCGAGCGACTCTTCCCGCTCGCGATCGCTTCCACAACCTCCGCCTCGGTGATGGGCCCCTGCAGGCTGCGTGCGTCTTCGGCGCTGAGCTGCCGAGGGACGGCGACCCCGTCCGCCCAGTCCAAGAACACCCTGCTGCAGCTCGCACTGATGCCCACCTTCTCTGCGAAGAGCTCCTCGTAATAGCGCTCCATGATGCGCAGCATGTCCTCGCCCCGCCCGCTCACCGGGTCGTCCTCAGAGCGCCGCAAGCCCCGCATCGTCGCAGATGCCCCGCTCCCTTCCCTCGCCCTAGCCCACTCGTCCCGGGCCACCACAGTCCCCGCGGTGCGATAGGTTTTCTCCGCCCGGCGTGCCCGCCCACGCTGCCGCTGATGGCATGCGATCGTCTCCCAAGCCTGCTGTAGCACAATGGGATCACACGGCAGACCGCGCGGCACTCGGGCGTAGCACTGCACAAAGCGGTCCACGGCCTGGTGGTAGCGGTGCGTGTCGCAGTCGTACGCCGCCCGCTCCTGCCTCCAGCAACGCCGCCGTGCCTCCCGCTTCACCCGCTCCCACCACGCAAGGGCGCCGCTCCCTTCCTGATCCACCTCGTACAGCCCTGCACGCCGGAGTGTCAACAGGCACGCCAGCGTCGTCTCGATGAGGCTCCGGCACGTGTCTTTCTCCATAGCCTCCGGCCGCAGGCGCCACAACCGCGGCGGCCCTCGCGGCATCACCTCCCCCACACCCAGCGTGACCCGTAACATGCCGTGATCCGACCACGGGGTGATCACCACCGTGCAGCGGTCCGTCCGTACGCACGGCGGCGCCCGCAGGTGGTCGAGGCGACTCGCGAACCACGCGTGATAGTAGGTAAACGGGGCTTGTTTCTCAGGGCCCCCCTCCTCCCCACCCTCGCCCTCAGATGTTGGTGCGTTAAGCCCCCCTTTTTGGTACTTGCGATAAACGCCCTCGTACACCCTCCGACACGACACTGGGAAGAACTCGAGGCCGTCTTCTGGGCCTCCCTCTTCACCCGCCTGCCTTTCGAGCGCCAGCCCTTTGGCCAATAAACCCCTCGAGTTCACGCTCGTCTGGCAGCAGGGGCAGCGGCTTTTGCGGGGCCTGACTTGGCCTCCCCCCCTCCTTTCCCGGGAGTCCCTCTGGGAGCCCCACGTAAGCACTGCGGTCAGCCATCCGCGAGCGGTTGTTAAAGTCGCCCAAGACCACCAGGCACCGCCTGTTCCCTGTGCCCAGCCCCCCCTTGCCCGTCATTCTAGTTGCCGTCGTAGCCCGCGGACACACCTCCCGCAAGCAGTCCCAGAACAGCTGCTGCCGTGCGGCCGCCACCGGAGCGTACAGGCCACACAGCCGGAAGGCCCATGCCTCCTCTCGGCCTTCCGCCCAGCCTTTTAAGGTCACATCGACCACCAGGAGCCGTCCCGGCACGGCCTCCACCACCGCGTCGACGACCAAGTCGTCCCGCAAGCGGAAGAGCACTCCCACCCCCGCTCCAGCGTCCTCAGGGTCGTAAGACCGGATCGAAGGCCCCGCCCGCCATAGCTGCTGAGCCTGACTGCGCTCCCGCTCGTTTACGATGTGAGTCTCCTAGAGAAACACCACATCTGCCGCCAAGCAGCCCAAGGCCGGCACGATCTCCTCCATCCGCCGCCGAGTCCGCAAGCCGCGCACGTTCCAAGTAATCAGCCGCAAGTTTAGCGCGGCTCACGTGGCCCCCTCCGGGCCCTACTCGTTTGCGCCAGCCATGAGGGGTTTCCGAAAATTAGGGTGAACTCTCCACCCTCCTCTTCTTCTTCTCCCTCCCCTCCTCCTCCTCCTCCTTCCTCCTCTTCTTCTCCATCTTCTTCCCTCTGCACCCTGTCGGCCCAGGTCAGCGCTTTCGCAGCTCCGTCCACCTGCTTCCCCTCTCGCTTCCGTTCCACTCCCACTCCTGTCACCTCGCCCTTACCGGTTTGCGGGGACTTCGCCGCAGCAAGAGCCCCCTGTTGACTTAGTTGTGCCCAATCATTGCCTTTTCCCGGCCCTCGGCCCCCGTCCTCGTCCTCGCTGTCCTCCAACTCTTCCGTGTCATCGTCCTCCCCACCTCCTCCTCTTCCTCCTTGATCCCTTCGCCGTGTCGCCCGCCCGCTCCTCTCTTTCGCCAGCTGCCGCTCCTCTCCCTTCGATCGGTCTCCGCCCGGTCTAGAGCCGCCCGCCGTCACCATCGCCGTCGTCCTAGTCGTTATTTCCGCCACGCCTTTCCCCGCCTTGCTCCCTTCCTCCTGCTGTTGCTGCTGCTGCTTTTGGAGCGCTCGCCTGTGCTTGAGCGCCAATGTCAGCTCATTCACCCACCGGAGGTACTCTCCCTCCACCACGAGGGTGCTGCCATCTTCTATGTGCCTCCACACGAGCGGCCTGACGCCTGTTTCCTCCAGCCCTTGCCAACGCCTCTGGATGCCCTGCAGTATCCTCACCATCTCCGTCTCCCTCAGCCAATCCGGCATCTCCTTTGTGGACGTGCGGGCCTTGCGCATGACCAGGATCCTACCGATGACCTCCAGCGCGAGCGACCTCGTCCTGGCCAGGTCCGTGATCGAATGGCTGATATTGCCCCGCAAGACCTCCAACAGCGGCTGCCTGGTCTTGTCCAACAAAGCGATGATTTTGTCCTGGCTGTTTTTGCAGAGCTTTTGCCCCACCGGTGCTGCGGATAGCGCTATATGAGCCACCAAAAAGCCCCACACTTTGAGCATGTCGCGCTCCGCGTAAGGCGGCTCCTGAATCCATCTGGCCTTTGCCGACATGTCTTCCTTGAGCAACTCTCGCCACTTGCCCAGGATGTTCCTCTCCCTATTGTTGGGAACCAGTTGGGACCTCCCTTCCTCTTCCTCCTCCTCCTCCTCATTGAGACCCAAGCCTTCCACATCTGAAAAGTGAGCACCAAACTCCCCTCGCAGGAAGCTGTCCACCACCTGAGCGATGTGCGCCTCTTGACTGAGCAGGCTTTTCCCCTGCTGTTTGCACCTGGCTAGCGCCTCCCCCGCTTCCAAGCCTCTCTCCATCCTCCTCTAGCACTGCCCTCTCCCTCTCTCCAGGTATTAACTTCATACCTCCACAAGGGGGCTCCCTAGAGTCCATTGACTTCATGGACCCAGGCTGTGAAGGCTCAGCTGGCTTTTGTGGAGCCTGCATGGCACCTCCCCCCATCCCACGTCTCTCCTTTGATTCTCTTGACTTTCTAGCCTCCCCAGGTCTTCTGTCCATACCTAATTGAGGGCTGCCCTCTACCTCCATCTCTTCCCCCGGCTCCTGTACCCTTTCCCTTCCGTCTGCTTGTCTATCCCACTCCTTTCCTCCCCCAGAGAGTCCCCCCTTAAGTTGCCAGGCAAACACTGTGCTACTGCTGCTGCTATTGGCAGACATGTCCCTGGCTTCCTACCCACCTCCTTCTGGTTCCCCATTGGCTCCTTGCCCAGCCACTCCATTTCTATCCGCACTTGCCAAAGGGCTGTCTAACCCTAAATCCCTCTCATCTCCATCCGCTCGCCCGACGAGGTCTCGACCCGCATATACTAATTTTTTCCTAACGGAGGTGCGTTTTTTAACCGTCGGCGGGGTCTCGATCGATCCCCCTTCCGATTCCGATTCTTTGTCACCGCTCTCTATTTCACTGGATTCGTCCTCCCACGTCCCTAAATTTAAAGGCCTCTCCCCGGAAGCGAAACCCTCCCCATCTCTTTCGGCTAAAGACCGATCCCTCCACCGAATCGGCGGAGTCGCCGTTCCACCCTCCGTTTCCTCACCGCTTTGCGGGGACTCCGCAGATGCAGAGATCCCCTGAGCACTGGTTCCGGCCCGATCACAGGATGTCTCTCGTGGCGTCTCTCCTTCCTCTTTCTCCGGAGCGCGACTCTCCATCCCTTCCGCGGAACGCTCCCGCGACCCTTCAGGGACTTCCTACGTATCCTGTGGCCTAGGAACAGAAGCTGGCTCATCCCGTTTAAGGCTTCGTCTCTGTTTCAGGTAATTAATCAGTCTTCCTATCCAGTCTATATAAGTTTGGACTGTAAGCAACGTCTCTCCGTTATTTATTTCCTTCCATATGAGAGGTCGATCCATGCTTTTTTCCGGTTTCTCCCATTCTCTGACGACCGTTTGGAAAAAGCGAATCAATTCTTCTTCGGTCAACCACTCCGGTAACCCTTTCTGCGAGGTCCTGGGCTTTCTTCTCATCAGGATTTTCTCCACAGCTCTCATGGATAAAACCCGTGCCCTAGCGACATCTCTCATGGAGTGCGTAAAGGTCCCCTTATATACTTCCATGAGGGGCCCGCTCATTTTATCGAAAACCTTTAGAATGTTATCTTGGCTGAGTTTAGAAAAATTGAGCTCCACGGGGGCATCGACAAAGGCGGCATGAGCCACCAGGAACCCCCACAACTTCACCAGGTCGCTTTTGTCATAAGGAGGTTGCAGAAGCCAGCTATGCAAGTCTTCCAGGTCGCTCTGCATTTGCTCTTCCCATTTTTAAAAAATTCTTCTCTCTGGAATTGGGCGGAAGCGTTGGGCCGCCTTCCAAACTTTCCGCATCCCGTCCCAATTCCTCCACCGTTCTCAATTCTCCATCTGAAAATAGGGTCTCCATTCTGCCTTCTAAGAAGTCATCGATGTCTCCCTCCACTAATTGTTCTAGGTCCCGCTGTACAGGCTGCAACGTTGTATTTTCCTCCTCTATAGTTAAGTGTGCCGCTTGATCTTCGTGATCTTGCACGGGGAGGGCCAAGGGAAATTTCTGCGCACTAGGGTCTCGCACCTGCAAACTAGGCATGGCAAACCCCAAATCTCCTTCTTCCCCGCGTTGCACAGCGTCCAGCGATCGTACAGAAAATTCAGAGGTCAGAACAGAAACCACCACGTCAGGGGTCTGGAAACCTTCCTCCTCTGACCGTGCATTGAATTGCACGCGTTTGGAAACAGTCCCTTTGTGATTTCTTTCTAGCTGCATGTATCTGTGAAGGCTCATTCGTCTGTGTCCCTGCCACTCCAAATCAGGCGTGGCCGTAAAGTTTGTTTGTAACTTGAGAGGGGATCTGTCCCTCCCCTCTAGCAACGACTTCCATTCTAATTTCCTGCCTCGCAAAGAGAACATCCTGTTCCGCTCTCTGCAAAAAGGCTGAGTCATTCTTTCCCTGCAAGGGGCCTAGCCTATTTAGATCACAATCTGAAGCCTGGGACTCTATTTGCCTTTCCTCCCCAGCAGAGTTAGGGCGCACGGGGCTGAAATACACAGTGGTGGAGGTCTTTTGTAAAGTCCTGCGGTTAGAACAAAGCTGTTCCGTTTTTAAATGTACAGAGTCAGGCAGTTTGTTTTTTTCTTTAATGTCAGGTAAATCCAAAACCTCCACACCCAGGAGTAAGTTTGTCCCCTGTACTTTCTTCCCTCTTTTACTCTGCCCGTTGGCTTCTTCCTGGTTATCGGGGGGTACAGTTGGTAAAACTCCCTTTCCCCCCTCTTGCTCTTTAACTTGAGTACCACTTTGCAAGTCTGAAGGATTCTCCAAACCGTCTCTCAGGGCTTTTCCACAGAAAGACTCACCATGCTGTGTGCAGTCAGCCATTTTCCCTTCTTCTTCAGCCTTGTTGTTTGCTGGCTCTTTTTCATTTTCATTGAATAAATCAGTCTTTTGGAGGGTTTCAACCCCCAAAGTCAGATCTTCCGGTTCCTCTTTCATTGCCCCACCAGTCCCCAAGTTGGGACATGGGGTTCCTACATGAATTTCATCGCAAAACGACGTTTTCCCTAACTTCTCGAAGGAGCTCAGCAAACACACGTCTTCTCCCTTCGAAGGTTAGGGTTAGGGTTAGGGTTAGGGTTGGGTTTGGGTTAGGGTTGGGGTCCGGGGTCGGGGTTGGGTTAGGTTCGGGTTCGGTTCTGGGTTAGGGTTAGGTTCCGGGTTCGGGTTCGGCTTTGCTGAAGTCAAGATATATGACGTCCACAGCATTCCCACAGTCCACAAGGGAGGTTACTCGATCAAAAAATGAGATCAGATTAGTCTGACAGGATTTGTTCCTGACAAATCCATGTTGGCTTCTGGTAATCACTGCATAGTTTTCAAGGCACTTACAGATTAACTTCTTTATAATCTGCTCCAAAATTTTCCCAGGGATGGATGTCAGACTGACTGGTCTGTAGTTCCCAGGTTCCTCCTTTTTGCCCTTTTTGAAGATAGGGACAACGTTAGCCCTCCTCCAGTCATCTGGCACCTCACCCGTCTTCCATGATTTTGCAAAGATAATAGACAAAGGTTCTGAGAGTTCTTCCGCTAGCTCTTTCATTACTCTAGGATGCAGTTCATCGGGCCCTGGAGATTTGAACTCATTCAAGGAAATTAGGTGTTCTTTGACCATTTTTTTATCAATCTCAAACTGCAATTCTGCCCCCTCAACTTCTGCTTCACTTTTTCCAGGGGTGTCATAGACCCGCTTTTGGGAGAAGACCGAGGCAAAGTAGGAATTGAGCACTTCAGCCTTTTCTTTGTCGTCTGTTATCAATTTGCCATCCTCATTAAGCAGTTGAACCACCATTTCTTTCCTCTGTCTTTTACTACTCACGTATCTGAAGAAAGCCTTTTTATTGCTTTTAGCATCCCTCGCTAATCTCAGCTCATTCACAGCTTTAGCCTTCCTGACGCCATTTCGGCACTTCTGCGCCACTTGTCTGTACTCTTCTTTTGTAGCCTGGCCTTCCTTCCACTTCCTATATGTATTGTTTTTTGTTTTCAGGTCATCTCTAAGCTTTTTGTGGAGTCACATTGGTTTCCTTTGTTGTCTTCTATCTTTTCTCCTTGTTGGAATTGTTTATAACTGTGCCTTTAAAATTTCCTTTTTTAAATACTCCCACCCATCCTGCACTCTTTTTCTCATTAGACTCATTTGCCACGGCACCTTACTTATCATAGTTCTGAGTTTATTAAAATCAGCTTTCCTAAAATCCAGAGAACGTGTATGGCTACACTCAACTTTTGTCTCCTTCATAATCAAGAATTCAAGTATGACATGGTCACTTTCCCCCAGAGTTCCCGTAACTGCCACTTTATCCACTAAGTCATCCCTATTGGTCAATATCAAGTCAAGGATTGCCGATCCTCTAGTTCCTTCCTCCACTTTCTGTAGGAGAAAGTTATCACCCACACGTCAGGAATTTCTTGGAAGGGCCGCTTTTAGCAGTATTTGTCTCCCAACAGATATCAGGGTAATTGAAGTCCCCCATCACTACTACATCACACTTCCTTGAAACACTGGCAATTTGTTTCTCAAAAGTTTCGTCCTCATCTTCTCCTTGATTGAGTGGTCGGTAGTAGACTCCGATTATCATGTTCTTTTTATTCCTTGCCCCATTTATTTTAATCCAGATGTTCTCGACGGGGCTCCCAGGCTCATCCGTCTGCATTTCTGTGCAGGGATAGGTATTTTTAACATATAGTGCAACTCCACCTTCCTTTCTAGTTCTTCTGTTCTTTTGGAACAAGTTATATCCTTCAATTGCTATATTCCAGTCATGGGAGTCATCCCTCCCTCCCTCCCTGCAGCCCTTGATTCTGGTGTTTAGATGCCTGGTCCCACAGGCGATCTCGAGGGGATTCCCCTGAGCTTTGGCAAGGAGGAAGAGGAGGAGGAGAAATCGCTGCAGCATTTGTACTCGCATGAATTGGACAAATTGCAAGAACTCACTGCTGCGGTTTTGCTGTCTTTACTGAGTCAGCGAGGGGGCAGTTGGGCTCGGCAGATTTTACTAAAGCAACAGCTTCGTAAGAGCCAGGATCAAGGTATCCTTTCTCCGAGGGTAAGAACGGGGAGCCCGTGGAATCGGGTGGGGTGGGGTGCATCACTGCCAACGCCATCTCCCGGGCATTGGTGCCTCTGGAAGCTGTGAGCCGCTGGTCCCTGCGAGAGGACCTCTCCGAGGGAACAATTTCCGGAAGGGTGGCTGAGATGCAGCCGCAGCAACAGAGTCCTGTGTCACCTGAAAGACTGAACACTTTTATTATGGCAAAGGCTTTTGTGGGCTACTTTCCACTTCATCAGAGGCATGAAGGGCTATCCTAAATGGCAGAAACAGACACTCGAAGGGGCATGGGAAGCGGGGGAGAGGACAGTTGTAACAGGGGAGGGCAGAGGGAAATGAAACGCAGGAAGCAGAGACAGTGGCACACCCAGTTCTTAGCCATTCGCAGAGCCCACCAGGCCTCCTGGGACGGGAAAGCTCATGAATCCACGTAGACCAAAGGGAATCCTGCACCCCAATTCAAGCCACGGGTGGAACTCCTGACGCAAGTGGCAATTCTGCAGTTTCACGCTGCCGCCTCCCTTTGAAGGTCCTTTGCTCAGGGAGTCCCAGTGGCAGAATCATTCCGGTTCATTGACGGATTGATCAAAGCATCAATTATGGGTATGATCAGGCCTTCCTACAGATGCAACTGCAGAGTATGACAAAGATGTAGCAAGGATCTTGATGTTGTGCAGACTTCTACTGTTACTTTCTACTGTTAGTTTTACCCTACCCTGTGCCTGCTTACCCTACCCTGTACCTGTTTGCATTCTCTTCCCCACCTTATTGTTTTACTATGATTTTATTAGATTGTAAGCCTATGCGGCAGGGTCTTGCTATTTACTGTTTTACTCTGTACAGCACCATGTACACTGATGGTGCTATATAAATAAATAATAATAATAAATAATAATACTAATAATAAGGATGGGGAAGGTGGGGAGGCGGAGAGAGGAGGGCAGCTGCTTGTAACTTCCTTTCTCTAAAACACTTTCATGCCCCCAGCCCATCTCATCAAAGCATGATTTCAAGGGAGGCCTACAAAGCAAAGGAACAAGCCACTCAATGCGACACACGCCAAGGAGAAAAACCTCCAAACGGACCAGAAGTGTATAAACGTCCTTGGTAAATAAAACAGGATCTGGCCCAGCCCCTGCAGGGGAGGCGCTGCGTCGCCCCCAAACACAGCCTTTAGGGTGGGCATGATATGGTTGTGGGGAACCACAGAGAGAGAGAGAGAGAGAGAGAGAGAAGCAGCCAGCCTGGCTCTAGCCAGGCTGGGAGGGCTGAATGGGGAGGGGGGCGCTCTGGGCACCTCAGCAAAGAAGCATGTTGTTTCACATGGGGGGGGCAAGGGGGAATTGCTTGTGCAACCCTCCCCCACAGTGCATGGCACCTTTAAGGCATAAAAGGAACCTTTTGCCCCTCTAGTCCGCTGGACTCCGTGGTTTCCCTCTCAGTACCAGCATGGAAGGCTAGAGTGCCTTTGGCCATTCAAGCCAGCAACGCTCTATGGCTCCTTTCAAGATAAAGGTTTTGAGAAATCATGGAGTTCAGCTGGCTAGAATGGCACAAGACCAGAGAGCCACCTTCTAATGAAAAGCTGGGGCGGGGGTGGACAGTTAAGACCCTGATCAAGGAGATAAGGGGGAATTAGGGAGGATTCTGTTGGTGTGTGTGGGTCAGACAGATGGTTGGGGCAGGGTGCCTCCAGCCTCAGCCATGGCTGCTTCCGGCCAAGCCCACCAACTGTCCCCTGCAGCTCACCCAGTATTTAAATGCAATATTATAGCACAAATCATGGGGAGGTCAAAGAAATGGCTGCAACTGAAACGTAGTATCGGGCTCCAGCAGTGTCCTGTTGGCTCACACCGCACACCTTGAGCAGCTCACAGTATGCATGCATTTGCCCCTGTGGCTTGCACTTACATAGTCCCTTGGAGGCAACGTCTATTCACCGCAGGCGACCAGTCCGGGTGCCCAAGTCTCAGATCCGTCCTCCTTCACGGCCCACCCTCGGCCATGCCAAGGGACATTCCTGCTGCACTTTGAGCACCGGCAGAGTCAGGCCTTCCCTTGCATGAATTTGTTGTTGTTTATTCGTTCAGTCGCTTCCGACTCTTCGTGCTTATTAAGTTTTGGGTAGACAAAGAAATTATAATTATTCATACCCTTTCTCCTGGGTTTGAAAATGTCAGAAGAGCTCCCCACATTCTAGTCAGAGCTGGGGTTTACAGGATCCCCTGCTGAGTGCATCCTTCTTTGAAGCGACTCTAGGTGTCTATTTTGATGGAACCCCATGCCACACTCGGAGCATTTGTAAGGCTTCCCACGAATATGAATTCTTCGGTGTGAGTTGAGGTGGGTGCTCTGGTTGAAGCTCTTTCTGCACTCCAAGCATTTATAGGGCTTCTCTCCTGTGTGAATCCTTTGATGCACTTTAAGAACCCTGGTATCACTGAAACTCTTTCCACACTCGGCACATTTGTAGGGCTTCTCCTGGGTGTGAATTCTTTGATGCACTTTCAGGCTTCTGCTATCACTGAAACTCTTTCCACACTCAGAGCATTTGTAGGGCTTCTCCTGGGTGTGAATCCTTTGATGCACTTTCAGGCTTCTGCAATCACTGAAGTTCTTTCCACACGCAGAGCATTTATAGGGTTTCTCCCCTGTATGAATTCTCTGGTGGGATATAAGGATTATGCGTTGACTGAAACTCTTTCCGCACTCAGAACATTTAAAGGGCTTCTCCCCTGTGTTAATTTTTTGATGTATTTTAAGGTTTCCGCTATTGCTGAAAGTCTTTCCACACACAGAGCATTTATCTGGTTTCTCCCCTGTGTGAATTCTTTGATGCGATTTAAGAATTATTCTTTGACTGAAACACTTTCCACACTCAAAGCACTTATAGGGTTTTTCTCCTGTGTGAGTTCTCTGATGTCTTTTCAGGTGCGTGCTATGACTGAAACTCTTTCCACACGTCGAACATTTATAGGGCTTCAGCCCTGTGTGGATTCTCTGATGTTTATTAAGATTTGAGCTCTGGCTGAAACTCTTTCCACACTCAGGGCATTTATAGGGCTTCTCCCCAGTATGGATTCTTTGATGCGATTTAAGTTCTGGGCTGCGACTGAAGCTCTTTCCACACTCAGAGCTCTTATAGGGCTTCTCCTCTGCATGAATTCTTTCACGTCTTTTAAGGTTTCTGCCGTCACTGAAACACTTCCCACACGTGGAGCATTTGTAGGGCTTCTCCCCTGTATGAATACTCCTCTCATGCCATTGAAGACTTAAGCTATGACTGAAACTTTTTCCACACGTGGAGCACTTATAGGGCTTCTTCCCTGCATGGAGCCTTGGATGCAAGCTGAGGGCTGAGCTGTGGCTGAATTGCTTCCCGCACTCCAAGAGTTTAGACGTTTTCTCTCCTAGGTGGGTTCTTTGATGTTTAATAAGGTCCGTCGGTTGACCAAAGCTCTTTCCACACTCAGAGCATTTCAAGAGCTTCGCCACGTCGCCACCGTCCCTAACGTCCCCTTCACAAGGTTCTTCCAGGATTGGGAGGACGTGGAAGTCCGACCCCTCGAAGGCAATGCATTTGCTCCCCCACTTTGGTTTCTCTTCCACTCCCATTCTCTGCGGCTCACCTTCTCTGCTGCTGTCCTGGCCATCACCTGCGGGGATCGGAAGAGAGATCAGGGACAAATCGGGAACAAGCGCCACGCATGGCACCTCGGGAGGGAAGGCAGAGCTGGCCAAATATACGAAGCTTCCTCTTGGTGATCGATAGCACAGGCCAGCAACGTGGCCCACAGAGCGTGGGACACTTTGCATGCCTACGGCCCTGGCATCTACGAGGGGAGGCCACGCCCACAGTGAGCCCAGGAAGGCCACTTCCGCCCGTCAAAGCAGGTAATGCGGGGCGAAACGTCGACATGGCCTTCAAGGCCCTGTCGGCCACAGACGGTTCTCTCTCAGTGTAGACACGCGCTGCCCCTTTCCCCGGGTGAGAGAGTCTCTCCACCTGCTCGTCCCCGGCCGATTCTCTTCTGGCAGATCTCTCAAGCACACAGTGGGCGGCATTTAGCCAGAAGCCACCGGGTCTGCCAGGGGGGTGCAGCGCCTGACCCGAGGGCTCCACCACGCCTGGGCACTTACCGGCTGATTCCTCGCCTTCATCGGAGTCCTCAGCCAATGGATCTTCTTGCCCGGAAATGAGCTCTGCTCTGGGAACTGCAAGCCCTGTCAAAGAAAGCAGAAACGGAGAAATCCAACCTTAATGGACATTCGGGATTTAATACCGGCTGGCCTGAAGTCCCATCAGGGTCAGAGGAAGGAGAGGTAGGTCTGGCAACTCCAGAGCGGAGCAAAAGGTCCCTGCTTGGATCCAGAAGTATCAGTCTGCTAACAGAAGCCGGCCGCTGCTTGGCCACTGTGCTGTGCGATCACGCGCAAAGGGCTGGCGGGGAGAAGGCAGCAGGCGTCTCCTCCGTGGGAAGCGAAGCCGCCATGAGCAAGGGGGGAGGGGCCCTCTAAGAACACGCCCCTCCCTCCCAGGCTGAGCCAGGAGGCCCTGGCCCACAGGCAACCCCCCACCGCGGCTACGAAAAGGAGGCGAAGTTAGGAGCAGAAGAGCTCCCCGCCAGCTCAGAAGAGGGGGCGGCGGGTGTTTTGCCACGTCCTGGAGGGCTGCAGGTACATCACCTCCCCCGCCACGCTGAAGCAAGAGGCATCATCAAGGAAGCCGGGGGAGGCAAGAAGGCTCCGTTGTGAAATGAAAGCCTGGCTGCCATTCCACCCCCTCTGGCTGCAACAGAGGGAGGCAAGGGGGGGGGCACCCACAGCCCCAGAGGTCTCGCTCCCCTCTCTCCGCTGCTTCCCTTCAAGGTGGCCACGAGAAGGCCCGTTCTGAGCCCCTCCGGCACGTTCTGGTTCCTGCTTGAGCCCCGGCGGAAGGCTCCTCAGCTCCGTGCTCTTTCCATAAAGCAATTAAAAACAAATGGGAACGAAAATGGACAGAAACATTGGCAAATGAGAATGCAAGAGAGAATAGGATGCAATAGGAGAAGGGGGAGGAGGAGGATTTGAGGAAGAAATCACTGACAACACTTCTGAACACATCAGAACCTCGAAGGGAGGCAGTTAGATCACCGGATGAGAACCGAGTTAGACGTGCGCTACAGTGTGAGGGAGCGGAGGGCCTCTGCAGAGGGCCCTGGGGGGAGAATGCGCTTGTCGCCACTGTGGGGCTCGCAGGACCAGAGCTGGCTTCTGCAAGAGGGCAGCCTGAAGATGTGCGGCAAAAGGAAATTCGGTTCTACGCTTCACTGTTAAATTAAAAACATACAAGGCACCAGGACCAGGTGGCCAATGCAGGGCGCCTTACCCAGAGAAGCCAGGTTCCGGCAGTGCCACAGGTCTCCCGTGTGACGCCCCCGGGGGGACCCCTCTGGCCTGGATCCAATGGAGCGCCTCCTCCTCCGTGAAATGCAGTGAAATGCACCGCCATCTCCTCAAAGGTCACCAGATCCTGACGGAAGAAGAAAAAGCTGCATACGTGTCCTCCTTGCAGGCAACGTAAGCATCTAAAATGTCAGCCAAGGGGAAGGGTGGAGGAGGCTCTTCTGGAAGAGGCAAACCTTTATTGGCGGCGGTCAAAACCTCCCTTCCCCTTTCAGAGGAGGAGGGAAGAGGGCGCCACCTCCTTCAGGCTCGGGGAGAGGTGCCAGAGGCAGAGTGCCCAGCCCCAGCCCCGCCTGCCGGCCTCCTCAGGGACCCCTCTCCTACCTGTTCAGGCTGCTCAGAAGCGGTTTCCATCCCTCCACAAAGAGAAGGGGGCCGGCAGGGACCTCTGAGCATAATTCCATTTCCTAGGAGGGAGACAACAGGAGGATAGTTCATACTTCATAAGCATTTTCCATTTCAGTTCCCTTTCCTCGTGAGAAATCAATCTTCCTCCACTTTGAGCATAACTCAAAGCACGGCTTTGGATGCAAGCAAAGCCTTCATCTCTTGGGAAAGGAACCCCTCCTTTGTAAAGCACGTCAGAGGGGCGAGAGAGAGAGAGAGCAGAGCCCCCTCCCAGGCCCAGGTCACCAAGGGGCACGGAGAATTAGGCCTCTCCCACAGAGCGGGGCCACGTGGAAGCAGCCCTCCAGACCACCGTTACCCAGCGACGCGGTGCTTCCGCCGCCCTCCTGCACGATCCCTCTGAGCAGCGGACGCGGAGTGGAGCCGGACGGAGCCTTCCGTGCTTCAGGCGTCACGTGGGCCAGCGTCCCCTGCACCTGCAACAGGAGCGAGAAGCCCAGGTGATTAAGGGGGACAGGAAACAGAGAGGCCCGGGGAGGGGGGGAGGGGCTGGCCACGGCCCTGGGCCACCCAACGTGCTGCCACCTGTTCACAGCCGTGCCCTGGGCACCGAGCCCGGAAGATCGGGGGTCTGGCTGGGGGCAGAGCGTTCAACCCTGGCCTCAAGACAAGGATGATTCCCCTGCCAACTGCCTCGGGACCCTCCACGAAGGGCCTGATCCACACCCTGCCGCTGTTGGATTGGGGCATTCCTCTTTGGGAGGACAGCCAGGGGAAGCCCTGGCTGGGAGAAGGCTCCACGTGTTCTCTGGAGCCCCGTCCAGATCTGTGCGCCACCCCCCCACCCCATCTCACCTGCTGCTGCTCCTCCTCCTCCTCCTCCTCGTCCGGCTTCTTCTTCTCCTCCTCCTCCCGCTCCTGCTGCTGGCTCAGGAGGAAGCCTTCGGCCAGGGCCACCGCCTAGGGAGTGGTCTCCGGTCCACACCCTCTGACCCAGCTCTCCATCTCCGGGGGCAGGACGGCCAGGAACTGCTCCAGGACGACCAGGTCCAGCATCTGGGCCTTCGTGTGCCACTCGGGCCGCAGCCACCGGCGGCAGAGGGTCTGGAGGCAGCTGCAGACCTCGCGGGGCCCCTCGGCCTCCAGGTAGCGGAAGCGCCGGGCCTCGCAGCTGCCCGCGGCGGCGGCGGCCTCCTGCCGCCCCTCCTCCGGCTTCAGGCTCTTCCGCAGCAGCGCTCGGGCCCAGAGCCCCCCGCTGCCGCCGGGCTGGCCGTCATGGGGGCCGGGGGCTGCCGGCTGGGGCTCAGCAGCCGCCTCCTGCTCCTGCTGCTCCTGCTTGGGCGACTGGTGCGGCTGCAGCTCCGCCTCCAACAGCGCCCGCAGCATCTCCTTGCTCTGCGGCCGGTTTCGCTCCGGAGGGAAGGAGGGCTGGAGCGGGGGCGCGGGCGCGGGTGACCACATGCCGCCGGGGCCCCTGGCGGGCCAGGAAGGAGGGCTCAGGGGGGTTCGGGCGGGCTCAGGGGGGCGGGGGGCTCAAGGGGCTCGGGAGGCAGAGGGGGCGGGGGGCTCGGGGACCCCCGAGGCACAGACCCGAGCGCGGGGAGGGGCGCCCCTGGCCGTGCCCCCAAAGACCCCCAAGGCCAGACCCCCTCCCCTCCAGCAGGGGCGGGGGGGGGTGCTGGGCCTCCAGGTGGGTGGGGGCCCCACTGGTGCCTCCGCACTCACCGCCAGGCGCCCTGGGAGGCTCTTCGGAGCCTCCTCCCCACCCACCCACGCACCCACCTACCCACCTTCCTTCCGTCCTTCTCCCTGCCCTGTAGGTGCCCAGCAGGGGGCGCCAGAAGGACTGAGCCCCCCTCCGCTCCGCCCACTTCTAAAGGCAGCGGCTGCCAGGAGCTTTGGGAGTAGGAGGAAGACTGGCTCTCTAAGGGTTAAAGCCACCAACGGCTGCTGTCCTAGAGGGGCTCGCGCGTGGGGCGACAGCGCTTCCGCCCAGCCTTCTGGTGGGGACGACGCCCGGGGCGCGTGTGTGTCTGGCTCTTCCCTCGCGGGAACGCGGGGCGGAGCGGGGTGGGCTTAGCCGTCCCTCGACTGGCAGCCCGGAGCTCGACTGCGTCGTCCGTGCGCCCCCGCCCCCACCCCGCGGGGCCAGCGGCGCCTCTGCCGTCCTGAGGGAGCGTCCCGGGGCGCTCTCACAAAATGGCTGTTACGGGAGGGGGGGCAGGGGTCCCAGCAACAAACTGGGACCCCCCCCGGGCCCCTTGGGCCCCAAACGCCAAGCCAGGGACCCTCCCCTCCCCTCCCCTCCACGAAGCGCAACCACAAAATAATAATTCCCATTTCACAGAAGGCGAGTCGGTGATGCGCAGAGAAAGTCACTGAACCCCCCCAATATTCTTCCCCCCCTCCAAAAGCTCACGAAACCTGCACCAAGCCGCATTGGGGAAGAGAGAGAGACGGAGAGAGAGAGAGACAGAGACACCCACACCGCTCCCCCCTCGCCACTCTTAAGATAGGGTGACGCTATGAGAAGGAGGGCAGGGCTCCTGCGTCTTTAACAGTTGTACTGTTAAAGAATTTCAGCAGGTGTCATTTGTATAGATGGAGAAGCTGGTGAAATCCCCTCTTCAGCACCACAGTGAAAGCTGCAGGAGCCCTGCCCTCTTTTAAATCTGGTCACTCTACTATAGCTCCTGCAGCTTTCACTGTGGTGATGAAGAGGGAATTTCACCAGGTTCCCCATCTATGCAAATGACACCTGCTGAAATTCCCTTTTCTATGCAACAGTGAAAGATACAGGAGCCCTGCCCTCCTTTTCATAGGGTCACCCTACTTAAGAACAGACCTCAGTTTGTATTCCCCAGGGATGCTCCTGGAAAGCGAGGCGGTGGAGGCTGGGTGGATCACACGTCACTTTGCCCTCCCACTCCCACCCCAGATGGGGCAGGGAGCCTGGCCAGGCGTCTGCAGGCACAGTGGGGCTCAAGGGCTCAATCCAGCATCTGCAGGTAAAGTCCAGTCACTGACCATAAGACCCGTAGGAATTTTGAGGTGGACAAGTTCTCTTTTCAAATGAATCATAGAATCATAGAATAGCAGAGTTGGAAGGGGCCCACAAGGCTATCGAGTCCAACCCCCTGCTCAATGCAGGAATCCACCCTAAAGCATCCCTGACAGATGGTTGTCCAGCTGCTTCTTGAATGCCTCTAGTGTGGGAGAGCCCACAACCTCCCTAGGTAGCTGATTCCATTGTCGCACTGCTCTAACAGTTAGGAAGTTTTTCCTGATGTCCAGCCGGAATCTGGCTTTCTTTAACTTGAGCCCGTTATTCCGTGTCCTGCACTCTGGGAGGATCGAGAAGAGATCCTGGCCCTCCTCTGTGTGACAACCTTTTAAGTATTTGAAGAGTGCTATCCTGTCTCCCCTCAATCTTCTCTTCTCCAGGCTAAACATGCCCAGTTCTTTCAGTCTCTCTTCATAGGGCTTTGTTTCTAGACCTCTGATCATCCTGGTTGCCCTCTTCTGAACACGCTCCAGCTTGTCTGCGTCCTTCTTGAATTGTGGAGCCCAGAACTGGACGCAATACTCTAGATGAGGCCTAACCAGGGCCGAATAGAGAGGAACCAGTACCTCACGTGATTTGGAAGCTATACTTCTATTAATGCAGCCCAAAATAGCATTGGCCTTTCTTGCAGCCATATCGCACTGTTGGCTCATATTCAGCTTGTGATCTACAACAATTCCAAGATCTTTCTCGTTTGTAGTATTGCTGAGCCAAGTGTCCCCCATCTTGTAACTGTGCATTTGGTTTCTATTCCCTAAATGTAGAACTTGGCATTTATCCCTATTAAATTTCATTCTGTTGTTTTCAGCCCAGCACTCCAGCCTATCAAGATCACTTTGAAGTTTGTTTCTGTCTTCCAGGGTATTAGCTATCCCACCCAATTTGGTGTCATCTGCAAATTTGATCAGCGTTCCCTGCACCTCCTCGTCCAAATCATTAATAAAAATGTTGAAGAGCACTGGGCCCAGGACTGAGCCCTGCGGCACCCCACTCGTTGCCTCTCCCCAGTTTGAGAAGGTTCCATTGATAAGTACTCTTTGAGTCCGATTCTGTAGCCAACTGTGGATCCACCTAATAGTTGTTCCATCTAGCCCACTTTTAGCTAGTTTGTTAATCAGAATGTCATGTGGTACTTTGTCAAAAGCTTTGCTGAAGTCAAGATATATGACGTCCACAGCATTCCCACAGTCCACAAGGGAGGTTATCCTATCAAAAAATGAGATCAAATTAGTCTGACAGGATTTGTTCCTGACAAATCCATGTTGGCTTCTAGTAATCACTGCATTGATTTCAAGGTGTTTACAGATTGACTTCTTTATAATCTGCTCCAGAATTTTCCCAGGGATGGATGTCAGACTGACTGGTCTGTAGTTCCCAGGTTCCTCCTTTTTGCCCTTTTTGAAGATAGGGACAACGTTAGCCCTCCTCCAGTCATCCGGCACCTCACCCGTCTTCCATGATTTTGCAAAGATAATAGACAAAGGTTCTGAGAGTTCTTCCGCTAGCTCCTTCTCTTGGATGCAGTTCATCGGGCCCTGGAGATTTGAACTCATTCAAGGAAATTAGGTGTTCTTTGACCATTTGTTTATCAATCTCAAACTGCAATCCTGCCCCCTCAACTTCTGCTTCACTTTTTCCAGGGGGGTCATAGACCCGCTTTTGGGAGAAGACCGAGGCAAAGTAGGAATTGAGCACTTCAGCCTTTTGTTTGTCATCTGTTATCAATTTGCCATCCTCATTAAGCAGTTGAACCACCATTTCTTTCCTCTGTCTTTTACTACTCACGTATCTGAAGAAAGCCTTTTTATTGCTTTTAGCATCCCTCGCTAATCTCAGCTCATTCACAGCTTTAGCCTTCCTGACGCCATTTCGGCACTTCTGCGCCACTTGTCTGTACTCTTCTTTTGTAGCCTGGCCTTCCTTCCACTTCCTATATGTATCCCTTTTTGTTTTCAGTTCATCAATAAGCTTTTTGTGGAGCCACATTGGTTTCCTCTGTTGTCTTCTATCTTTTCTCCTTGTTGGGATTGTTTGTAACTGTGCCTTTAAAATTTCATTTTTTAGATACTCCCACCCATCCTGCACTCCTTTTCTCTTTAGGCTCCCTTGCCACGGGACCTTACTTATTATAGTTCTGAGTTTATTAAAATCAGCTTTCCTAAAATCCAGAGTACGTGTATGGGCACGTGCCCATACACTGCTGTTAGGGCATGCCTGAAGGAAGGGTAAAATCTTGGGTAGACATCTGGCAATGCGGGGATAAATTTTATACCGCACCATTTTGTTTTGGGCATATAATATTATGTATTGTGATGCTTCAATACATTGTATTCTATTACCATCAGGTATGTTTTTTTCTGTGTTTTTTCCTTGAATATTCACAGTGAAAGGTCCTAGAGGAGTAAAAGTAGTCTTATCTAATAGGAAGTTGTATAAAGAATCCAAAAAACATGTCGTATTTAGTATAGGTATACTGACAAGAACAGAATATTATGAAATTCAGTATTAGCAACTGCGCGTATATGCCCAAAACCCTTCCTTCAGGCATGCCCTAACAGCATTTGAAGAGAAAACTTGTCCACCTCAAAATTCCTCCGGGTCTTTTGGTCAGTGACTGTTAGTAGGGCTGTGAGAGGCAACAGCCTCTTCCAGTCAGTCAGTGCAGACCGGACCGAGCTCCTTGGACTGTGCTCAACGCAGCTCCCTAAGTCGTTCTTTGGTTTGTCTCCTTGTTTAGAACCAGGAGGAACAGAAGCTACTTTGCCTTTGAGGGAAGGCTGGGGCAGATCATGCGTCAGGATAGGTGCCTGGAAGGAGACTGCAGTCTAGGGAGGAAAAGACCCTCGGAGCACTGCTCACCGGGGAGCAAGTAAGTCTCATAAGAGAGCAGCAAAGCTGAGCGCTAGTTAAGAGCGAGTAAAATATAAATCCTTTGCGCTATTGATTAAATTTCAGTGCCCCCCCAAATAGTCACCCAACCTGTTGTTTTGCAACATGTCTCTGCTATGCTACAAATAAGGAGGATGAGGCAGGAGGGGAAGAAACCTTCCTGTGGCCCTTTTTTTTTTTACTGGTTATTGGCTGGACGTCCAGTCGGCAGATCCTTGTCCACAGCAGAATCGGGGAACAAATACCAGGAGAGCAATCCTTGCAGTTGGAGGTGGCATCATCCAGAGTATGGAGGTGTTTAATGGGAAGAACGTCATGTCCCCCTTTACTAGTGGAAGAGGAAGGACATGTCTACTGGGCAGTTGCGGGGTGGGTGGGGAGAAAAGTTTCCTCACTGAGGCTTAGTAACTTGACATTTTACAGTGCCTGGAATTTCCCGTCCACCAGATTGTACACACCCAGCTCTGTTCCTTTTTCCAGAAACAAAATGAAACAATTTCCCAAATGCAACATTGACAGCGCCCTGAAAACAAACTGAAAAACACAGATGTTGTTTTAAAGTGGTTTAATGTTATCTAAAAACAATTGGAGAATGTATTTACCTACGGCGGGATGGTAGGTGGCAGCACTTGGCCTAGGATGGGTCACCGCCCAGCCTGCAACGGAGGCAGGTCAGGTTCACTTGCAGCAGGAGCCATTATGGGGACAGCGAAGGGGATTTAGGGTTCCCTGCTGTGTCCAAAGCAGCTCAATTCACAGTATTCCTAAGCAGGTGTGTGAGGAAATAGACACACACACCCAGAGCAGAGAGGCTGCTCTGTTTCTTCCCTGCCAGGAAAGCCACCTCACTGTTGCACTGGAGGGTTCTGCACTCATCCTGTGAGAAGCTGGCAGGGTAGGTGAGGCACCAAGGAATACCAATGCCCCCGCGCATGTATTCCGGTCTGGCAGGTGGCTGGAAGCCCTCCACACTCCCTGTCCCCTGTGGCAAGGCCAACCCCTTCCCCTCAAATGCATTTGCAAAACTGGATCCACTGTAGTGCTGAAAACAAACATTCAAGGGTGTTTCTCTCCTTCATCACAATCTGAAAGATTCGGGACAATTCCATCTTCATCCCTCCAAGCACACTTTCACAAGCTAAGGTGTCCAAGGAAATCAGGCTTTTTCTACAATCACATGCATGTGATTTTCTACAATCCATCCACAAGCTCAGTAAAAGGTTTTTAAAATGTTTTGGCCAAAAGTGGACTCGCCCAGATGGGTGGTGTTGAGACGGCAATCCTCATCACGATCCGGAACATTAACGCCAGGACAATCCTCAATGATGCAGATTCCTACACTTTGCTGTTTAGTTTTTAACTATACTTGCATCTTAATTTTCAGGCTCTCATTGGGCCACACAAGGTAGCCCAATGTAAACAATAAAGACTAGACCAACCAGCCCAGAAAGAGCTAAACCCCAGAAGCAGGATATCAAAGCCGGGGAAGGAAGAGGACGAAGGGTTGGGCAGCCGTGTGCCAGACCCCGCCCCATCAAGAGCCACCGCAGCCCAGAGGCCTCCTGCCTTAACCAGTCTGCCAGGCGCCTGATGGCAGGGGACCTAGCAGGATGACTGCCACGGTGCATGTGCAGGCTCACAGCGGGAGACGGCAGCCTGGGCTGGGCCCTCCAGAGGTTTTGGCCTACAATTCCCATCAGCCCATTGGAGGATGATTGGAGTTATAGGCCGAAATACCTGGAGGACCACAGCTCCCCACCTCCCCCGTTGGATTGCACCAGAGGCACTTTTAGTGCGCTCAGGAACTAGACGCATTAAAGAACCAGCCAGCTGGCCTCTTTTCAGTGCTCCGCAGCTTGATGAATCCTAACTGTGCAGCAACGGTAGTGGAACCTACAGTTAATGGATATGACGAGTTTGCCCAATTTTTTGTTGATAAGATTAATGGAATTGGAGCTGGTTTTCCTCCAGGCTTACCGTCTGAGCCGCCGCTGGAGGAGAGGATTTTCGGTCAGGTTAGACCAACCACCTGTGGCCTGGATCCATGTCCAACTTGGGTGGTGGTGGGTCCACTTTTAAAGGCAGTGGTGAATGCATCCTTGATGGAGGCTAGGGTGCCCACCTGCCTAAAATTGGCTAGTGTGCAGCCGCTCCTTAAGAAACCAACTCTTGATCCATCGCCGCTGACAAACTACCGACCGGTCTCTAACCTTCCTTTTCTTGGTAAGGTGGTAGAGAAAGTGGTATTGGAGCAGGTTCAAGAGTTTTTTCATGACTCTGATTTTCTAGATCCTTTTCAATTGGGTTTTAGACCTGGTCACAGCACGGAGACTGCCCTTGCCGCAGTCTGTGACGATCTTCTTTTAGCAATGGACAAAGGTCATCTGTCCATCCTGCTGTTATTGGACCTTTCAGCAGCCTTCGATACAGTGGACCATTAATTGTTGATTAGACGGTTGAACACCCAGGTGGGACTGGAGGGCCTGCCTCTTGCCTGGTTCCAGTCCTACTTGGATGGAAGGGCTCAGGTGGTTACTGTGGGCACCTGTACATCTACCCCCACAGCCCTTCCCTGTGGAGTTCCACAGGGTTCCACCCTCTCACCTTTCATGTTCAATGTATATGTGAGGCTGCCGGCAGAGTTAATTAGAGCCCATGGGCTGAGGTACCATATGTATGCTGACGATACCCAGTTTTACATCTCGGTGGGGTCTGACCTCGGCGAGGCAGTTGCTACTCTGTCTTGGTGCCTGGCTGAGATCTGTAACTGGACGTCTATGAGTAAACTAAAGCTTAACCCGGAGAAGACTGAGCTGATGGTGATTGGCCGAGGTCAGCGGCTGGCAGATTTGAGGCAGGAGCTCATAGATCTGCCTATTTCAGGAATCCGACCAAGGATTGTGACTGAGGACCTGCATGTTATTCTTGACCAATGTGGACCGTGGGAATGCTGTGGACATCCTATATCTTGACTTCAGCAAAGCTTTTGACAAAGTACCACATGACATTCTGATTAACAAACTAGCTAAAAGTGGGCTTGATGGAACAACTATTAGGTGGATTCACAGTTGGATACAGAATCGGACTCAAAGAGTACTTATCAATGGAACCTTCTCAAACTGGGGAGAGGCAACGAGTGGGGTACCGCAGGGCTCAGTCCTGGGCCCAGTGCTCTTCAACATTTTTATTAATGATTTGGATGAGGAGGTGCAGGGAACGCTTATCAAATTTGCAGATGACACCAAATTGGGTGGGATAGCTAATACCTTGGAAGACAGAAACAAACTTCAAAGTGATCTTGATAGGCTGGAGTGCTGGGCTGAAAACAGCAGGATGAAATTTAATAGGGATAAATGCCAAGTCCTACATTTAGAAAATCGAAACCAAATGCACAGTTACAAGATGGGGGATACTTGGCTCAACAATACTACAAACGAGAAGGATCTTGGAATTGTTGTAGATCACAAGCTGAATATGAGCCAACAGTGCGATAGGGCTGCAAGAAAGGCAACTGCTATTTTGGGCTGCATTAATAGAAGTAGAGCTTCCAAATCACGTGAGGTACTGGTTCCTCTCTATTTGGCCCTGGTTAGGCCTCCTCTAGAGTATTGCGTCCAGTTCTGGGCTCCACAATTCAAGAAGGACACAGACAAGCTGGAGCGTGTTCAGAGGAGGGCAACCAGGATGATCAGGGGTCTGGAAACAAAGCCCTATGAAGAGAGACTGAAAGAACTGGGCATGTTTAGCCTGGAGAAGAGAAGATGGAGGGGAGACATGAGAGCACTCTTCAAGGACTTGAAAGGTCGTCACACAGAGGAGGGCCAGGATCTCTTCTCGATCCTCCCAGAGTGCAGGACACGGAATCATGGGCTCAAGTTAAAGGAAGCCAGATTCCAGCTGGACATCAGGAAAAACTTCCTGACTGTTAGAGCAGTACGACAATGGAACCAGTTACCTAGGGAGGTTGTGGGCTCTCCCACACTAGAGGCCTTCAAGAGGCAGCTGGACAACCATCTGTCAGGTGTGCTTTAAGGAGGATTCCTGCGTTGAGCAGGGGGTTGGACTCGATGGCCTTGTAGGCCCCCTTCCAACTCTGCTACTCTATGATTCTATGACACATCTGTCAATGTGAATGCCATAGGGCATTATGTCGCACATTGCTGTAGGGAATGATGGAACATGGGAAGAGTACAACCACCTTACAAACAAGAAATCATTATCAGAAAAAGCAAAGAAATAATTTGTGATCTCATGATTTACAGCACATGAAAAAGACCAAGGGATTACTGAACCTGAACCATCCTGAAGTTGACATTGCAAGTATCACTTTACTGAAAAGTTTATGTTTTGACTTAGTTGTCAATAGTAAAATATGAGAGTTTCTAGAAGACTTATCTTTACTCAGTGTGGAGAATTACAAGAGATTTCTTTATTCAATGTTAACATAAATATTTATTTTCTATACAGTGACTTTACATGATTTTTTTCTCATTCACCACACTGCACCTAAAGGTATGTTGTTTCACACTACAGGATGCGGCACAAAACTCGGGGTTTGCGGCACAAAACGGCACAAAGCTAGCACAAAACTTTGGCATATGTTTGGAAAGGATTCTAGGTTGGGGGGTTCCAAGTTAACAGAGCCCAAAACATGTGATGTGTTGGACTTCCCGTCCTAACAGCTAACATCGTTAACATTGGGTTTTAAGTACCAAGTTCCCTGATTTATTGCTGATTGGACTACTCGGTGGACAGGTACACAGGGCATAACTTTTCTTCTAATAAGCAGCTCCTGCATTCTACAACTACCACCTATTTATAGTTTTTTATATGCTCATGCCCTGGAACAGATGATGATGATGATGATGATCATCATCATCATCATCATCACCTCTTTCTGGCTCATGGCGGTTTTTCTTTAGATGGACACGAAGGCCATTGCCAACTCATGCTGTCTTTTACAGATTCAGGTATTTCCTGACAATTGTGCATGTTTTCAGTATGACTGATTTCTGGATCTTGGTGTGGATGTATTTTGGTAGGCCCAGTTTCTGAAAGTTTTCTGTATATTTTTTTCATGTGATGCGAGTGACTGATGTGAGTAATGGAATAACTGCGCCCTTGTATTAATTGTATTTATTACATTTATATACCGCCCCATAGCTGAAGCTCTCTTGGTGGTTTACAAAAAACAAAACAGTGAATGTTTAAAACAAATATAATTTAAAAGCAGAAAATGCATAAAAACAGTCAAAATCCATTGAAAACAACCATTTTAGGGTCAGTTAAAAAACTCTGCATATGCTGTTCAATGAATTATAGAGATGACTTATACCGATGAGGCCTCTACAGCTGGCTCAGATCAAGCACCATAGATTACAAAGGTGTTCTATTTCTCAGGCTTTTTCTACAATTACAGGGGCCCATTCATGAAAGGCTCCATTCACAAATCCAGTATAAGGGTTAACTAATCTTTTGGCCAAAAGTGGACTCACACGGATGGGTGCAGGCGGGTGGGTGGTGTTGAAACCACGTGCTTCATACAGGCGTCGCTTGCCTGCTCCCCTCCACCCTCCCCGCCGGAGCTGGCCTCTTACCGGCGGGCGACCTCCTCTCCATCCCACGGCGAGGGCTCGCGGCTGGCAAGGGGCAGAAGCACAGGCCCGAGGGGGGCGGCTCCCTCTCTGAAGCACAGGCAGAGAACCACAGGCCGCCCCCCCTCCGGCCTCCAAACGGTCCCTCAGGAGGAACCTCTGCCCCCTGCGCTCCGGCCACAGTCCTCGCGGGTGGGGGGGAAGGCGGAACTTCCGGGCAGGAAGGGAAGGAAAAGGCGGAGCGTCACCCGACAGCGGCCATGTTGGGTGTGAGGGGAAAGGCGGTACTTCCGGGCAGGGAGGGAAGGAAAAGGCGGAGCGTCGCCCGACCGCGGCCATGTTGGGTGTGAGGGGAAAGGCGGTACTTCCGGGCAGGGAGGGAAGGAAAAGGCGGAGCGTCCACTGAAGGCGGCCATGTTGGGTGTGAGGGCGAAGGCGGTACTTCCGGGCAGTAAGGGAAGGAAAAGGCGGATCGTCAACTGAAGGTAGCCATGTTGGGTGTGGGGGGAAGGCGGTACTTCCGGGCAGGAAGGGAAGGAAAAGGCGGGACGTCGCCCGACCGCGCCAATGTTGGGTGTGAGGATGGACCCCACAGGCCCCTACGAAAGCCGCTTGGCACTCCTTATTTCCTGGGCTGAGGCAGCAAGACGCCCTGTGTTCTTTCAGGGCAGGGGAGGCGACAGCCCCCCGCCCCCCCCTTCAGGCGGGCAAAGGAAGCTGGCCGTGGTAGAAACCGCTGAGGCCGCGCGGAGGAGCAGCGCCTGACCTCTCCGGCCTGGCTCGGCAGTGTGGGAGCTGCTGCTGCCGCCGCCGCCGCCTCCTCCCTCTGCGCTCTCGCAGGGCGCGCGCGCGTGGGGGTTGCAAGGGGTAGCCAGGGACTTCTGGATGTAAACAGTGGCTGCTGGGCCCCTTCCAACCCAAGGGACAAATGTCCTTTCGGAGAAGGCTAGCCATGGCTACTAGCCCTGCTGGCTATGTGCTACCAGTTGCTGGGGAACATGGGTGGGAAGGTGCTGTTGCACCCTGTCCTGCTTTGTTGGTCCCTGGCTGACAGCTGGGTGGCCGCTGTGTGAACAGTGTTCTGTATGAAAATGCACTTGAACTACTTTTTTAAAGAGTCGTTTGGCGGGGGGGGGGGGGGAGAGGAAGAGCAGGAAGAAGACCCCCACACGCACACACACACATGGGTAGGAAGACCCACACGGCAGAGCTCTTGTTCTCTTCTATCCCCAGGCCTGGCTGGAGCACCAGAGGGACCAGTTCCAAATCCATGAGAACAACTTCCTGGCCTTTGATGCCATGTGGCACGCAGCGCAGGGCATGGGCCGGGCGATCCAGGGCAAGACCGACTATGGCCTCATAGTCTATGCTGACAAGGTGTGTCGAGGGGCAAATCATGATGGATGAAGGAGGGACGGGAGCTGCGGGGCAGGGGGTGGGTTTGACCTCTGCGGTAAGAGGTGGGTTGGTGAATGGCTGCTCCCCATGCCGGCACCATTCACACGGCTCCCCTGTAATCCTCAGCAGCGTTTCGCCTGGGCTGACAAGCGAGGCAGCTGGGGATTACGTGGCTGCAAGACAAGAATTATGGAAAAATACACCGTTAGCTAGGCAAAAAGTGGATCCCGATGTTAAGGGATAAGATGTGATCTGTGCAGCTTTAATATTTAAGCCAGCCTTCCCCAAATTGGTGCTCTTCCAAGATTTTGGACCACAATCCCCAGCTTTCCATTGGCCCTGCAGGCTGGAACGGATGGGTGCTGAACTCCAAAACATCTGGAGGGCACCAGGTTGGGGCAGGCTGATCTAAACCCACGATTATAGACAAATACACCGGTTTCTAGACCACAGCTTCCTATTCCTTGATACTCAAAATTTTCAGCGTAGAATGAGCCAAAAGAGAAATGCCACTTCAAACAAGTAGAAATTTAGATTACAATCTTCTCTTACTCATTTATTACTTGCTTAAGGCAAAAAAGAGTCTAGAAGAGACTGGCAAAAAAACCCTAGTTGCTGTCTAGGAAAAACACAAGCAAAGTTGAGTACCATTCCTACGTACAAGAGAAGCGCAATAGCGCCAGCAACCCTCAGTGGCTTTCAAAAAGAACACTGATACTGCAATCGCTGAATCAGCCCACTATGACCAGGTTGGCATGATCGCAAGCTGCAGCTCATGCCTCATCATCCGTGTGGGCAGGGCTTGTTTTGTCATCTGAATCCAGGTGGCAAGGTTGTTAGAGAGGGAGATGAAATTCCAGAGACCCAACAACCCATGGGTTATTGTTGTTTTTATGTTTCTGATGATTTTTGAATTTTGTATGCTTTTTTAATGTTTGCTGTTTTAAACCTTTGTAAACCGCCCAGAGAGCTTCAGCTATGGGGCGGCATATAAATGTAACAAATAAATTATTGGAGGATTTTTTCCCCATCCAACAAGCCAAGACCGCCTGGGCTCCGACCACACGACAAGTGCAGGATGGGGGATTAGGCAACTGGTACCCAGCATGAGCCGCTGCATAAACAAAGCACCCACCATGGCTTGTTGAAGTGATGGTGATCGTGCGAACTGGCCCAATGGCTTGGATCCTAAAGATCACTTATGGAGGTTAACAGTCCTTTGCTCTCTCCCACCCCACTCCCCGCAGCCATCTGTGCCCCTAACAAAAAGCTCTCCCCAAAATTGTTGGATATGGTACAGGGGGGCATCACACAAGTATCAGTGATAGGGCTAAGTCCCCTCTGCTTCAGGCAGCCTCCCACATTTTTTTCAGGAGCCCCCACCCTCCAGAAAGGCTTTTCAGGATTACAGGTGGGTGCAGAATAAAACCAATGTATTTTGCCAAGCACTCAGCTGGCCCAGCCAAGCAGGGCTTGGAGAACCTGCAGGGCGAGCGCCTTGCACGGTCTGCAATCCCAAGTGGCATCTGCCAGGTGCTTGTCATGGCAGTGGGCTGATGATGGCTGTACCCTGAAACCAAGAGTCAGGTTCAAGCCTTTCTGATTTCTTCTGATTTGATGTAATGACATGGGGCCCCAGCTAGGCCCATGCCTGTGTTGGTGGTGGGTAGAACTTGATGATCCGTGATGTTTGGGACCAAAAACAGGCAAGGCCAGGGTTAGGGGTTAAGATGTATTTTGGGGGGTGGGGGGGAAGATAATTTTTTTTATTTAAAAATATACTACCAAATCATATTACAAAAATTATACAAAAACATGTACAAAGCATATACATTTCACATGCAATAATTTCTACAAAATTATGCATAAAGCATTTCTTTAACTTTTACGTTATGTATACAAACTACAATGTGTTAAACTGAAAACAAACCTTTATTAACTTTAATTTCCTTTTATTGGCTATTTTCACTTTTATTGAATCATGTGATCCCTGGTGTTGTCCTTTTTTTCCAGGGCCAGAATTTTTGCCACTGTGCGCTACTCATTCTTTCTCGTTCTACCATGGCTAAAGTATCTATTTTATTTATAATAAATCCTACTGTGTGTTGTATATTTTGTTCTGACTTTTTTGTTCTTTGTACAGAGAAGGCGAGGATAACCATAAGTTTAATTAATCTTATTGTCGTCCATGGTACATTCCACCATTCTACCCCTTTCTTTTTTGAGCTGAGTTTTATAGGGCCCTTGATTGCATTTGGAGGGGGGAGGCCAGACACCATAGTCTCCCAATGTTGGTCCTTTAGGGTAGGCCATTGTAGCACCACCAATAATTGTTCCCATGTTCTCCTAGCTGACGGACATTGTTTTACAAAATGCTCTACTGTTTCTTTACAGGGACGGTCAGCAAAAGTGACTTGTTTCATGCATTCAAGCCTTGGACAAAGTTGTTCAATTTCTTTAAACCACGGGTTAGCTGCATTTACATTTAAAACCTGATGATACGCTCTCCATCTGCTTTCCCACAAATGGTACGGCACCCTTTTATCAATAAAAGTCAGGAGAGGGTATTGTGGCTTTTTTAGATAAAGCGACGAAGACTGTTTTTGTTGTTTTTTCCCTTCTTCTTGCTTATAGAGGTTAGGGGTAGGGGTAGGTTGAATATTTTTTTAGGTTGAATTTTTTTATTAAATTAAAATCTTTCTACATATAATTTTACAACTACATTCAAGATACCATCACAAATATGATACTCTCTTGACTTTTGGTTTTACTCATACACTTGCTCAGTCCCTAAAGTTACCACTAATATATCATTCAAGTTATATTCACTAATGACATTTCTGTATAACCTTAAGTAATTGGTGCATCGGCATTGGATAAACAAGGCCAAAGTTTCCTCCATTGAACTGGGGAAATCCTTCCTTTCTCTTCTCTACTAATGTTTTTAATTTTTGTCTGAACAAAAGTTACAGCACTTACTTCATTCACCAAATACTTTTCCTTAATCTCCCTTTGTCTTTGGTAAACTAATGCCATAATTATAAACAGGTGAATCAACCTTATTGTAGTCCACGGTACTGTAAAAAAGGATAGCACCACCTTTTTATCCTCTTCCCATCTTCTTTTCCGAGGTACTTGTTTCCTGGGTCCATTCAAAGGAGGCGTGGGCTCATTGCCTGATGTGATAGTTTCCCAATCTGGAGAAGCGAGATCTGGCCAGTCCAGGGCTGTGGATATAGCTTTCCATGTCGCAAGTGATGCAGGGCAGTCTTTGACAAAGTGTTGCACTGTCTCTTTTTGCACTGTCCCTTTTACAATAGCTGTTCTTTGACATTGTCAGGTTTGTGCCGACTCAGCCAGCCATGGGCAGGTTTGTGCCAACTCAGCCAGCCACGGTCTCGTCCCTTGTAGATTATACACTTGATGGTATAATCTCCAACTCAAGTCCCATAACTTAAACGGTACCCTCTTATCCTTAAAATAGTCAATAGGATACATCGGTTACACATAATTATAGCTAATTATACATTACAATTACAGATGTCCATATAGGCAATAATCCCTAAGCATATCCAGTTTAAGTTGAACCAGTCTTCTGGCCAAAAGTAGACTCACATAGATGGGTGTGGACGGGTGGCGTAGAAATGACATTCTGTATCATGTGGAAACGCAGCCCTGGGTTTCATCACCTTATGGGTTAACCAGGGCCAGGAGAAGGATGGGGGGCGTACCACCCCGTGGACTCTTGGACCTCTGATGCTGTCCTTCTGGGAAGGCTGCCTTGAAGTTGCGTATTGCAACGGTTCCACTCCCGCCTAGAATGCCTCTTAGACAAAGTGGGCATAGGGGAGAATGGATCTCTCCTAGGGCAGCATTTCACCCCATGCTTTTTGACAGCTACATGAAACCGCCGGGAGAGGTTCTCCAGGGGAGCTGGCTGAGGCAGCACCCAGGACACCTCGCTTCGCCGCTCCTTCTCAGCTCAGAGAACTGAGGCCGTGGAAGCTCTGAACCTGCGCCTGGGCAGGAGAGTGGGCTGGATGAGGGCCCATGAACCGAGAGTCAATCCAGACGCGACGTAAGAGCTATTTGTGGGCGGTTCATCGATCCGGTTAAGTGACAGTCACCTTGTTCTGGAAGGGGTTTTTCAGGCCTTCTAAAGGGTGAGGTCTGCCGTGCGGAGATGATGGCGGATCCGTCCTCGTCTGCAGAGGCACAGGATCCTTCGGGGGCTCAGAGCACCACCTGTTCAAGGAATCCTTTTTTACTTCTGATTAGTAGTTATTTTAGTTATTATTGGACTCTTAGTGATTTTCTCTCCTGTTGCTTTTAGTTTAGTGAATTTATTTCCATTGTCTTGGCCGGTTTTATTCTGTATTAGCTGTATTCTCTTTTAATTTCTTATTCTTTTAAATATTTTGTACACCAACTTTGGGCTTGGGGGGAGGTAAAGTGCAGTAAATAAAAAGAAAAAATAGAACTAAATTAAAATAAGCTACAACTAAAATACAAAGGGAAATAAAAAAAACTGTGACCCCCATTGAAAGCCGCTCTGAGCCACTGTGGGAGTCTGTGCCTCTACGGACAACGGTGGAACCGTGACCATCCCCACCCCAGACGTCACCCTTTAGGAAGTGTGTATACCCTCCCCCACCAGAACAGGGTGAATGTCACTAAGCCGGAACGATGACCCACCTGCAAACAGTACGTCTGTTCTGTCTGGATTGAATCTGAGTTTGTTGGCCCTCATCCAGTCCATTCTCCTGCCCCTGAGCTGGTTCAGAGCTTCCACTGCCTCAACCCTAAGAGCTGAGAAGGAGAAGCACTGGTGAGGCCTCAGGCCGCGGCCCCGGTTAACGTCTCCTGGCGGTTTGATGTAGATGTTGGGAAGAATGGGGGTCAAAAAGATCCTTGAGGCCCCCTGTAGCAATCCTGGCGTAGGACAGAGACATCATCTCCTGACACCGCCACCTTCAGTATTCTAGGCAAGAGCAGAAGCCTCGCAACACACAACTTCCCACCCCCACTCAAGACAGCCGTCCCAGATGGAGAGCATAAGAGGAACAAGAGAGTCCACGGGTTGCAGGTCCCCTATTCTTCTGCCGGCAAAGAGACAGGGACAGCAGCAGGATTGCACGCCCCTCCCTGTCCCTCTCTTGGCACAGGTCGAAACGAGTGACCCCCCTTCTCTAAAGCAGGAGCAGATGACTCATGCCTGTGACCCCCTTGGAGCTGGATCAATTATTAAGGGATTTCTACTTCTCAGTTGTTTTCTACAATTACAGGTGTCTGTACAGGCAATAATCCCTTCGCACATCCAGTTTAAGTTCAATCAACCTTCTGGCCAAAACTAGACTCAGACGGGTGGCTTTGAAATGACGTTCCTCGTCATGATGCAGAACACAAAGACCAGGACCGTCCTCAGCAACACGTAGGGGCGCGAGCAGTCTTGTTCCTCCTGGAACTTCTCCGTGGGGGAAAAAAAGGCAGGAACTTATTTAACGGTCCATCACAGTGAAACACGCAAGAATATCTTTTTGTCTGTTACATATCCAAACAAAAGATCTGATAAACAGTAGTTGCCTCCCTAAACATATCTCGTGGCTGCCTGAACTCGCTTCTCACAAGAACATCAGGCCTGCAGGATCCACTTTCCTTCTGAGAAAAACCCTGCGAACCACCACCCAGGACGAGTTGCAAAATAGGAGTGCAGGAAACTAAGAATATGAGGCCCCTGCAGCTGGCTCGGACCAAGCATCAGAGGTTATGAAGGCGTTTCTATTTCTCGGGCTTTTTCTACAATCGCATGCATGCAATAATCCGTTCACAAATTCAGTACAATGTTTAACAAACCGATTGGCCGAAAGTAGACTTCTACGATGGGTGGTGTGGAGACGGCACTCCTCATCAGGATCCAGAACATTAACGCCAGGACAATCCTCAGCGACGCAGAGAGACCTGGGCCAGCCATGATCCTTCTGGACTTCGCCTTCCAACAAAACGAGGGGAAGGTTTTGAACGGCACTGCAAGACACACAAGGATACTATTTCCATGCTCAAACGAATGCACGCCACACAGTATTTGTCTTCTGAAACCATCCACTCCACTGGCTTCTCTAAGATGGAACCCTCCGTCCCCCGCGGCACGCCCTCAAAGTTAGCAGAGCTTGTGGAAGCGTGGCAGCAGTCCCAGTCACCGGTGGCAATGGGGAAGAAACCCCCACGGGTGCAAGGACAGAACCCAAGGAGTGTGGAAGTGCAGGAGAAGCTAGAGCAACTTTGAGGGCGTGTCTTTGACACGGCAGGCCACTGAAAGGGACCTGAGCGAATTCACGAGGGGTATGATACTTTTTGGTATCTACACTCGTCCCCTTTCATGCATGGCCCTCGGTAATCCAAAAGCCCCCCCCCCCGCACACACGGAGCCAGATGTTCTAGAGCACCTCCCCCAGAAGTCATGACTTAGCTTTTGTAGTCCATCTGAGGAGCTACCGGCCTCCTGCAGCCTGGGCCGGAAATGGAGACCACAGATTTATCTCTGGTGGAGCAGTGCCATCCAGGAGGAAGCGTAGCTGTTGTAACATCTCGCATATGTCGGGTCGGTGGACTTTGGGCTTGCAGAATCGGCTTTCTTTCCTGGAAGAAACCTGGGACCCAACACTCAGAGCCAGGTGCAAACTAGACATACCCTAAGAAAATGGGAGCAGGGCGTCCCCGAGCACCTCCTCGGGCCCGGACCCAGTGGAGATGCCTATCACAACCGAGCCCATCAGCTTCATTGGCCAACGGCTGGCAGAGTGCGATGGCATTGGCCGTGGCTACTTACTGATCTAGCTGCCCCGTTGAGACCAGATAAACTTCTGTATCATGTGGAAATGCAGCCCTGGGTTTCGTCACCCGATGGGTCAACCAGGGCCAGCAGAAGGATGGGGGCGTGGCGTGCCACCCCGTGGACTCCCTTGGACCTCTGATGCTGTCCTTCTGGGAAGGCTGCCTTGAAGTTGCGCATTGCAACGGTTCCACTCCCGCCTAAAATGCCTCTTAGACGAAGGGGGCGTAGGGGAGAATGGATCTCTCCTAGGGCACCATTTCACCCCATGCTTTTCAACAGCTACATGAAACCGCCGGGAGGGGTTCTCCAGGGGAGCGGGCTGAGGCAGCACCCAGGACACCTCACTTTGCCTCTCCTTCTCAGCTCCAAGAGCTGGGGCCGTGGAAGCTCTGAACCAGCGCCTGGGCAGAAGAGTAGGCTGGATGAGGGCCCATGAACCGAGAGTCAAGCCAGATGAGACGCAAATGCTATTTGTGGGCGGTTCATCGATCCGGTTAAGTGACAGTCGCCCTGCTCTGGAAGGGGTTTTTCAGGCCTTCTAAAGAGTGAGGTAAGCCGTGCGGAGATGATGGCGGATCCGTCCTCACCTGCAGAGGCACAGGCTCCCTCGGGGGCTCAGAGCACCACCTGTTCAAGGAATCCTTTTTACTTCTGATTAGTAGTTGTTTTAGTTATTATTGGACTCTTAGTGATTTTCTCTCCTGTTGCTTTTAGTTTACTGAATTTATTTCCATTGTCTTGGCCGGTTTTATTCTGTATTAGCTGTATTCTCTTTTAATTTCTTATTCTTTTAAATATTTTGTACACCAACTTTGGGCTTTGTGGGGAGGTAAAGTGCAGTAAATAAAAAGAAAAAATAGAACTAAATTAAAATAAGCTACAACTAAAATACAAAGGGAAATAAAAAAAACTGTGACCCCTGCTGAAACCCACATGATGAAAAGCCACTCTGAGCCACTGAGGGAGCCTGTGCCTCTACGGACAACGGTGGAACCCTGACCATCCCAACCCCAGACGTCACCCTGTAGGAAGTGTGTATACCCTCCCCCACCAGAACAGGGTGAATGTCACTAAGCCGGAACGATGACCCACCTGCAAACAGTACGTCTGTTCTGTCTGGATTGAATCTGAGTTTCTTGGCCCTCATCCAGTCCATTCTCCTGCCCCTGAGCTGGTTCAGAGCTTCCACTGCCTCAACCCTATGAGCTGAGAAGGAGAGGCACTGGTGAGGCCTCAGGCCGCGGCCCCGGTTAATGTCTCCTGGCGGTTTGATGTAGATGTTGGGAAGAATGGGGGTCAAAAAGATCCTTGAGGCCCCCTGTAGCAATCCTGGCGTAGGACAGAGACATCATCTCCTAACACCGCCACCTTCAGTATTCTAGGCAAGAGCAGAAGCCTCGCAACACATGACTTCCCACCCCCACTCAAGACAGCCTTCCCAGATGGAGAGCATAAGAGGACCAAGAGAGTCCACTGGTTGCAGGTCCCCTATCCTTCTGCCGGCAAAGAGACAGGGACAGCAGCAGGGTTGCACCCCCCTCCCCATCCCTCTCTTGGCACAGGTCGACGCAAGAGCGACCCCCCCTTCTCTAAAACAGGAACAGATGACTCATGACTGTGACCCCCTTGGAGCTGCCTCCCATAAAGCTTCAAAGATTATTAAGGTATTTCTAATTCTCAGTTGTTCTCTGCAGTTATAGTTTTTATTCATTTATTTATTACGATTTTATACTGTGCAATAGCCGAAGTTCTCAGGGCAGTTCAGATGTGCATGCAGGCAATAATCCATTCACAAATGCAGTTCAAGGTGAACCAATCTTCTGGCTAAAAGTAGACTCACACGGATGGGTGCGGACGGGTGGCGTTGAAATGACGTTCCTCATCATCATCTAGAACAGAAAGGCCAGGACCATCCTCAGCAACACGTAGGGGCGCGAGCCAGTCGTGTTCCTCCTGGAACTTCTCCGTGGGGGGGAAAAAGGCAGGAACTTATTTAACGGTCCATCACAGTGAAGCACGCAAGAATATCTTTTTGTCTGTTACATATCCAAACAAAACACCTGATAAACGGTAGTTGCCTCCCTAAACATATCTCCCCGTGGCTGCCTGAACCGGCTTCTCAGAAATAAAATTCTGCCCACCTCACGGCATGCCTTTAAAGTTAGCTGAGCTAGTGGCAGCGTGGCAACAATCCCAGTCACCGCTGGCAAAGGGGAAGAGAGCCGAAGTGGTGCAAGAACGGAACCCAAGGAGTGAGGAAGTGCAGGAGAAGCCAGAGCAACTTTAAGGGCGTGCCGTCGATACGGTAGGCTACCGAAAGGAACCTGTGCGAATTCACAGGCGTACCATGTGCGAATTCAAGAGCGTATGTAGCCTAGGCTCTTAACTTTCCTGCCCCCTCGGCTGCCTAAAAATCCCTCCACCCACGCTTAGCTTGACCTTGTATGGCACCACACACCAGAAAAAGTAACTTAGCTGTTTTACTCGATCTGATGACCTGTCCGCCTCCTGTTGTGTCAGCTGGAAAGGGAAACCGTCGTCTTACTGCTGGTGAAAGGGTGCCGTCCGTGAGAAAGCCGAGTTGTTGCAGCTTCTCGTAGATCTGGGATGGAGAACATCAGGCCTGCGGGATCCGCTTTCCTTCTGAGAAGAACCCTGCGAACCACCACCCAGGACGAGTTGCAAAATAGAAGTGCAGGAAACTAAGAATATGAGGCCTCTGCAGCTGGCTCAGACCAAGCATCAAAGGTTATGAAGGCGTTTCTATTTCTCGGGCTTTTTCTACAATCGCATGCGTGCAATAATCCGTTCACAAATTCAGTACAATGTTTAACAAACCGATTGGCCGAAAGTAGACTTCCACGGACGGGTGGTGTGCAGACGGCATTCCTCATCAAGATCCGGAACATTAACGCCAGGACAATCCTCAGCGACGCAGAGAGACCTGGGCCAGCCGTGATCCTTCTGGACTTCGCCTTCCAACAAAACGAGGGGAAGGTTTTGAACGGCACTGCAAGACACACAAGGATACTATTTCCATGCTCAAACGAATGCACGCCACACAGTATTTGTTTCCTGAAACCATCCACTCCACTGGCTTCTCTAAGATGGAACCCTCCGTCCCCCGCGGCACGCCCCCAAAGTTAGCGGAGCTTGTGGAAGCGTGGCGGCAATCCCAGTCACCGGGGGCTAAAGGGAAGAAGCCCCCACGGGTGCAAGGACAGAACCCAAGGAGTGTGGAAGTGCAGGAGAAGCTAGAGCAACTTTGAGGGCGTGTCCTTGACACGGCAGGCTGCCGAAAGGGACCTGAGCGAATTCACGAGGGGTATGATACTTTTTTGGTATCTACACTCGTTACCTTTCATGCGTGGCCCTTGGTAGTCCAAAAGCCCCCCCCCCCCCCGCACACACGGAGCCAGATGTTCTAGAGCACCTCCCCCAGAAGTCATGACTTAGCTTTTGTAGTCCATCGGAGGAGCTGCCGGCCTCCTGCAGCCTGGGCCGGAAAGGGAGACCACGGATTTATCTCTGGTGGAGCAGTGCCATCCAGGAGGAAGCGGAGCTGTTGTAACATCTCGCATGTGTCGGGTCGGCGGACTTTGGGCTTGCAGAATCGGCTTTCTTTCCTGGAAGAAACCTGGGACCCAACACTCAGAGCCAGGTGCAAACTAGACATACCCTAAGAAAATGGGAGCAGGGCGTCCCCGAGCACCTCCTCGGGCCCGGACCCAGTGGAGATGCCTATCACAACCGAGCCCATCAGCTTCATTGGCCAACGGCTGGCAGAGTGCGATGGCATTGGCCAGGGCTACTTACTGATCTAGCTGCCCCGTTGAGACCAGATAAACTTCTGTATCATGTGGAAACGCAGCCCTGGGTTTCGTCACCCGATGGGTCGACCAGGGCCAGCAGAAGGATGGGGGGGGGCCGTGCCACCCCGTGGACTCTCTTGGACCTCTGATGCTGTTCTTCTGGGAAGGCTGCCTTGAAGTTGCGTATTGCAACGGTTCCACTCCTGCCTAGAATGCCTCTTAGACAAAGTGGGCGTAGGGGAGAATGGATCTCTCCTAGGGCACAATTTCACCCCATGCTTTTTGACAGCTACATGAAACCGTCGGGAGAGGTTCTCCAGGGGAGCGGGCTGAGGCAGCAACCAGGACACCTCGCTTCGCCTCTCCTTCTCAGCTCAGAGAGCTGAGGCCGTGGAAGCTCTGAACCAGCGCCTGGGCAGGAGAGTGGGCTGGATGAGGGCCCGTGAACCGAGAGTCAAGCCAGACGAGACGCAAGTGCTATTTGTGGGCGGTTCATCGATCCGGTTAAGGGACAGTCGCCCTGCTCTGGAAGGCGGGTTACAGGCCTTCTAAAGAGTGAGGTAAGCCGTGCGGAGATGACGGTGGCTCCGTCCTCGTCTGCAGTGGCACAGGCTCCCTCCGGGGCTCAGAGCACCACCTGTTCAAGGAATCCTTTTTACTTCTGATTAGTAGTTATTTTAATTATTAGTGGACTCTTAGTGATTTTCTCTCCTGTTGCTTTTAGTTTAGTGAATTTATTTCCATTCTCTTGGCCGGTTTTATTCTGTATTAGCTGTATTCTCTTTTAATTTCTTATTCTTTTAAATATTTTGTACACCAACTTTGGGCTTTGTGGGGAGTTAAAGTGCAGTAAATAAAAAGAAAAATTAGAACTAAATTAAAATAAGCTACAACTAAAATACAAAGGGAAATAAAAAGAACTGTGACCCCAGTTGAAACCCACATGATGAAAAGCCACTCTGAGCCACGGAGGGAGCCTGTGCCTCTACGGACAACGGCGGAACCGTGACCATCCCCACCACAGACGTCACCCTTGAGGAAGTGTGCAACTCCCTCCCCCTCCAGAACAGGGTGAACGTCACTAAGCCTGAACGATGACCCACCTGCAAACAGTACGTCTGTTCTGTCTGGATTGAATCTGAGTTTCTTGGCCCTCATCCAGTCCCTTCTCCTGCCCGTGTGCCTGTTCAGACCTTCCACTGCCTCAACCCTATGAGCTGAGAAGGAGAGGCACTGGTGAGGCCTCAGGCCGCGGCCCCGGTTAACGTCTCCTGGCGGTTTGATGTAGATGTTGGGAAGAATGGGGGTCAAAAAGAGCCCTGAGGTCCCCTGTAGCAAGACTGGCGTAGGACAGAGCCATCATCTCCCAACACCACCACCTTCAGAATTCTAGGCAAGAGCAGAAGCCTCGCAACACACGACTTCCCACCCCCACCCAAGACAGCCTTCCCAGATGGAGAGCATAAGAGGACCAAGGGAGTCCACGGGGTTGCAGGTCCCCTATCCTTCTGCCGGCAAAGAGACGGGGACAGCAGCAGGGTGCACGCCCCCCCCCCATCCCTCTCTTGGCACAGGTCGACCCAAGAGCAACCCCCCCTTCTCTAAAGCAGGAGCAGATGACTCATGCCTGTGACCCCCTTGGAGCTGCCTCCCATAAAGCTTCAAAGATTATTAAGGCATTTCTACTTCTCAGTTGTTCTCTGCAGTTACAGATTTTATTTATTTATTTTTTAAATTGTTATACCACCCACTAGCCGAAGCTGTCTGGTCGGTCCAGATGTGCATGCAGGCAATAATCCATTCACACATGCAGTTCAAGGTTTACCAATCTTCTGGCAAACGTAGACTCACACGGATGGTTGCGGACGGGTGGCGTTGAAATGACGTTCCTCATCATCATCTAGAACAGAAAGGCCAGGACCATCCTCAGCAACACGTAGGGGCGCGAGCCAGTCGTGTTCCTCCTGGAACTTCTCCGTGGGGGGGAAAAAGGCAGGAACTTATTTAACGGTCCATCACAGTGAAGCACGCAAGAATATCTTTTTGTCTGTTACATATCCAAACAAAACACCTGATAAACGGTAGTTGCCTCCCTAAACATATCTCCCCGTGGCTGCCTGAACCGGCTTCTCAGAAATAAAATTCTGCCCACCTCACGGCATGCCTTTAAAGTTAGCTGAGCTAGTGGCAGCGTGGCAACAATCCCAGTCACCGCTGGCAAAGGGGAAGAGAGCCGAAGTGGTGCAAGAACGGAACCCAAGGAGTGAGGAAGTGCAGGAGAAGCCAGAGCAACTTTAAGGGCGTGCCGTCGATACGGTAGGCTACCGAAAGGAACCTGTGCGAATTCACAGGCGTACCATGTGCGAATTCAAGAGCGTATGTAGCCTAGGCTCTTAACTTTCCTGCCCCCTCGGCTGCCTAAAAATCCCTCCACCCACGCTTAGCTTGACCTTGTATGGCACCACACACCAGAAAAAGTAACTTAGCTGTTTTACTCGATCTGATGACCTGTCCGCCTCCTGTTGTGTCAGCTGGAAAGGGAAACCGTCGTCTTACTGCTGGTGAAAGGGTGCCGTCCGTGAGAAAGCCGAGTTGTTGCAGCTTCTCGTAGATCTGGGATGGAGAACATCAGGCCTGCAGGATCCGCTTTCCTTCTGAGAAGAACCCTGCGAACCACCACCCAGGACGAGTTGCAAAATAGGAGTGCAGGAAACTAAGAATATGAGGCCTCTGCAGCTGGCTCAGACCAAGCATCAAAGGTTATGAAGGCGTTTCTATTTCTCGGGCTTTTTCTACAATCGCATGCGTGCAATAATCCGTTCACAAATTCAGTACAATGTTTAACAAACCGATTGGCCGAAAGTAGACTTCCACGGACGGGTGGTGTGCAGACGGCATTCCTCATCAAGATCCGGAACATTAACGCCAGGACAATCCTCAGCGACGCAGAGAGACCTGGGCCAGCCGTGATCCTTCTGGACTTCGCCTTCCAACAAAACGAGGGGAAGGTTTTGAACGGCACTGCAAGACACACAAGGATACTATTTCCATGCTCAAACGAATGCACGCCACACAGTATTTGTTTCCTGAAACCATCCACTCCACTGGCTTCTCTAAGATGGAATCCTCCGTCCCCCGCGGCACGCCCCCAAAGTTAGCGGAGCTTGTGGAAGCGTGGCGGCAATCCCAGTCACCGGGGGCGAAGGGGAAGAAGCCCCCACGGGTGCAAGGACAGAACCCAAGGAGTGTGGAGGTGCAGGAGAAGCTAGAGCAACTTTGAGGGCGTGTCCTTGACACGGCAGGCTGCCGAAAGGGACCTGAGCGAATTCACGAGGGGTATGATACTTTTTTGGTATCTACACTCGTTACCTTTCATGCGTGGCCCTTGGTAGTCCAAAAGCCCCCCCCCCGCACACACGGAGCCAGATGTTCTAGAGCACCTCCCCCAGAAGTCATGACTTAGCTTTTGTAGTCCATCGGAGGAGCTGCCGGCCTCCTGCAGCCTGGGCCGGAAAGGGAGACCACGGATTTATCTCTGGTGGAGCAGTGCCATCCAGGAGGAAGCGGAGCTGTTGTAACATCTCGCATGTGTCGGGTCGGCGGACTTTGGGCTTGCAGAATCGGCTTTCTTTCCTGGAAGAAACCTGGGACCCAACACTCAGAGCCAGGTGCAAACTAGACATACCCTAAGAAAATGGGAGCAGGGCGTCCCCGAGCACCTCCTCGGGCCCAGACCCAGTGGAGATGCCTATCACAACCGAGCCCATCAGCTTCATTGGCCAACGGCTGGCAGAGTGCGATGGCATTGGCCAGGGCTACTTACTGATCTAGCTGCCCCGTTGAGACCAGATAAACTTCTGTATCATGTGGAAACGCAGCCCTGGGTTTCGTCACCCGATGGGTCGACCAGGGCCAGCAGAAGGATGGGGGGGGGGCGTGCCACCCCGTGGACTCTCTTGGACCTCTGATGCTGTTCTTCTGGGAAGGCTGCCTTGAAGTTGCGTATTGCAACGGTTCCACTCCTGCCTAGAATGCCTCTTAGACAAAGTGGGCGTAGGGGAGAATGGATCTCTCCTAGGGCACCATTTCACCCCATGCTTTTCGACAGCTACATGAAACCGTCGGGAGAGGTTCTCCAGGGGAGCGGGCTGAGGCAGCAACCAGGACACCTCGCTTCGCCTCTCCTTCTCAGCTCAGAGAGCTGAGGCCGTGGAAGCTCTGAACCAGCGCCTGGGCAGGAGAGTGGGCTGGATGAGGGCCCGTGAACCGAGAGTCAAGCCAGACGAGACGCAAGTGCTATTTGTGGGCGGTTCATCGATCCGGTTAAGGGACAGTCGCCCTGCTCTGGAAGGCGGGTTACAGGCCTTCTAAAGAGTGAGGTCTGTCGTGCGGAGATGACGGTGGCTCCGTCCTCGTCTGCAGAGGCACAGGCTCCCTCGGGGGCTCAGAGCACCACCTGTTCAAGGAATCCTTTTTACTTCTGATTAGTAGTTATTTTAATTATTAGTGGACTCTTAGTGATTTTCTCTCCTGTTGCTTTTAGTTTAGTGAATTTATTTCCATTCTCTTGGCCGGTTTTATTCTGTATTAGCTGTATTCTCTTTTAATTTCTTATTCTTTTAAATATTTTGTACACCAACTTTGGGCTTTGTGGGGAGTTAAAGTGCAGTAAATAAAAAGAAAAATTAGAACTAAATTAAAATAAGCTACAACTAAAATACAAAGGGAAATAAAAAGAACTGTGACCCCCGTTGAAACCCACATGATGAAAAGCCACTCTGAGCCACGGAGGGAGCCTGTGCCTCTACGGACAACGGCGGAACCGTGACCATCCCCACCACAGACGTCACCCTTGAGGAAGTGTGCAACTCCCTCCCCCTCCAGAACAGGGTGAACGTCACTAAGCCTGAACGATGACCCACCTGCAAACAGTACGTCTGTTCTGTCTGGATTGAATCTGAGTTTCTTGGCCCTCATCCAGTCCCTTCTCCTGCCCGTGTGCCTGTTCAGACCTTCCACTGCCTCAACCCTATGAGCTGAGAAGGAGAGGCACTGGAGAGGCCTCAGGCCGCGGCCCCGGTTAACGTCTCCTGGCGGTTTGATGTAGATGTTGGGAAGAATGGGGGTCAAAAAGAGCCCTGAGGTCCCCTGTAGCAAGACTGGCGTAGGACAGAGCCATCATCTCCCAACACCACCACCTTCAGAATTCTTGGCAAGAGCAGAAGCCTCGCAACACACGACTTCCCACCCCCACCCAAGACAGCCTTCCCAGATGGAGAGCATAAGAGGACCAAGGGAGTCCACGGGGTTGCAGGTCCCCTATCCTTCTGCCGGCAAAGAGACGGGGACAGCAGCAGGGTGCACGCCCCCCCCATCCCTCTCTTGGCACAGGTCGACCCAAGAGCGACCCCCCCTTCTCTAAAGCAGGAGCAGATGACTCATGCCTGTGACCCCCTTGGAGCTGCCTCCCATAAAGCTTCAAAGATTATTAAGGCATTTCTACTTCTCAGTTGTTCTCTGCAGTTACAGATTTTATTTATTTATTTTTTAAATTGTTATACCACCCACTAGCCGAAGCTGTCTGGTCGGTCCAGATGTGCATGCAGGCAATAATCCATTCACACATGCAGTTCAAGGTTTACCAATCTTCTGGCAAACGTAGACTCACACGGATGGCTGTGGACGGGTGGCGTTGAAATGACGTTCCTCATCATCATCTAGAACAGAAAGGCCAGGACCATCCTCAGCAACACGTAGGGGCGCGAGCCAGTCATGTTCCTCCTAGAATTTCTCTGCTGGTGGGGGGGGGGGGGAGGAAGGCAGGAACTTATTTAACAATCCATCACAGCGAGACACGCAAGAATACCCTTTTGTCAGTTTCATATCCAAACAAAACACCTGACAAACAGTAGTTGCCTCCCTAAAGATATCCCCAACCCCCCTCCACGTCCCTGCCTGAACCGGCTCCTCAGAGACAAAATTCTCCGCGCCTCACGGCATGCCTTTAAAGTAACCGGAGCTAGTGGCAGCAATCCCAGTCACCGCTGGCAAAGGGAAGAGAGCCCAAGGGGTGCAAGAACCGGACCCAAGTGTGCGGACACCCGAGTGTTAATGTGTGTCTGCTTGTCCGGGGAAATGGACACTCTAGATTTTACATCGGGGGAATTAATCCTGGGTAGGAATGTCTATGATAAATGCCTTTCAATGTATTATCCTGAAATAAGGTAACTGCAATCAGGATTACTTACTCTCAAGCAATCTTACAGCATGAGCAACCCTGTAACAAAAATGCTGTCAAAGCAAGAAGGAACAGCCCATGCATTTCATTCTACTAAAGCCCAGAAAAGCACAACACTGACACCACCCACACAGCCATCCTGCTAAGGGGGCTACGAAGCTACTCACTGTTGTTTGCATGCATGACAGGCACGGAGGCAGCCCCGCTCTACTTTCTCATTCTACTTCACGCACAAAACACCCAGCAAAACCATTACTGCAGGCGAATCTGCTCTTTATAGGTTCCTTGGGTTGGCCTCGCCCTCCCATCTCCACCTGTTACTCCTCCCCCAATCATTCAATGAAACTTAAGCCACGCCTCCAATTCCCAGCTGAAAATGAAGGGCAGCTAATGCCAACCCTTCCATCTCCAGCCGTGAATTGGAGGCGTGGCCAAAGTTTCATTGAATAATTAGGGAGTGGCAATAACAGGTGGTGATGAGAGGGTGTGTCCACCCCAAATCACAGGGCAGCGGAGAGATATAAAGGCAGGCTGCGTTCAGCTCCCCTTTGCAAACGGAGGGCTGTGTGTAGGGACTCGGGTCTCGCTCTGTGTGTGTAGGGTCCTGTGATTGGTTGGCTCAGGGCTTTAAAAAGGGAATTAGGGCTGGCAGGTGGTTGCTGGCCCCAGGAGATGCTGAAGGTGAGCTGCCTCCGGAGGTGAGTCACGAGGGCTGCAGCAGCTCGCTGTCTTTCAGAGCTTGTAATGGGGCTTAGTTGGAACACTCTCCCCCCTCTGGAGGTCTCGTTCTGCTGTTTTTTATTCCCTCCTTTTCAAAGTGACCCCCTTAGTAGCCTCTTCCCTATCATGTGGTTGGGGGGAGCCCAAAAGCATCAGTACTGGAGGGGGGATGGGAAGGCTGGGGCTTCTCTTGGGGCAGGGTGGGGGCTGCTGCGGCGTTCTCCCTGCAGCTGCTTCCAAGGGAAAGGCGGGTGCTGTGCGTTTGCCAGCCTGCTCTTTTTCAGTGTTTCTTTCTGCCTTTTCTTAAGTTTAGGGTGGGGGTGTCACTTTTTATTCGCCTTCAGCTCTGTGCTTCTGGGTACAGTGGCAGGCTGGGATATAAAGGAGGCTTGTAGGCGGAGAATGCTTCGGAGGCGCCAAGAAGCCTCTGCCCTGCCCTAAGCGGCAGCGGAGCCTTCCTGGGGCAGCTTTGCTGCTTTGTGCCTTCAGCGCTGCCCAGCGAGGGCTCCCTCTCTGGCTTCATCTTCAGCTGGTGTCACTCCTGCTCCCTTTCCTAATCAAATTTCTCAAGTATGTAGATGGAGCAAGCTTACATTTTGGGGACACTGAGTCAGGTATGCTCCACCCTGGTCTGTAACTGAGGGCTGACACGGTTTAGAGCAGGGGTGTCCCACCGGGTGCCTTCCGGGTCCTTTTGAGACTGAGAGTCTCCCCGCCTGCCGTTCAGTAGAGGGCTCCTGTCTCTCCAAACAGCAGTCCGTGAGACCAGGGTTTCGTGTTTGGCACCAGTCCGGAGGAGGGTTAGAGTCTGTCCACTGGGGCAGAGAGTGGCAAAGAGGGACACCTTTTCCTTTGCTCCTCCCCTGTGCCGGCTGCTGGAGCTTTCCTGGGTGGCGAAGAGCCTGTTGCAATTGATCCCAGCTAGAGGGTGAGTTGTGACTTTACGGGTGCTCTGGGGAATGTGTGCAAGACCCTTTGAAAGCAAAGTGGTTTTCATCTGCCACAGCTGCGTGAGTGGGCTCAACTCCAGCAATAACCCTTTCTATTCTCCCAGCATTTTAACAGTCTATAAATAAATTTTAACTTGGTGTTTTAAATTTGTAATTTTGCATTGCTGCTGTTTTTATCTGGTTGAGCTTTTATATTGTATTTTGTACTATGGTTTTATACTGTTGCTCTATACTTTGAATGTTTTTAATTTTTGTGAACCGCCCAGAGAGCTCCGGCTATTGGGCAGTATAGAAATGTAATAAATAACTAAATAAGCAGTGAAGGTGTTGGGAACTCCACCTGGTGCAGCTGTGCTGGAGATGTAGATTCAGTGCTTGGTTATAGGCAACCGGTCACTTGCATGTAGGGGGGTGGAGTTTGACAAACGTTCATTGGCTTCCCCACCCCTCCCCCCAGACTCCACCCCTCCTTAGGCGAACTAGACTAACGTGGCCTTCAGCAAGTAGGGCCAGCGAGCAGATTTCCAGTTTTTCTGAATCTGCGAGTGCGATGGCTGTAATCTGGAAATCATGTTCATTTCAGCTGTAATTTCTGCAATTTTCATGAATCAAGGCTGTAATTATGCAAGTGTGTGCAAATTGCAGGTGTAATGTGTGCAACTTCCAACTTGTACAAATTATGACCAAGACCAACCCTCTGCCCCTTGAACCTGATAAAACCACATGGCTCGATTTATGGAAGCAAGCTGAGTTGGGTGCAACTCAGAAGTCCCGTGAGCCTTAAAAGGACCAGATTTCCTGGCAATGCACATCCCTAGCCAAGACACGTGCATCTAATAAGGAGTTCATGCATTTGAAAATTCCTGTTTGAGTGAAGGGTGGGTTGCTGTTGGGTCGGCCTGTGGCAGGCGAGGGATGGGGGCTCACAACCCTCCTTTTGTCCCTGTTTCTTTGCCTGGAGAAGGAGGCAGGACCGGCAATGCTGTGGCCTCTCTTGGACCACTTGGGAGCTTACGCTGGTGGCAGTTACGCTGTCCGACTGGGAAGGCTGCCTTGAGTTGGGGTGTGAAGTTGTGCGTTGCGAGGCTTCTGCTCCTGACTAGAATTCTGCAGGTGGTGGTGTTTGGGGATGATGGCTCTGTCCTACGCCGGTCTTGCTGCAGGGGGCCTCAGGGATGTATTTGACCCCATTTTTCTCAACATCGACATCAAACTGCTGGGAGATGTTAACCAGAGGCAAGGGGCTGACCCCTCACCAATGCCTCTCCTTCTCAGCTTGCAGAGGTGAGGCAGTTGAACCACTGAACCAGCACACGGGCAGGAGAATGGACTGGATGAGGGCCAGTAAACTCAGATTCAATCCAGACAAAGCAGACATACTGTTTGCGGGTGGTTCATCATTCCGCCTTAGTGACATTCACCGTGTTCTGGTGGGGTGGCGGCCTACAAACTTCCTAAAAGGTGACATCTATAGTGGGGATGGTCATGGTTTCATCATTGTCCATAGAGGCACAGGCTCCCTCAGCGGCCCAGAGTGGGTTTTTATCACGTGGGTTTCAACAGAGGTCACAGTTTTTTTGTTTTCGTTTGTGTTTTAATTGTATTTTGTTTTAGTTTTGTCTTTTCTTTTTTGTTTTACTGCACTTTTAATCACCCCCATCCGAATGTTCTTCAGGTAGTGTACAAAATACTTTAAACAATAAGAAGATATTAAAACAGAATAAAACAGGCCAGGATTCAAACAATTGAACTAAATATACTAAACTAAAAGCAGCGGTAGAGAAAAACAGTAAAATAATTAAGTGTTAAATAATAATTAAAATAACTACTAATAAGTAAAAAGGATTCCTTGAACAGGTGGTGCTCTCAGCCCCCAAGGGAGCCTGTGCCTCTGCAGATGAGGACGGATCCATCATCATCCCCACACGGCAGACCTCATCCTTTAGGAAGCCTGTAACCCCCCTTCCAGATCAGGGCGACTGTCACTTAACCGTGAACTGCCCACAAACAGTATTTCTACGCTGTGTGGATTGAATCTCGGTTTATGGGCCCTCATCCAGCGCTGGTTCAGAGCTTCCACTGGATCTTCTCTATGAGCTGAGAAGGAGAGGTGAAGCGAGGTGTCATGGGTGATGCCTCAGCCCACGCCCCTGAAGACGCTCTCCCGGTGGTTTCATGTAGATGTTGAAAAGCACGGGGGTTGTGTGTTAAATACCGCTGTAGGACAGATCTCTTCTCTCCCACCCCCACTTTCTCTAAGAGGCATTCTAGGCAGGAGTGGAAGTGTTGCAACACGCAACTTCACAGCCCAACTGAAGACAGCCTTCCCAGAAGGATAGCTTGAAAGTTGCCAAGAGGTCCAAGAGAGTCCACAGGGTCACACGAACCCATCCTTCTCCGGGCACATCGGGTGAGTAAACCCACGGCTGCATTTCCATGTGATAGAGAAGTCTATCTGGTTTCAACAGGTCAGCAAGTAGCCCTGGCCAATGCCATCACACTCTGCCAGCCATTGGCCAATGAAGCTGGCTGCTGGTGGATGGATGGGCTTGGTTGTGATGTGGATCTCAACTGGTTCCTGGGCTGAGGATGTGCTCGGGGAAGCCCTGCTCCCCTTTCCTTAGTGTATGTCTAGTTTGCCCCTTGCTCTGAGTGTCCCAGGTTTCTTCCAGGAAAGGAAGCCAATTCTGCCATCCTGAAGTCCACTGACCCAAGATCTACATGATGTTTCAACAACTCCCCTTTCTCCTGGATGGCCCTGTTCGATCAGCGATAAATCTAAGGCCTCCCTTTCCAGCCGAGGCTGCAGGAGGTGGGCAGCCTCTCAGAGTGACAGCAACAGCTAAGTTCTGTGTTTTTGTGTGTGTGGGTGCTAGACCACATCAGTTGATGGGTGAGCAGGGATGTTAGGCAACCGTAGGCTATGCATGAAAATGTACTGGGCATTGATCTTGTTAGCTCATGAACTGGAAGATCAAATTCACACGGCACCTTTTTCAGTAGCCTGCTGTGTCAATGGCAGGCCCTGAAAGTGGCTCTCGCTTCTCCCGCACTCCATGGATTGTTTTCTTGCACCCCTTGGGCTCTTTTACCCTTCTCCACTGGTGACTGGAATCTCTTCCACAAGCTCCGCTAATTTCAAAGGCCTGCCGTGGGGCGGGGAGAATGAGGCTGGTTCAGTAAGGGGTGGTTGGTTGGCTTTACGAAGGGCAATACTCTCCGGCCTGGGTTCAGGTACATCACAAGCTTTGAATGCTTGCTGTGATGTGTCGTCCAGCAACTTCTTCCCACTTCTTTTGGAGGGGAAGTTCCAGAAGGATCCCGACTGGCCCACGCCCCAATGCCTTGCTGAGGACCGTAGAGGTGTTTGCGTTCGTGATCACGGAAGGCAATGACTTTTCAACACCACTCATCCCTGTGAGTTTGGTTCCAGCCAAAAGGTTTTTTTAAAACACATATTGGATTTGTCAGTTACTGTATTGGGTGACACCTCTAGTTGTAGCCAAAGGCTGAGTAATTAACTTGCATTCATGAGCTTCGATGCTTGATCTGAGCTGGCTTCAGGGGGCTAGTGGATGCTTTAGGGTGGATTCCTGCATTGAGCAGGGGGTTGGACTCGATGGCCTTGTAGGCCCCTTCCAACTCTGCTATTCTATGATTCGTATTTAGCCCTGGGCTCTGAGTGGTGGGTCACAGGGTTTTTGTAGGATTCAAAGCCAATCCTGGAGAAGCTGAACTCCAGGGGCTGAGATCTACGAGATGCTGCACACCTTGTCTTTCTCATGGACGACATTGTCTCCCTTTTCGGCCAGGATTGCAGGAAGCAGAGGGCTTCTCAGAGCGCCTACAAAAGCTAAGTCATGACTTTTGGGGGAGGTGCTCTAGAATGTCTGGCAGTGTGTGTGTGTGTGTAGAGGGATTTCAGGTTACCAAGGGTAACGAGTGTAGATATCAAACTCATGAATTCAAGTATCATACCCCTGTGAATTCACTCAGGTCCCCCTTTCGGTAGCCTGCTGTGTCAACGACATGCCCTTAAAGTGCCTCTATCTTCTGCACTTCCACACTCCTTGTGTTCTGTTCTTGCACCCCTTGGGCTCTCTTCCCATTAGCCACCGGTGACTGGGATTGCTGCCATGATTCCACCAGCTCCACTAACTTTAAGGGCGTGCCGTGGGGGGCAGAGGGTTCCACCTTAGGCCAGTGGACTGCGAGATGGGTGGATGGTTTCAGAAGTGAAATACTGTTTGGCATGCATTCGTTTGAGCATGGAAATAACAAAATAGTATCCTTGTGTGGTTTGCAGTGCCATTCAATACCTTCCTCTTGTTTTGTTGGAAGGCAAAGTCCAGAAAGATCATGGCTGGCCCAGGTCTGTCTGTGTCGCTGAGAATTGTCCTGGCGTTTATGTTCCAGATCATGATGAGGAATGCCGTCTCCACACCACCCATCCATGCGAGTCCATTTTTGATGAAAAGGTTTGTTTTACTGAATTCGTGAATGGATTATTGCATGCATGTGATTGTAGAAAAAGCCTGAGAAATAGAAACGCCTTCATAACCTCTGATGCTTGGTCTGAGCCAGCTGCAGGGACGTCACATTCGTAGTGTGACTTTCCTGCACGTCTATTTTGCAACTTGTCCTGGGTGGTGGTTCACAGGGTTCTTCTCGGAAGGAAAGCGGATCCTGCAGGCCTGATGTCCTCCACCCCAGATCTACGAGTAGCTGCAACACCTTGTCTTTCTCATGGACGGCAGCGTTGCACCAGCAGTAAGACGACGGTCTCCCTTTCCTGCTGGGACTGCAGGAGGCGGACAGGTCATCAATCTATTAAATCAGCTAAGTCGTTTTTTCCGGAGTGCGGTGCCATACAAGGTCGAGCTCAGTGTGGGCGGAGGGATTTTGAAACCACCGAGGGCTAGGCAAAAAAGTTAAGGAGGGTAGATTACATACACTCATGAATTTACACACGATACGCCTGTGAATTCACACAGCCTCTCTTTTGGTAGGCTGCCATGTCAATGACATGCCCGTAAAGTTGCTCTAGCTTCTCCTGCACTTCCACACTCCTTGGGTTCTGTTCTTGCACCCCTTCGGCTCTCTTCCCTTTTGCCACCGGTGCCTGGGATTGCTGCCGCTACCTCCGCTAACTTTAAAGGCATGCCATGGGGTGGGGAGGATTTTATCTCTGAGAAGCTGGTTCAGGCAGGCACGGGGGAAGGGGGGGATGTCTTTAGTCAGGCAAGTACTGTTTGTCAGGTGTTTTGTTTGGATATGTAACAGACAAAAAGTTATTCTTGCGTGTCTCGCTGTGATGGATCGTTAAATAAGTTCCTGCCTTTTCCGCCCCCAGGGGGACGTTCTAGAAGGAACACGACTGGCCACGCCCCTACATGTTGCTGGGGACGGTCCTGGTGTTCGTGTTCTAGATCATGACGGCAAACATCATTTCAATGTCGTCTCTCTGTATGAGTCTACTTTGGGCCAGAAGATTGGTTCACCTTAAACTGTATGTGTGAATGGATTATTGCCTGTATGGGCCCCTGTAATTGTAGTGAACAACTGAGAATTAGAAATGCCCTAAAAATCTTTGAAGCGTTATCTGATCCAGCTCCACGGGGGTCATAAGCATGAGACATCTGTTTCTGTTTTAGAGGAGGGGGTCACTCCTGGGTCAACCGGCATGAAGAGAAGGTTGGAGGGTGGCGTCCCCTCTCTTTGCCGGCAGAAGGATAGGGGACCTGCAACCCCGTGGACTCCCTTGGTCCTCTTATGCTCTCCATCTGGGAAGGCTGTCTTGAGTGGGGGTGGGAAGTCGTGTGTTGCGAGGCTTCTGCTCTCGCCTAGAATACTGAGGTGTTAGGGGATGATGGCTCTGTCCTAGGGAAGTCTTGCTACAGGGTGCTGCAGCATTGTATTTGACTCCCATTCTTCTTAACATCTACATCAAACCGCCAGGAGACGTTAACCGAGGGCCAATAAACTCAGGTTCAAATCAGACAGAATAGAGGCAGTGTTTGCTGGTGGGTCATCATTCTGGCTTAGTGACATTCACCCTGTTCTGGTGGGGGTGGGTTTACACACTTCCTAAAGGGTGACGTCTGTGGTGGGGATGGTCATGGTTCCACCGTTGTCCGTAGAGGCACAGGCTCCCTCAGTGGCTCAGAGTGGCTTTTCATCATGTGGGTTTCAACGGGGGTCACAGGTTTTTTTATTTCCCTTTGTATTTTAGTTGTATTTTTTTTGGTTCTGTTTTTTCTTTTTCTTTTGTTTTACGGCACTTCTAATCCCCCCAGATGGTGTACCAAACATTTTAAATAGACATTAAAACAGAATAAAAGTAAGGCAGAATAAAGCTGGCCAAGATTCAAACAATTGAACTAAATATACTAAACTAAAAGCAGCAAGAGAGAAAATCGCAAAGTGTTTAATAAGAGTTAAACTTACTACTTCTAAGAAGTAAAAGGATTCCTTGAACAGGTGGTGCTCTCAGCCCCCGAGGGAGCCTGTGCCTCTGCAGATAAGGATGGATCCATCCTCATCCCCAAACGGCAGACCTCATCCTTTAGGAAGCCTGTCATCCCCCCTTCCAGAACAGGGCAAGTGTCACTTAACCGGACCCATGAACCACCCACAAACAACACTTGCATCTCGTCTGGCTTGATTCCTGGGTTATTGGCCCTCATCCAGCCCACTCTTCTACTGGCTCACCTCTATGAGCTGAGGAGGAGAGGTGAAGCTAGGTGTCATGGGTGATGCCGCATCCCGTGCCTCTGCAGATCCTCTCCTGGTGGTTTCATGTAGATGTTGAATAGCAAGGGGGGTCAAATACCGCTGTAAGGCAGATCCCTTCTCCCCTACCCCCTCTTGGTCTAAGGGGCATTCTAGGCAGGAGTGGAAGCGTTGCAAAATGCCACTTCACATCCCAACTTTAGACAGTCTTCCCAGAAGGATAGCTTGAAAACTGCCAAGAGAGTCCACAGGGTCACACAAACCCATCCTTCCTCTGGCACAGGGCGACCCATCGGGTGAGTAAACCCACGGCTGCGTTTCCACATGATAGAGAAGCTGCCCTCAACAGGGCAGAAAGGTCAGTAAGTAGCCCTGGCCGATGCCATCACACGCTGCCACCCATTGGCCAATGAAGCTGGCTGCTGGTGGATGTATGGGCTCAGTTGTGATGTTGATCTCAACTGGTTCCTGGGCAGAGGATGTGCTCGGGGAAGCCCTGCTCCCCTTTCCTTAGTGTACGTGTACTTTGCTCCTGCCTCTGAGTGGGGGGTCCCAGGTTTCTTCCAGGAAAAGAAGCTGTTTCTGCTGTCATGAAGTCCACCGACCCGAGATCTACGAGATGTTTCAACAACTCCTCTTTCTTCTGGGCGGCGCTTTTCAACCAGGGATAAATCTAAGGCCTCCCTTCCCGGACAAGGTGCAGGAGGTGGGCAGCTTCTCAGAACGACTACAAGAGCTAAGTCATGACATTTTGGGGAGGTGCTGTAGAACATCAGGTGCTGTGTGTGTAGGGCTTTTGGACTACTGAGGGACATGCATGAAAGGTAATGAGTGAATTCACTCATGTCCCCCTTTCCATAGCCTGCCGTGTCAATGACATGCCCGTACAGTTGCTTTAGCTTCTCCTGCCCTTCCACACTCCTTGGGTTCTGTTCTTGCACCCGTGGGGGTTTCCTCCCCTTTGCTATCTGTGACTGGGATTGGTGCCACACTTCCACAAGCTCCGCTAACTTTGAGGGCATGCCGTGGGGGACAGAGGGTTCCATCTTACAGAGTCCAGTCGAGTGGATGGTTTCAGAAGTCAGATACTGTCTGGCATGCATTCGTTTCAGAATGGAAATAACAAAATACTATCCTTGTGTGTCCTGAAGTGCCATTCAATACCTTCCCTCATTTTGTTGGAAGGCAAAGTCCAGAAGGATCATGGCTGGCCCAGGACACTTTGAGTCGCTGAGGACTGTTGTGGCGTTAACGTTCAGGATTGTGAAGAGGAATGTTGTCTCAACGCTACCCATCCGTGTGAGTCTAGTATTGGTCGATAGGTTAGTTAAATGTTTTACTGAATTTGTGAATGGAGTAGTGTGTGCATGTGATTGTAGAAAAATCCCGAGAATTAGGAACGGCTTTATAATCTTTAATGCTTGGTCTGAGCAAGTTGCAGGGGCCTCAGGGTTAGGACTTTGACTTCGAGAAGTTTTAAGCATTAGGAGTTTGAACATTTATCCCATTCTCTTCAAGAGGTTTAAGTGTTATGGCTTTGACTTCCAGAAGTTTTAAGTGTTGGGGCTTTTAACATTTAGCACTTTCACTTCTAGAACTTTTAAGTGTTGGGGCTTTCAACATTTAGCACTTTCACTTCTAGAACTTTTAAGTGTTGGGGCTTTCAACATTTAGCACTTTGACTTCAAGAAGTTTTAAACGTCAGGACTTCGAACCTTAAGCACCTTGACTTCTAGAAGTTTTAAGTGTTAGGGCTTTGAATATTGAGCCCTTTGACTTCTAGAAGTTTTAAGCATTAGGTCGTCAAACATTTAGCACTTTGACATCTAGAAGTTTTAAACGTAGGGCTTTGACTTCTAGACGTTTTTAGGGTTAGTGTGAATTTCCTGCACTTCTGTTTTGCAACTCGTCCTGGGTGGTGTTTCCAGGTTTGTTCTAGAAAGGAAAGCAGATCCTACAAGCCTGATATCCTCCACCCGAGATATACGAGAAGCCGCAACACCTCGTCTTTCGCATGAATGGCATTGTTTAACCAGCAGTAAGACTACGGTCTCCCTTTTCGGCCAGGATGGCAGGAAGCCAAGGGCTTCTCAGAGCGCCTGCAAAAGCTAAGTCATGACTTTGGGGGGAGGTGCTCTAGAACATCCGGCAGTGTGTGTGTGGAGGGATTTCAGGTTACCAAGAGCCATGCAGAAAAAGTAATGAGTGTTGATAATCCAGCTCTCTTGAATTCAAGTGTCAAACCCCCCAAGAATTCGCACATGTCCTCCTTTCGGTAGCCTGCCATGTCAATGACATGCCCTTAAAGTTGCTCCTGCACTTCCACACTCTTTGGGTTCTGTTGTTTCACCTCCTGTGCTCTCTTGCCCTTCGCAACGGTGACTGGGATTGCTTCTACTCTTCCACAAGCTCCGCTAACTTTGAGGGCATGCCGTGGTGGGCAGAGGTTCCATCTTAGAGAGTCCAGTGGAGTGGATGGTTTCAGAAGTCAGATACTGTCTGGCATGCATTCGTTTCAGAATGGAAATGACAAAATACTATCCTTGTGTGTCTTGAACTGCCATTCAATACCTTCCCTCATTTTGTTGGAAGTCCAGAACGATCATGGCTGGCCCAGGGCACTTTGCATCGCTGAGGACTGTCCTGGCGTTAACGTTCCGGATTGTGAAGAGGAATGTTGTCTCAACGCCACCCCTCCGTGTGAGTCTACTATTGGTCGATAGGTTAGTTAAACGTTTTACTGAATTTGTGAATGGATTAGTGTGTGCATGTGATTGTAGAAAAATCCCGAGAATTAGGAACGGCTTTATGATCTTCAATGCTTGGTCTGAGCAAGGTGCAGGGGCCTCAGGGTTAGGACTTTGACTTCGAGAAGTTTTAAGCATTATGATGTTGAACATTTATCCCATTCTCTTCCAGAAGTTTTAAGTGTTGGGGCTTTTAACATTTAGCACTTTCACTTCTAGAACTTTTAAGTGTTGGGGCTTTCAACATTTAGCACTTTGACTTCAAGAAGTTTTAAACGTCAGGACTTCGAACCTTAAGCACCTTGACTTCTAGAAGTTTTAAGTGTTAGGGCTTTGGTGTCTAGAACTTTTTAGGGTTAGTGTGAATTTCCTGCACTTCTGTTTTGCAACTTGTCCTGGGTGGTGGTTTTCAGGATTCTTCTCGGAAGGAAAGCGGATCCTGCAGGCCTGATGTTCTCCAACCCAGATCTATGAGAAGCTGCAACAACTCAGCTTTCTCATGGACGGCAGTGTTTAACCAGCAGTAAGGCTACGGTCTGTCTTTCTAGCTGACACAGCAGGAGGCGGACAGGTCATCAGATCGAGTAAAAAGCTAAGTTACTTTTTCTGGTTTGTGGTGCCATGCAAGGTCAAGATAAGCTTGGGTGCAGGGATTTTTAGGCAGCAGAGGGCTAGGCAAAACAGTTAAGGAGGGTAGGTTACACACATTCATGAATTTGCACATGGTACGCCTGTGAATTCACACAGCCTCTCTTTTGGTAGGCAGCCGTGTCAATGACATGCCCGTAAAGTTGCTCTAGCTTCTCCTGCACTTCCACACTCCTTGGGTTCTGTTCTTGCACCCCTTCGGCTCTCTTCCCTTTTGCCACCGGTGCCTGGGATTGCTGCCGCTACCTCCGCTAACTTTAAAGGCATGCCATGGGGTGAGGAGGATTTTATTTCTGAGAAGCTGGTTCAGGCAGGCACGGGGGAAGGGGGGGGATGTCTTTAGTCAGGCAAGTACTGTTTGTCAGGTGTTTTGTTTGGATATGTAACAGACAAAAAGTTATTCTTGCGTGTCTCGCTGTGATGGATCGTTAAATAAGTTCCTGCCTTTTCCGCCCCCAGGGGGAAGTTCTAGAAGGAACATGACTGGCCACGCCCCTACATGTTGCTGGGGACGGTCCTGGTGTTCGTGTTCTAGATCATGACGGCAAACGTCATTTCAATGTCGTCTCTCTGTATGAGTCTACTTCTGGCCAGAAGATTGGTTCACCTTAAACTGTATGTGTGAATGGATTACTGCCTGTATGGGCCCCTGTAATTGTAGTGAACAACTGAGAATTAGAAATGCCCTAATAATCTTTGAAGCGTTATCTGATCCAGCTCCACGGGGGTCATAAGCATGAGACATCTGTTTCTGTTTTAGAGGAGGGGGGTCATTCTTGGGTCGACCAGTGCGAAGAGAAGGTTGGGGGGTGGCGTGCAACCCTGCTGCTGTCCCCGTCTCTTTGCCGGTAGAAGGATAGGGGACCTACAACCCCGTGGACTCCCTTGGTCCTCTTATGCTCTCCATCTGGGAAGGCTGTCTTGAGTGGGGGTGGGAAGTCGTGTGTTGCGAGGCTTCTGCTCTCGCCTAGAATACTGAGGTGTTAGGGGATGATGGCTCTGTCCTACGGAAGTCTTGCTGCAGGGTGCTGCAGCATTGTATTTGACTCCCATTCTTCTTAACATCTACATCAAACCGCCAGGAGACGTTAACTGGTGGCGCAGGCTGAGCCCTCACAAATGCCTCTCCTTCTCAGCTCATAGAGGTGAGGCAGTCGGAGCTCTGAACCAGCACAGGGGGAGGAGAATGGACTGGATGAGGGCCAATAAACTCAGATTCAAATCAGACAGAATAGAGGCAGTGTTTGCTGGTGGGTCATCATTCCGGCTTAGTGACGTTCACCCTGTTCTGGTGGGGGCGGGTTTACACACTTCCAAAAGGGTGACGTCTGTGGTGGGGATGGTCACTGTTCCGCCGTTGTCCGTAGAGGCACAGGCTCCCTCAGTGGCTCAGAGTGGCTTTTCATCATGTGGGTTTCAACGGGGGTCACAGGTTTTTTTATTTCCCTTTGTATTTTAGTTGTATTTTTTTTGGTTCTGTTTTTTCTTTTTCTTTTGTTTTACGGCACTTCTAATCCCCCCAGATGGTTTACCAAACATTTTAAATAGACATTAAAACAGAATAAAAGTAAGGCAGAATAAAGCTGGCCAAGATTCAAACACTTGAACTAAATATACTAAACTAAAAGCAGCAGGAGAGAAAATCGCAAAGTGTTTAATAAGAGTTAAACTTACTACTTCTAAGAAGTAAAAAGGATTCCTTGAACAGGTGGTGCTCTCAGCCCCCGAGGGAGCCTGTGCCTCTGCAGATGAGGATGGATCCATCCTCATCCCCAAACGGCAGACCTCATCCTTTAGGAAGCCTGTCATCCCCCCTTCCAGAACAGGGCAAGTGTCACTTAACCGGACCCATGAACCACCCACAAACAACACTTGCATCTCGTCTGGCTTGATTCCTGGGTTATTGGCCCTCATCCAGCCCACTCTTCTACTGGCTCACCTCTATGAGCTGAGAAGGAGAGGTGAAGCTAGGTGTCATGGGTGATGCCGCATCCCGTGCCTCTGCAGATCCTCTCCTGGTGGTTTCATGTAGATGTTGAATAGCAAGGGGGGTCAAATACCACTGTAAGGCAGATCCCTTCTCCCCTACCCCCTCTTGGTCTAAGGGGCATTCTAGGCAGGCATGGAAGCGTTGCAAAATGCCACTTCACATCCCAACTTTAGACAGTCTTCCCAGAAGGATAGCTTGAAAACTGCCAAGAGAGTCCACAGGGTCACACAAACCCATCCTCCTTCTGGCACAGGGCGACCCATCGGGTGAGTAAACCCACGGCTGCGTTTCCACATGATAGAGAAGCTGCCCTCAACAGGGAAGCTAGGTCAGTAAGTAGCCCTGGCCGATGCCATTACACTCTGCCAGCCATTGGCCAATGAAGCTGGCTGCTGGTGGATGGATGGGCTCGGTTGTGATGTGGATCTCAACTGGTTCCTGGGCTGAGGATGTGCTCGGGGAAGCCCTTCTCCCCTTTCCTTAGTGTATGTCTAGTTTGCCCCTTGCTCTGAGTGTCCCAGGTTTCTTCCAGGAAAGGAAGCCAATTCTGCCATCCTGAAGTCCACTGACCCAAGATCTACATGATGTTTCAACAACTCCCCTTTCTCCTGGATGGCCCTGTTCGATCAGCGATAAATCTAAGGCCTCCCTTTCCAGCCGAGGCTGCAGGAGGTGGGCAGCCTCTCAGAGTGACAGCAACAGCTAAGTTCTGTGTTTTTGTGTGTGTGGGTGCTAGACCACATCAGTTGATGGGTGAGCAGGGATGTTAGGCAACCGTAGGCTATGCATGAAAATGTACTGGGCATTGATCTTGTTAGCTCATGAACTGGAAGATCAAATTCACACGGCACCTTTTTCAGTAGCCTGCTGTGTCAATGGCAGGCCCTGAAAGTGGCTCTCGCTTCTCCCGCACTCCATGGATTGTTTTCTTGCACCCCTTGGGCTCTTTTACCCTTCTCCACTGGTGACTGGAATCTCTTCCACAAGCTCCGCTAATTTCAAAGGCCTGCCGTGGGGCGGGGAGAATGAGGCTGGTTCAGTAAGGGGTGGTTGGTTGGCTTTACGAAGGGCAATACTCTCCGGCCTGGGTTCAGGTACATCACAAGCTTTGAATGCTTGCTGTGATGTGTCGTCCAGCAACTTCTTCCCACTTCTTTTGGAGGGGAAGTTCCAGAAGGATCCCGACTGGCCCACGCCCCAATGCCTTGCTGAGGACCGTAGAGGTGTTTGCGTTCGTGATCACGGAAGGCAATGACTTTTCAACACCACTCATCCCTGTGAGTTTGGTTCCAGCCAAAAGGTTTTTTAAAACACATATTGGATTTGTCAGTTACTGTATTGGGTGACACCTCTAGTTGTAGCCAAAGGCTGAGTAATTAACTTGCATTCATGAGCTTCGATGCTTGATCTGAGCTGGCTTCAGGGGGCTAGTGGATGCTTTAGGGTGGATTCCTGCATTGAGCAGGGGGTTGGACTCGATGGCCTTGTAGGCCCCTTCCAACTCTGCTATTCTATGATTCGTATTTAGCCCTGGGCTCTGAGTGGTGGGTCACAGGGTTTTTGTAGGATTCAAAGCCAATCCTGGAGAAGCTGAACTCCAGGGGCTGAGATCTACGAGATGCTGCACACCTTGTCTTTCTCATGGACGACATTGTCTCCCTTTTCGGCCAGGATTGCAGGAAGCAGAGGGCTTCTCAGAGCGCCTACAAAAGCTAAGTCATGACTTTTGGGGGAGGTGCTCTAGAACGTCTGGCAGTGTGTGCGTGTGTGTGTGTAGAGGGATTTCAGGTTACCATGGGTAATGAGTGTAGATATCAAACTCATGAATGCAAGTATCATATCCCTGTGAATTCACTCAGGTCCCCCTTTCGGTAGCCTGCTGTGTCAACGACATGCCCTTAAAGTGCCTCTATCTTCTGCACTTCCACACTCCTTGTGTTCTGTTCTTGCACCCCTTGGGCTCTCTTCCCATTAGCCACCGGTGACTGGGATTGCTGCCATGATTCCACCAGCTCCACTAACTTTAAGGGCGTGCCATGGGGGGCAGAGGGTTCCACCTTAGGCCAGTGGACTGCGAGATGGGTGGATGGTTTCAGAAGTGAAATACTGTTTGGCATGCATTCGTTTGAGCATGGAAATAACAAAATAGTATCCTTGTGTGGTTTGCAGTGCCATTCAATACCTTCCTCTTGTTTTGTTGGAAGGCAAAGTCCAGAAAGATCATGGCTGGCCCAGGTCTGCGTTGCTGAGAATTGTCCTGGCATTTATGTTCCAGATCATGATGAGGAATGCCGTCTCCACGCCACCCATCCATGCGAGTCCATTTTTGGTGAAAAGGTTGGTTTTACTGAATTCGTGAATGGATTATTGCATGCATGTGATTGTAGAAAAAGCCTGAGAAATAGAAACGCCTTCATAACCTCTGATGCTTGGTCTGAGCCAGCTGCAGGGACGTCACATTCGTAGTGTGACTTTCCTGCACGTCTATTTTGCAACTTGTCCTGGGTGGTGGTTCACAGGGTTCTTCTCGGAAGGAAAGCGGATCCTGCAGGCCTGATGTCCTCCACCCCAGATCTACGAGTAGCTGCAACACCTTGTCTTTCTCATGGACGGCAGCGTTTCACCAGCAGTAAGACGACGGTCTACCTTTCCTGCTGGGACTGCAGGAGGCGGACAGGTCATCAATCTATTAAATCAGCTAAGTCGTTTTTTCCGGAGTGCGGTGCCATACAAGGTCGAGCTCAGTGTGGGCGGAGGGATTTTGAAACCACCGAGGGTTAGGCAAAAAAGTTAAGGAGTGTAGATTACATACACTCATGAATTTGCACACGATACGCCTGTGAATTCACACAGCCTCTCTTTTGGTAGGCAGCCGTGTCAATGACATGCCCGTAAAGTTGCTCTAGCTTCTCCTGCACTTCCACACTCCTTGGGTTCTGTTCTTGCACCCCTTCGGCTCTCTTCCCTTTTGCCACCGGTGCCTGGGATTGCTGCCGCTACCTCCGCTAACTTTAAAGGCATGCCATGGGGTGGGGAGGATTTTATCTCTGAGAAGCTGGTTCAGGCAGGCACGGGGGAAGGGGGGGATGTCTTTAGTCAGGCAAGTACTGTTTGTCAGGTGTTTTGTTTGGATATGTAACAGACAAAAAGTTATTCTTGCGTGTCTCGCTGTGATGGATCGTTAAATAAGTTCCTGCCTTTTCCGCCCCCAGGGGGACGTTCTAGAAGGAACACGACTGGCCACGCCCCTACATGTTGCTGGGGACGGTCCTGGTGTTCGTGTTCTAGATCATGACGGCAAACGTCATTTCAATGTCATCTGTCCGTATGAGTCTACTTTTGGCCAGAAGATTGGTTCACCTTAAACTGTATGTGTGAATGGATTATTGCCTGTATGGACCCCTGTAATTGTAGTGAACAACTGAGAATTAGAAATGCCCTAATAATCTTTGAAGCATTATCTGATCCAGCTCCACGGGGGTCATAAGCATGAGACATCTGTTCTGTTTTAGAGGAGGGGGTCACTCCTGGGTCAACCGGCATGAAGAGAAGGTTGGGGGGTGGCGTCCCCTCTCTTTGCCGGCAGAAGGATAGGGGACCTGCAACCCCGTGGACTCCCTTGGTCCTCTTATGCTCTCCATCTGGGAAGGCTGTCTTGAGTGGGGGTGGGAAGTCGTGTGTTGCGAGGCTTCTGCTCTCGCCTAGAATACTGAGGTGTTAGGGGATGATGGCTCTGTCCTACGGAAGTCTTGCTGCAGGGTGCTGCAGCATTGTATTTGACTCCCATTCTTCTTAACATCTACATGAAACCGCCAGGAGACGTTAACTGGGGGCACGGGCTGAGCCCTCACAAATGCCTCTCCTTCACAGCTCATAGAGGTGAGGCAGTCGGAGCTCTGAACCAGCACAGGGGGAGGAGAATGGACTGGATGAGGGCCAATAAACTCAGATTCAAATCAGACAGAATAGAGGCAGTGTTTGCTGGTGGGTCATCGTTCAGGCTTAGTGACGTTCACCCTGTTCTGGTGGGGGTGGGTTTACACACTTCCTAAAGGGTGACGTCTGTGGTGGGGATGGTCACGGTTCCACCGTTGTCCGTAGAGGCACAGGCTCCCTCAGTGGCTCAGAGTGGCTTTTCATCATGTGGGTTTCAACGGGGGTCACAGGTTTTTTTATTTCCCTTTGTATTTTAGTTGTATTTTTTTTGGTTCTGTTTTTTCTTTTTCTTTTGTTTTACGGCACTTCTAATCCCCCCAGATGGTGTACCAAACATTTTAAATAGACATTAAAACAGAATAAAAGTAAGGCAGAATAAAGCTGGCCAAGATTCAAACACTTGAACTAAATATACTAAACTAAAAGCAGCAAGAGAGAAAATCGCAAAGTGTTTAATAAGAGTTAAACTTACTACTTCTAAGAAGTAAAAAGGATTCCTTGAACAGGTGGTGCTCTCAGCCCCCGAGGGAGCCTGTGCCTCTGCAGATGAGGATGGATCCATCCTCATCCCCAAACGGCAGACCTCATCCTTTAGGAAGCCTGTCATCCCCCCTTCCAGAACAGGGCAAGTGTCACTTAACCGGACCCATGAACCACCCACAAACAACACTTGCATCTCGTCTGGCTTGATTCCTGGGTTATTGGCCCTCATCCAGCCCACTCTTCTACTGGCTCACCTCTATGAGCTGAGGAGGAGAGGTGAAGCTAGGTGTCATGGGTGATGCCGCATCCCGTGCCTCTGCAGATCCTCTCCTGGTGGTTTCATGTAGATGTTGAATAGCAAGGGGGGTCAAATACCGCTGTAAGGCAGATCCCTTCTCCCCTACCCCCTCTTGGTCTAAGGGGCATTCTAGGCAGGAGTGGAAGCGTTGCAAAATGCCACTTCACATCCCAACTTTAGACAGTCTTCCCAGAAGGATAGCTTGAAAACTGCCAAGAGAGTCCACAGGGTCACACAAACCCATCCTTCTTCTGGCACAGGGCGACCCATCGGGTGAGTAAACCCACGGCTGTGTTTCCACATGATAAAGAAGCTGCCCTCAACAGGGCAGCTAGATCAGTAAGTAGCCCTGGCCGATGCCATCACACTCTGCCAGCCATTGGCCAATGAAGCTGGCTGCTGGTGGATGTATGGGCTCAGTTGTGATGTCGATCTCAACTGGTTCCTGGGCAGAGGATGTGCTCGGGGAAGCCCTGCTCCCCTTTCCTTAGTGTACGTGTACTTTGCTCCTGCCTCTGAGTGGGGGGTCCCAGGTTTCTTCCAGGAAAAGAAGCTGTTTCTGCTGTCATGAAGTCCACCGACCCGAGATCTACGAGATGTTTCAACAACTCCTCTTTCTTCTGGGCGGTGCTTTTCAACCAGGGATAAATCTAAGGCCTCCCTTCCCGGACAAGGTGCAGGAGGCGGGCAGCTTCTCAGAATGACTACAAGAGCTAAGTCATGACATTTTGGGGAGGTGCTGTAGAACATCAGGTGCTGAGTGTGTAGGGCTTTTGGACTACTGAGGGACATGCATGAAAGGTAATGAGTGAATTCACTCATGTCCCCCTTTCCATAGCCTGCCGTGTCAATGACATGCCCTTAAAGTTGCTTTAGCTTCTCCTGCCCTTCCACACTTCTTGGGTTCTGTTCTTGCACCCGTGGGGGTTTCCTCCCCTTTGCTATCTGTGACTGGGATTGGTGCCACACTTCCACAAGCTCCGCTAACTTTGAGGGCATGCCGTGGTGGTCAGAAGGTTCCATCTTACAGAGTCCAGTGGAGTGGATGGTTTCAGAAGTCAGATACTGTCTGGCATGCATTTGTTTCAGAATGGAAATGACAAAATAGTATCCTTGTGTGTCCTGAAGTGCCATTCAATACCTTCCCTCATTTTGTTGAAAGGCAAAGTCCAGAAGGATCATGGCTGGCCCAGGGCACTTTGCGTCGCTGAGGACTGTCCTGGCGTTCACGTTCCGGATTGTGAAGAGGAATGTTGTCTCAACGCTACCCATCCGTGTGAGTCTACTATTGGTCGATAGGTTAGTTAAACGTTTTACTGAATTTGTGAATGGATTAGTGTGTGCATGTGATTGTAGAAAAATCCTGAGAATTAGGAACGGCTTCATGATCTTCAATGCTTGGTCTGAGCAAGGTGCAGGGGCCTCAGGGTTAGGACTTTGACTTTGAGAAGTTTTAAGCATTATGATGTTGAACATTTATCCCATTCTCTTCCAGAAGTTTTAAGCTTTAGGACTTTGGACATTAAGCACTTTCACTTCTAGAACTTTTAAGTGTTGGCGCTTTTAACCTTTAGCACCTTGACTTCTAGAAGTTTTTAGCATTAGGACTTTGAACCTTTAGCATCTTGACTTCTAGAAGTTTTAAGTGTTAGGGCTTTGGTGTCTAGAACTTTTTAGGGTTAGTGTGAATTTCCTGCACTTCTGTTTTGCAACTTGTCCTGGGTGGTGGTTTTCAGGATTCTTCTCGGAAGGAAAGCGGATCCTGCAGGCCTGATGTTCTCCAACCCAGATCTATGAGAAGCTGCAACAACTCACCTTTCTCATGGACGGCAGTGTTTAACCAGCAGTAAGGCTACGGTCTGTCTTTCTAGCTGACACAGCAGGAGGCGGACAGGTCGTCAGATCGAGTAAAAAGCTAAGTTACTTTTTCTGGTTTGTGGTGCCATACAAGGTCAAGATAAGCTTGGGTGCAGGGATTTTTAGGCAGCAGAGGGCTAGGCAAAACAGTTAAGGAGGGTAGGTTACACACATTCATGAATTTGCACATGGTACGCCTGTGAATTCACACAGCCTCTCTTTTGGTAGGCAGCCGTGTCAATGACATGCCCGTAAAGTTGCTCTAGCTTCTCCTGCACTTCCACACTCCTTGGGTTCTGTTCTTGCACCCCTTCGGCTCTCTTCCCTTTTGCCACCGGTGCCTGGGATTGCTGCCGCTACCTCCGCTAACTTTAAAGGCATGCCATGGGGTGGGGAGGATTTTATCTCTGAGAAGCTGGTTCAGGCAGGCACGGGGGAAGGGGGGGGATGTCTTTAGTCAGGCAAGTACTGTTTGTCAGGTGTTTTGTTTGGATATGTAACAAACAAAAAGTTATTCTTGCGTGTCTCGCTGTGATGGATCGTTAAATAAGTTCCTGCCTTTTCCGCCCCCAGGGGGAAGTTCTAGAAGGAACACGACTGGCCACGCCCCTACATGTTGCTGGGGACGGTCCTGGTGTTCGTGTTCTAGATCATGACGGCAAACGTCATTTCAATGTCATCTGTCCGTATGAGTCTACTTTTGGCCAGAAGATTGGTTCACCTTAAACTGTATGTGTGAATGGATTATTGCCTGTATGGACCCCTGTAATTGTAGTGAACAAACTGAGAATTAGAAATGCCCTAATAATCTTTGAAGCGTTGCCTGATCCAGCTCCACGGGGGTCATAAGCATGAGGGGGTCACTCCTGGGTCAACCGGCATGAAGAGAAGGTTGGGGGGTGGCGTCCCCTCTCTTTGCCGGCAGAAGGATAGGGGATCTGCAACCCCGTGGACTCCCTTGGTCCTCTTATGCTCTCCATCTGGGAAGGCTGTCTTGAGTGGGGGTGGGAAGTCGTGTGTTGCGAGGCTTCTGCTCTCGCCTAGAATACTGAGGTGTTAGGGGATGATGGCTCTGTCCTACGGAAGTCTTGCTGCAGGGTGCTGCAGCATTGTATTTGACTCCCATTCTTCTCAACATCTACATCAAACCGCCAGGAGACGTTAACCGAGGGCCAATAAACTCAGGTTCAAATCAGACAGAATAGAGGTAGTGTTTCCTGGTGGGTCATCATTCCGGCTTATCGACGTTCACCCTGTTCTGGTGGGGGCGGGTTTACACACTTCCAAAAGGGTGAAGTCTGTGGTGGGGATGGTCATGGTTCCACTGTTGTCCGTAGAGGCACAGGCTCCCTCAGTGGCTCAGAGTGGCTTTTCATCATGTGGGTTTCAACGGGGGTCACAGTTTTTTTTTATTTCCCTTTGTATTTTAGTTGTATTTGTTTTAGTTCTGTTTTTTCTTTCTTTTGTTTTACGGCACTTCTGATCCCCCCAGATGGTGTACCAAACATTTTAAATAGACATTAAAACAGAATAAAAGTAAGGCAGAATAAAGCTGGCCAAGATTCAAACAATTGAACTAAATATACTAAACTAAAAGCAGCAAGAGAGAAAATCGCAAAGTGTTTAATAAGAGTTAAACTTACTACTTCTAAGAAGTAAAAGGATTCCTTGAACAGGTGGTGCTCTCAGCCCCCGAGGGAGCCTGTGCCTCTGCAGATGAGGATGGATCCATCCTCATCCCCAAACGGCAGACCTCATCCTTTAGGAAGCCTGTCATCCCCCCTTCCAGAACAGGGCAAGTGTCACTTAACCGGACCCATGAACCACCCACAAACAACACTTGCATCTCGTCTGGCTTGATTCCTGGGTTATTGGCCCTCATCCAGCCCACTCTTCTACTGGCTCACCTCTATGAGCTGAGGAGGAGAGGTGAAGCTAGGTGTCATGGGTGATGCCGCATCCCGTGCCTCTGCAGATCCTCTCCTGGTGGTTTCATGTAGATGTTGAATAGCAAGGGGGCCAAATACCGCTGTAAGGCAGATCCCTTCTCCCCTACCCCCTCTTGGTCTAAGGGGCATTCTAGGCAGGAGTGGAAGCGTTGCAAAATGCCACTTCACATCCCAACTTTAGACAGTCTTCCCAGAAGGATAGCTTGAAAACTGCCAAGAGAGTCCACAGGGTCACACAAACCCATCCTTCCTCTGGCACAGGGCGACCCATCGGGTGAGTAAACCCACGGCTGCGTTTCCACATGATAGAGAAGCTGCCCTCAACAGGGCAGCTAGGTCAGTAAGTAGCCCTGGCCGATGCCATCACACTCTGCCAGCCATTGGCCAATGAAGCTGGCTGCTGGTGGATGTATGGGCTCAGTTGTGATGTCGATCTCAACTGGTTCCTGGGCAGAGGATGTGCTCCGGGAAGCCCTGCTCCCCTTTCCTTAGTGTACGTGTACTTTGCTCCTGCCTCTGAGTGGGGGTATGCCCGTAAAGTTGCTTTCGCTTCTCCTGCACTTCCACACTCCTTGCGTTCTGTTCTTGCACCCATGGGGGTTTCTTCCTCTTTTCTATCGGTGACTGAGATTGGTGCCACGCTTCCACAAGCTCCGCTAACTTTGAGGGCATGCCGTGGGGGACAGAGGGTTCCGTCGTAGAGAGGCCAGTGGACTGGATGGTTTCAGAAGTCAGATACTGAGTCTAAATTTGGCCAATAGGTTTGTTAAACTTTTTACTGAATTTGTGAATGGATTAGTGTATGCATGTGATTGTATTAAAAGCCCAAGAAATTGAAATGCCTTCATAATATTTGATGCTTGGTCTGTGCAAGGTGCAGGGGCCACAGGGTTAGGACTTTGACTACTAGAAGTTTTAGCGTTAAGACTTTGAACATTTAGCAGTTTGACTACCAGAAGTTTTTAGCGTTATGGCTTTGAACATTTAGCAGTTTGACTTTTAGAAGTTTTAAGCGTTAGCTCTTTGAGTTCTCGAAGTTTTAGCGTTAGCTCTTTGGACATTTAGCACTTTTACTTCTGGAAGTTTTTAACGTTAGTTCTTGGACTTCTGGAAGTTAAGCATTTGGACTTCGACTTCAAGACTTTTTAAGCTTTAGGAGTTTAAACAACTAGCACTTTGACTTCTAGAAGTTTTTAGGGTTAGTGTGAATTTCCTGCACTTCTGTTTTGCAACTTGTCCTGGGTGGTGTTTCACAGGTTTGTTCTAGAAAGGAAAGCAGATCCTGCGAGCCTGATATCCTCCACCCCAGATCTACGAGAAGCCGCAACACCTCATCTTTCGCATGAATGGCATTGCTTCACCAGCAGTAAGACTACGGTCTCCCTTTTCGGCCAGGATTGCAGGAAGCCGAGGGCTTCTCAGAGTGCCTACAAAAGCTAAGTCATGACTTTTGGGGGAGGTGCTCTAGAACATCTGGCAGTGTGTGTGTGTGTGGAGCGATTTCAGGTTACCAAGAGCCATGCAGAAAATGTAACGAGGGTTGATAATCCAGCTCCCATGAATTCAAGTATCACCCCCCCCCCCAAGAATTCGCACATGTCCGCCTTTCGGTAGCCTGCCATGTCAATGACATGCCCATCAAGTTGCTCTAGCTTGTCCTGCACTTCCACACTCTTTGGGTTCTGTTGTTTCACCTCCTGTGCTCTCTTGCCCTTCGCAACGGTGACTGGGATTGCTTCCACTCTTCCACAAGCTTCGCTAACTTTGAGGGCATGCCGTGGTGGGCAGAGGTTCCATCTTAGAGAGTCCAGTGGAGTGGATGGTTTCAGAAGTCAGATACTGTCTGGCATGCATTCGTTTCAGAATGGAAATAACAAAATACTATCCTTGTGTGTCTTGAAGTGCCATTCAATACCTTCCCTCATTTTGTTGGAAGGCAAAGTCCAGAAGGATCATGGCTGGCCCAGAGCACTTTGAGTCGCTGAGGACTGTCCTGGCGTTAATGTTCCGGATTGTGAAGTGGATTGTGTCAACGTCACCCATCTGTGTGAGTCCACTATTGGTCGATAGGTTAGTTAAACGTTTTACTGAATTTGTGAATGGATTAGTGTGTGCATGTGATTGTAGAAAAATCCCGAGAATTAGGAACGGCTTTATGATCTTTAATGCTTGGTCTGAGCAATGTGCAGGGGCCTCAGGGTTAGGACTTTGACTTCGAGAAGTTTTAAGCATTAGGAGTTTGAACATTTATCCCATTCTCTTCCAGAAGTTTTAAGTGTTGGGGCTTTCAACATTTAGCACTTTGACTTCAAGAAGTTTTAAACGTTAGGATTTCGAATCATAAGCACCTTGACTTCTAGAAGTTTTATATATTAGGACTTTGAATATTTAGCCCTTTGACTTCTAGATGTTTTAAGCATTAGGGCATTGAACGTTTAGCACTTTTACTTCCATAAGTTTTAAGCATTAGGACTTTGAATATTTAGCCCTTTGACTTCTGGAAGTTTTTAGCATTAGGGCACTGAATGTTTAGCGCTTTGTCTTATAGAACTTTTAAGCTTTAGGGCTTTTATGTCTAGAAGTTTTAAGCTCTACGAATTTGACTTCTAGCAGTTTTAAATGTTAGGTCGTCAAACATTTAGCACTTTGACATCTAGCAGTTTTAAACGTAGGGCTTTGACTTCTAGAAGTTCTTAGGGTTAGTGTGAATTTCCTGCACTTCTGTTTTGCAACTCGTCCTGGGTGGTGTTTCCCAGGTTTGTTCTAGAAAGGAAAGCAGATCCTGCGAGCCTGATATCCTCCACCCCAGATCTACGAGAAGCTACAACACCTTGTCTTTCGCATGAATGACATTGTTTCACCAGCAGTAAGACTACGGTCTCCCTTTTCGGCCAGGATTGCAGGAAGTCGAGGGCTTCTCAGAGCGCCTGCAAAAGCTAAGTCATGACTTTTGGGGGAGGTGCTCTAGAACATCCGGTATTGTGTGTGTGGAGCGATTTCAGGTTACCAAGAGCCATGCAGAAAAAGTAACGAGTGTTGATAATCCAGCTCCCATGAATTCAAGTATCAGCGACCCCCCCCAAGAATTCGCACATGTCCCCCTTTTGGTAGCCTGCCATGTCAATGACATGCCTGTAAAATTGCTCTAGCTTCTCCTGCACTTCCACACTCTTTGGGCTCTGTTCTTTCACCTCCTGTGCTCTCTTGCCCTTCACCACTGGTGACTGGGATTGCTTCCACTCTTCCACAAGCTCTGCTTACTTTGAGGGCATGCCGTGGGGGACAGAGGATTCTGTCGTAGAGAGGCCAGTGGAGTGGATGGTTTCAGAAGTCAGATACTGTCTGGTATGCATTCATTTTGGAATGGAAATGACAAAATAGTATCCTTGAGTATCTTGCAGTGCCGTTCAATACCTTCCCCTTGTTTTGTTGGAAGGCGAAGTCCAGAAGGATCATGGCTTCCCCAGGGCACTTTGCGTCGCTGAGGATTGTCTTGGCGTCAATGTTCCGGATCGTGATGAGGAATGCTGTGTCAACACCACCCGTCCGGGTGAGTCTAAATTTGGCCAATAGGTTTGTTAAACTTTTTACTGAATTTGTGAATGGATTAGTGTATGCATGTGATTGTATTAAAAGCCCAAGAAATTGAAATGGCTTCATAATATTTGATGCTTGGTCTGTGCAAGTTGCAGGGGCCATAGGGTTAGGACTTTGACTTCTAGAAGTTGTAGCGTTAAGACTTTGAACATTTAGCACTATGTCTTCTGGAAGTTTTTAGCTTTAGCACTTTGACTTCTGGAAGTTTTTAACGTTAGCTCTTGGACTTCTGGAAGTTAAGCATTTGGACTTCGACTTCAAGACTTTTTAAGCTTTAGGAGTTTAAACAACTAGCACTTTGACTTCTAGAAGTTTTTAGGGTTAGTGTGAATTTCCTGCACTTCTGTTTTGCAACTCATCCTGGGTGGTGTTTCACAGGTTTGTTCTAGAAAGGAAAGCAGATCCTGCAAGCCTGATATCCTCCACCCCAGATCTACGAGATGCTGCAGCACCTTGTCTTTCTCATGGATGACATTGTCTCCCTTTTCGGCCAGGATTGCAGGAAGACGAGGGCTTCTCAGAGCGCCTGCAAAAGCTAAGTCATGACTTTTGGGGGAGGTGTTCTAGAACATCCGGCAGTGTGTGTGTGTGGAGCGATTTCAGGTTACCAAGAGCCATGCAGAAAAAGTAACAAGTGTTGATAATCCAGCTCCCATGAATTCAAGCATCGACCACCCCCCAGGAGTTCGCACATGTCCCCCTTTCGGTAGCCTGCCATGTCAATGACATGCCCTTAAAGTTGCTCTAGCTTCTCCTGCACTTCCACACTCTTTGGCCTCTGTTCTTTCACCTCCTGTGCTCTCTTGCCCTTCGCCACCGGTGACTGGGATTGCTTCTACTCTTCCACAAGCTCCGCTAACTTTGAGGGCATGCCGTGGTGGTCAGAAGGTTCCATCTTAGAGAGTCCAGTGGAGTGGATGGTTTCAGAAGTCAGATAGTGTCTGGCATGCATTCGTTTCAGAATGGAAATGACAAAATACTATCCTTGTGTGTCTTGAGAGAGCTCTAGAGATTTTAGCCAGGGTCAGTTCCAAAGGAAAGGGTCTAATCCAAAGTCCAGACCCAGAGAAAAACAAACTCGAGGTTAGGCACAGGCAAGCCAAAACCCAGGCACAGGGAGTTCCAGAGAAAAGCAAAGGCAAAGGCAGTATGCAGTTGCAGAATAATGGAAAACAAATATTCACAAATCAGTGAGAGAACGTTTTCATGATCTGAGGACACTCCGTTGTTCACCTGCAAATGGCCGTTCTTGGACAAAAGAACTTCAAATGGAGACTTCGGAGTGAAACTGAGTTACAACCGATCAGGAAGTTTGTTTATATCAACTTTGGCTTAAATAGGGATAATGGTGTGTGTGTGTGTGTGTGTAGGCATTATAAAAATCCCACTGCAGATGTTAATTAACCTAGAAATGCTCACACAGTTGTGCTATCACCAAGCGCTTCTCTCATGAAGGGACACTACACTCATTGACGCTTTAATGTAATTGTCACAGATGATGATGATGATGAAGCACTCTTCATGTCCTTGAAAGGCTGTCACACAGAGGAGGGCCAGGATCTCTTCTCGATCCTCCCAGAGTGCAGGACACGGAATAACGGGCTCAAGTTAAAGGAAGCCAGATTCCGGCTGGACATCAGGAAAAGCTTCCTGACTGTTAGAGCAGTACGACAGTGGAACCCATGACCTAGGGAGGTGGTGGGCTCTTCCAACCTAGATACCTTCAAGATAGACAACCATCTGTCAGGGATGTTTTAGGGTGGATTCCTGCATTGAGCAGGGGGTTGGACTCGATGGCCTCATAGGCCCCTTCCAACTCTACAATTCTATGATTCTATGATTCTATGAAGTGCCGTTCAATACCTTCCCTCATTTTGTTGGAAGGCAAAGTCCAGAAGGATCATGGCTGGCCCAGGACACTTTGCGTCGCTGAGGACTGTCGTGGCGTTAATGTTCCGGATTGTGAAGAGGAATGTTGTCTCAACGCCACCCCTCCGTGTGAGTCTACTATTGGTCGATAGGTTAGTTCAACCTTTTACTGAATTTCTGAATGGATTAGTGTGTGCATGTGATTGTAGAAAAAGCCTGAGAATTTGGAACGGCTTTATAATCTTTAATGCTTGGTCTGAGCAAGGTGCAGGGGCCTCAGAGTTAGGACTTTGACTTTGAGAAGTTTTAAGCATTAGGAGTTTGAACAACTTGTCCTGGTTGGTGGTTCTCAGTGTTCTTCTAGGAAGAAAAGCAGATCCTGCAGGCCTGATGTCCTCCACCCCAGATCTACGAGAAGCTGCAACAACTCGCCTTTCTCATGGATGGCACCGTTTCACCACCAGTAAGACGACGGTCTCTCTTTCCGGCGGAAACTGCAGGAAGCAGACAGCTCGTCATATGGGATTATTGCCTGTACGAACATGTGTAATTGTAGAAAACGATTGAGAATTAGAAATGCCTTAATCTTTCCAGCTTTATGGGAGCCAGCTCCATGGGGGTTATAGGCATGAGACATCTGTTCCTGTTTTAGAGAAGGGGGGGTCATTCTTGGGTTGATCTGTGCCAAGAGAGGGATGGGGGGGCGTGCAACCCTGCTGGTGTCCCCGTCTCAAGGATAGGGGACCTGCAACCCCGTGGACTCTCTTGGTCCTCTTATGCTATCAGTCTAGGAAGGCTCTCTTGAGTTGGGGTGGGAAGTCGTGTGTTGCGAGGCTTCTGCTCTTGCCTAGAATACTGAAGGTGTTGTTGTTAGGGGATGATGTCTCTGACCTATGGCGGTCTTTCTACAGGGTGCCTTAGGGCTGTATTTGAACCCAATTCTTCCTAACATCTACATCAAACCGCTAGGAGACGTTAACCGGGGCCATGGGCTGAGGCCTCACCAGTGCCTCTCCTTCTCAGCTCATAGGGTTGAGGCAGTGGAAGTTCTGAACCGGCACACGGGCAGGAGAATGGACTGGATGAGGGCCAAGGAACTCAGATTCAATCCAGACAGAACAGACGTACTGTTTGCAGGTGGGTCATCATTCGGGCTTAGTGACATTCACCCTGTTCTGGAAAGGGGGGAGTTACAGACTTCCTACAGGGTGACGTCTGTGGTGGGGATGGTCACGGTTCCACAGTCGTCTATAGAGGCAGAGGCTCCCTCAGTGGCTCAGAGTAGCTTTTCATCATGTGGGTTTCAACGGGGGTCACAGTTTCTTTGATTTCCCTTTGCATTTCATTTTTAGTTTTTTTCCTTTCTTTTTATGGCACTTTTAATCCCCCATCCCAAAGTTCTTCAGGTGCTGTACAAAACATTTTAAATAGACATTAAAACAGAATAAAAGTAAGGCAGAATAAAACCAGCCAAGATTCAAGCATTTGAACTAAACATACTAAACTAAAAGCTGCAGGAGAGAAAATCACTAAGTGTCTAATAATAATTAAAATAACTACCAAGTAAAAAGAATTCCTTGATCAGGTGGTGCTCTCAGCCCCCAAGGGAGCCTGTGCCTCTGCAGACGAGAACAGATCCGCCGTCATCTCCACATGGCAGACTTCACCCTTAAGGAAGCCTGTCACCCCACTTCTAGAACAGGGTGACTGTCACTTAACTGGATCAATGAACCACCCACAAATAGCACTTCTGTCTCGTCTGGCTTGACTCTTGGTTTCTGGGCCCTCATCCAGCCCACTCTCCTGCCCAGGCGCTGGCTCAGAGCTTCCATGGCCTCAGCCCTTTGAGCTGAGAAGGAGAGGTGATGCGAGGTGTCCTGCTTGCTGCCTCAGCCTGCTCCCCTGGAGTATGTCTCCCGGAGGTTTCATGTAGCTGTTGAAAAGCGGGGGTAAAATAGTGCCCTAGGAGAGATCCATTCTCCCCTACGCCCACTTCGTATTTATTTCAAAGCATTTTTATTGTGCCGCCTCACCATTTCTGGCATCGAGGCACTTTACAATAACATATACAACAATTCCATTAAAACCCTCACCCTCAAACCATTAAAAGCCCTCAACACCAATTTAAACCACCCCCTCCCCAAGCTCTTGTGAAAATAAAAACGCCTTACAAAGGCATTTGAAGCAATTGAGAGTGGGAGCCTGTCTAATCTCCAGTGGCACATTATTCCATAACTGGGGGCCAGCCACTGAAAAAGCCCTGGCCCCCGCACATTCCAATTTGTAGCGGGGGACCGTCAGGACACCCTGCTCCTGAGAGCGTGTCTGCCAATGGTGAGACACAGGAGAAAGACGAGGCTCAGGCATCCAGGACCCAAGCAATGAAGGGCTTTATACATGGTCAACAAGACCTTGTACCGCACCCTAGCAGCCACCGGCAGCCAATGGAGCTCTTGAAGCACCAAAGTGATAGAAGACCACTTTGGGAGCCCCTTGACCAACTTGGCTGCTGCATTTTGTAGGTGTTGGATTTGCTGTATACAACGGGTTGCAATAGTCCAGTCTGGAAAGAACCAGGGCCTGGACTGCGGTGGTAAGATCAGCCCCTGACAGAAAGGGGCAAACTTGGCGGAGCACATGTAGATGATAAAATCAAGTCCAAACCACGGCCCCCATCTGGGAAGACATAGTTCGGAATTGGTCAAGAATAACACGCAGGTCCCACGCCTCAGTCACAATCCTTGGTCGGATTCCTGAAATAGGCAGATCTACGAGCTCCTGCCTCAAATCTGCCAGCCGCTGACCTCGGCCAATCACCATCAACTCAGTCTTCTCTGGGTTAAGCTTTAGTTTACTCCTAGACATCCAGTTACAGATGTCAGCCAGGCACCAAGACAGAGTAGCAGCTGCCTCGCCGAGGTCAGACCCCACCGAGATGTAAAGCTGGGTGTATCATCAGCATCCATATGGTACCTCAGCCCATGGGCGCCAGCGGCCTCACATATACATTATACATGAAAGGTGAGAGGATGGAACCCTGTGGAACTCCACAGGGGAGGGCTGTGGGGGTAGATGTACAGGTGCCCACGGTAACCACCTGAGCCCTTCCATCCAAGTAGGACTGGAACCAGGCAAGAGGCAGGCCCTCCAGTCCCACCTGGATGTTCAACCGTCTAATCAACAATTCATGATCCACTGTGTCGAAAGCCGCTGAAAGGTCCAATAACAGCAGGATGGACAGATGACCTTTGTCCATTGCTAAAAGAAGATCGTCAAAGACTGCGGCAAGGGCAGTCTCCGTGCTGTGACCCATGCTGTGACTTTGTCTAAGAGGCATTCTAGGCAGGAGTGGAACCGTTGCAATATGCAACTTCAAGACAGCCTTCCCAGAAGGATAGCATCAGAGGTCCAAGAGAGTCCACAGGGTCACACGAACCCATCCTTCACCTGGCACAGGGAGACCCTTTGGGTGACTAAACCCAGGGCTGCATTTCCACAGGAGAGAGAAGTTTATCTGGTTTCAACAGGCCAGCTAGGTCAGTAAGTAGCCCTGGCCAATGCGATCACACTGAAGCTGGCTGCTGGTGGATGGATGGGGTCAATTCAAAGTGCTGATTTGAATCTTGTAAAGCTTGAGTGGCTTGGGTGAAGGTATTCGAAAGAGCACTGTTGTGGCGTTACACCCCACAAGTCAATTCCAAATGTATGTCTGCAGTTTGTAAGTCTGTGGTTTGTAGAATGTTGGCCTGAGTGGGCGGAGTTAGAATGTCTTGGGAGGGGGGAGGAGCGATATATAAGGGAAGGACTGAGGGGATGGAGAGTTCTTGTTCTTGTTCTTTTCAGGAAACCTTTTCAGGGAGACTTATTAGGTACTCTTAGAGTCTGTAGTGCTCTCTGTGTTTATGGTACTTAAATTCTGGGAAATTTGAGGGTCAGTGTAGTGAGTGGTGTCTTTAGAGTGTGGTGTGCACGTAGTGGAAGTATATTAATCAATATTGATAATAGAGAAAGTTCAAGAGTGATTGTGTGAGAAAAAGGAAAGCGCGAATGTGAGAGTGACAGGCTTGTATGGAAGGTTTCAAAAAGGTTTTTAAATGTTGTTATTTGAAACAAAGCTTATGAACTTTTAAAAATAAATTTTGATTGTTTTAAAACTACCACAAAAATCCCACGTGTCTGTTTGACGTTTATCATCTTAAGTTTACACATTTAACACCCACTCTGACAATCATTCACCTAAGCACATATAACTCACAGCGCATTATATTATATATATTAAAATCCATTCTCCATTTTAAACCCCTTTCTCCACATAGTTTGGAGGAAGGTGGGCTTTATCCCTTGCCTCAGACGTACCAAGTGGTGGTGCTTGGCTTGAGCAGGGAGGAGCCTCGGCCGGGTCTGGTGTTCAGAGCCTGTGTCGCCCCATAAGAAGTGGTGGCAGACGGGAGGTCTGGTGTTCAGAGCCTGTGTCGTGGCAACTGTTTCCAATATCTACTGTATGTAATTGGACACTATGAATGTTTGGAAAGCTCTCCCAATGCCTGTGCTGAAGAAAGCCGGGTAGGTAGCTTGTCTCCCCTCACCTTTCTTCTTTTTTCCTAAGTTGAAGAATCCCAGCTGTTGCATCCTTCCCTCATAGGAGAGATGCTTCAGCAATTTGATCATTTTAGTTGTCGTTTCTGTATTTTTTTCAGCTTTACAATATTTACTCTTTAGGTGTGGTGACGACAACTGTACACAGTATTCTAAGTGTGATTGCACCATAGATTTGTATAAGCACAGTATGACACTGGCATTCTTATTTTTGATTCCTCCCCTAATAATGCTTAAAATGGATTTTGCTATTTTACAGCAGTCTCATATTGGGTTGGCATTTTGCTCTCCTCGGCATCAAAGAGGGCGTAGCGTCAAGCAGATTACGACACTTAAAACTGGCAGATTCTTCCCCAGAAGTGTGGTGGGTGAGAATATCAGTCTCCAATCCAAGCTAGTGGTTGGAAGATGCTGTCATCTCCCAGACCAGAAGGCTCAGAGTGACCTTGAGATGGAAAACAAAATCAGAGAGGCCTCCAAATGAGGGAGTGTTACAATAATGGGTGACTACAAATTACCCCATGATTAACTGGATCAGCTGGACCCTTGGTCTGATCCAGCATGGCGCGTCTGACATTGTGATGTACAGAACAACAACGCCCACCCCCCGGTACACCCCTCCCCTGACCTTCCTATAGGGTTTATTTCTAGAGATGACCCTATTGCACTGGTTCTCCGCATTCCAACAGGTCTCCTTATCACAGAACTCCAGAAAGGTTTTGCTCTTTAGCTTAGGATTTGTTGTTATGGACAGTGTTTATCTGAATTGCTGGGAATCTTGCTGAAGCCTTCCTTTGTTGGGGTGTGTGCGTGTGTCCAAGCAAGTAGCTTTGTTCACTTATTTTCAATTTCATAAGAATTGCACTGAAGATTAGGGAAGGCTGCATTTGGTCAATTTCAAGAGTTTGCTTATTCTTTTTGTTGCTTTCTCTGGTTTTAGTTTTGAAATAATTTTTTTTTTTAGCTTTTCAAGTTTAAGGATACTTTCACTAACTTAGCAATGTGTGAAAAGAGTAAGAACTTCTGTGCACCTTGATCCTCCTTACATACGTTTGTGTTGGTTGTCAGATCTCTTTATCAGTTTAGACTCTGTTAACCCAATAAACCTTTCCATAAAAGACGATGTGACTGTGGTGGTTGATTCACCGTGATATGCGATAAGCCCACTGAGCGGTTCTGCAGTTGCCTCCTTTCTGTACATCTTTGTGTGCCCGTTGTGTGTTTAAGATTCCATTGTCACAGTTGTAAGCCCCCCATCGGGGAGAGAGGGATCATGTGATCCGTGATTAAAGCAGCCTTCTTGAACACCTTATGCCAAATTCGATTGTCACACACAAACATCACGTGTGGAAAAAAGGGCCTATTGGTTACACTTCCTGCAGAAATTTTAGAAAATCAGAACAGTTTCCTTGGAGCAAGATACCACCTATGAAGCACCTTAATTGCATTTTCCTTACTCTCTACAGAGCTGCATTTCATTGGGGGCTCCTAGGTGCAATTTCGCCCCTTTCCCTTAGTCAATTGTGGTTTCTGCGCCTTTTTGCCATATCTGAAGAATTCTCTCCATTGTACAAAATTGTATGTACATTAATAATCTATATACGGCTGAAGTAAAACCTTCTGTGTCAATTCTATTGTGTTGTATAAAGTTTTAAAATTGCATATTAGGATGTACTTACGTTTGGTTTTGCAATTGGTACATTAGCAATTAAATTTTGTATTTTTTAATTTGGTAATTGAGGTTTCAAGTGTTTTCGGATGAACAAATCTGTCAAGTCATAAATGCCGTGTTCCTCCCACTGCTGGAATAGTTACAATGTATCCACCTTAAAAAAAAAAAAGAGAGGGCAAAGTAAAAAGGGAGTGATTGTTGAGATGGGTCTGGCGTGAACACTGACCTCTCTTTACGCACGTGCACTGTGGTGTCACAGTGTTTGATTTCTAGAAGTTTTAAGCATTAGGGCTTTGACATGGAAATACAAGAACAAAGAAAATTGACAGAGAAGACAGGTTTCAAAATGGAGAAGGTAAAATATTTGGGAGTTGTTTTGACAAATATGAACTATGTTATTCCACAATAATTATGTTAAAGTTTGGAATGATGTTAAAAATGACCTGGCAAAATGGGATAAGGTTCGACTGTCGCTTTTGGGAAGAATTGCCACGATAAAAGTGAATGTACTGGGGGCGGAGCTTGGCAGCCATGAAGCTGGTAAGGATTTTTTAATTCTCCAACCGGCCTTGCCGGGAAAATCAATTATCTCTTTTTAAAAGGGCATAAATCTCAAAGCAACATGATGGAAAAGGACTATAAAAATTAAGTGTTTAAGTTGCTGATAATGGAGTAAAGTTGAAAGGATTTTAAGTGAGATTGTTGGAACGTTTCTGTGGAGCGTCTCTGTGGAAATCGAAACCGACTGCTAGTTATAGCAGTTAATGGTTTGTTTTTGTTAGAGACGAGGACTTGATTTATGGCACATCTTACTTTTTATTGAAAGCGGAGAAGAGCTGTAAAAACTGGCTCTATAAAGAGAAAAGCAACTCAGGCGCAGTTTGATCGATGGATGGTGTGCTAAATTGTGATTAAGGGGGGGAGGGGAGCGATTGCAGCGTTCGGTGGGGAGATGAAGTTTGGTGTTGCCGGGACTTTCGGGACTGTGTTTATGGCTTGTTTCGGTCTCCCCCAGTGAATGCTGTTTTGACATGTGGTGTAATGCCTCCCCCCTAGAGAAGAAAGAGTGATTAAGTAGTGGAAAACACACAGAAGATATAATAAACTGCTAAGAAGGGAAGCCGGGAGTTAAGGAGGAGATTTATGACCTCTGTCGAATATAAAAAGAAGGATTAAAAAAAAAATTGCAAAAGTTAAGTGGTCAAAAAAACGACCCAGTAACCATAACCTCCCCCATCTGGAAGAGTTAGTTTCCGAAGAAGAACAGGGAAGCACAGACTCAGCAACTGAGGAAAAATGGCTGAAGGTGGAAAAGCAGCTGGCAGTCAGCCAGCCACCTTAGCTGAAATCAAAACTGTTATTGCAGAAAACAACACAATCATTTTAAAAAAAATGGATCAGCAAACGGAAAACTTTAAACAACAGATGCATGTGTTAGCTGATAAAATTTCGCAGAACGATAAAGCTATAAAGGATTTGGAGGCGGGAGCAGACCTGACCCAGAAGAAACAAGAGGCTTTTGAAAAATCGACTAATGTGCAGTTCCAAGCCCACGAATTACGGCTGATAGCCTTAGAAGATCAAAATCGTCGTTCATCACTTCACATAAAACATTTAATTCAAACACAAGGAGAAAACTTGAGAGAAATAATTTTGAATTGGTTTAAAGAGTTGATGCCTGATCTGCAAATTGAAGAATCTGAAATTGATCGAGTCCATAGAGGGGGGGGGGCAAAACTACAAAGGGGCTACTAGAGATATCTTGGTGAAATTTGGTAATTATTATAAAAAAGAGCAAATCATGAAGAAACTGAGATCTATGGCCCAGTTACAGTATAAAGGCAAATCAGTGCAAATTTATAATGATCTTTGTCAACATACATTGAATTGGAGGCGCAGTGTTGAGCCAATAACTGAAATATTAGTGAAGAAAAAAATCACATATTCGTGGGGTTATCCTGTTTTTCTAAGATTTACATATGGAAAGGGGGAGCACAGAGTAACCTCTCTGGATCAGGGTAAGGAGTTATTGAAGAGCTTGGGTCTGTATGAGGAAGCAAGCGTGATTGGAACAGGTGGGGGGGGAGATGAGGCTGGGGCGTAATAGAATTGTTAACTGTACTATGAGATAATTGTAGATAGAAAGGTTAAGCATAGAGACCTTGCCGGCCAGGCGCAGCACTGCCTCCCCCCCTCCCCCCTAAAGTAGATGGCTGGAATATTAGACTTACGGGGATTTGGGGGGGGGAAGAGGTGGGGGGAGGGGAGGGGGAAGGGGGGATGGTAGGGGTTAGAGTAAGGGGATTGAGGGTTATGTTATGGTGTTTGTGTTTTATGTATGTGAATTTGAGTTTCAGAGCACAAGGGATCGGAAGAGACTCCAAAAGGGTGAATATGGATAAAAAAATAAAAGTATCAACACTCAATGTTAAAGGTTTGGGGGCAGTCATGAAAAGGAGGAGAATAGAACAAATGTTTAATAAAGAAGGATCTGACATAATAATGATGCAAGAAACACATCAAGGGTTCGAGAACGCAAATATGATTAAATTAAAGTGGCTAGTTTATTATGAAAAGTCATTGGGGACTTCAAAAAAAATGGAGTGGCCACTTTGATTTTAAAAAAAGTGGTTTTATATTAGAAGCTACAAAAAAGGATGATAGTGGTAGATATCTTATGATAAAAGGTAAAATTGAAGGAAAGGTATAACATTGATTAATGTTTATGCCCCAAATGAGAGACATAGAGAGTTTTTTATAAAATTATTTAAAGAAATAGAAGAATTTAAGGAGGGGTATGTTATCTTAGCTGGGGATTTTAATATGGTTATGGATAATAGATGGGACAGGTCAAACCCCACTAATGTTGAAAAGAGAAATGATATCACTATATTGAATAAATTAGTAAAAGAGAATGATTATGTGGATTCTTGGCGTTTACTTAATGGGGTTAAGCCTGGGTTTTCATATTATTCCCCAGTTCATCATACATACTCCAGGATAGATCATATATTTGTCTCAAAAGATTTTGCAACTAAGATTTGTAAAATGGAAATGGGGGTAATAAAGGTAACTGATCACGCATTGTTAAGTTTAGAATTTGCAATTGAGAAGAATTATACAGAGGCATATAGATGGAAATTGAACACAAAAATATTGAAATATAATAAAGTGGTAGAAAAAATTCAGAAGGAATTGTCAGAGTCATGGGAAATTAATGAAAAGGGAGGAACAGCTGGGTCAGTCGTTTGGGACACCATGAAGGCTGTAGTAAGAGGAATTTGTTTGGGGAAATGTGCAGTTTAAAAAGACAACATGCAGAGCAGGAGAAGTTTGAGACAGAAATTAGAAGTTTGGAGGAAGAACATTGGCACGGCCAAAAATAAATATAAATTAGTAGAAATACAAGCTAAGAAGAAACAATTCGAAAATTTAAATTTAGAGGAGGTCCAAAAAAATTTAATATATATGAAAAGGGAGTATTTTGAAAATAGCAATAGGAATTCTAGATTGCTTGCCAGACTCACACAAAAGGAAAAAGGGAGAAACGGGATAGAAGCATTGAAGGATAATCAAGGGAATTATTGTTATACAATGAAGGATAAAATAAAAAATTTTCAGAAATTTTATCAGGAATTATATGAGGGTAAAGAAACTCAAAAAGAAAAGTTGGAGGAATATATTGGAAGGTATATAAAGAAGGGAATAAAAATAATACATAAAGAGCAAATGGAGAAGGTAATAACTCAAAGAGAAGTTGAAGATGTAATTGATAATTTGAAAGTGGGTAAATCACTGGGAGCAGATGGTCTAGGATCAGAATATTATAAAGTTTTTAAGGAGTTTTTAGTTCCGAAATTAGTGAAACTTTAGAACGCTATATTAATAGGAGAGAAGATACCAGAATCATGGGAACATTCATTGATAATATTAATTCCCAAACCAGATAAAGATTTGACTATCCCTGATTCATATAGACCTATTTCATTAATAAATCAGGATGCTAAAAAATTTTCATCTATTTTGGCTAAACAGTTAAATAAATTTATATCAGAATATATAGGAGAAGATCAATGTGGATTTGTGGCAGGAAGGCAGATGCATAGTTTAGTGGGAAGAGTTTTAAACGCAATACATGCAATGAAAAAAATCAAATATCAAGGCAGGAATTTTGGCATTGGATATTTTTAAGGCTTTTGATTGTGTGAGCTGGCAGGCATTAAAGAATATTGTAGATAAAATGGGATTTGGAAATAAATTTAAAACTATAATAGAACAGTTATATTCCCAAAATACAGCTGTAGTGGTGGTAAACGATGGACTCACTGAAAAGATACGACTAGCCAGAGGTACAAGAGAAGGATGTCCACTCTCGCAGGTCCTGTTTGTAATGGTTATGGAAGTATTGGCGAATGCATTAAGAGATGATGGAGAGATAGAAGGAATTGGAGAGGTAAGGGGAATAAAATTGAATATGTTTGCGGATGATACCCCATTGAGTATTAAGAACCCAATAAGAAAAATGGATAGAATTAAATCTCAATTGAGAGAATTTGAAGAAGCTACAGGGTTAAGAATAAATTGGTCCAAATCAGAGATGATTTTGTTTAATTATACTAAGAAGGAAGAAAAGGAATGGGAGTATAAGGGAATAGAAATGAGAGTTAAGGAGGAGATTAAATATTTGGGAATTAAAATTACGAAAAACCTAGATAATTTAGAAAAGGAGAACTTAATGAGGTTAAAGAAAGTGGTATTAGAAAAATTGGAAAAATATAAAAGATTAAATCTATCTTGGTTTGGAAGAATAGCATTAATAAAAATGAAGATCTTAGCTAAAATTAATTTTGTGTTTAGGATGTTACCTATAAAAATTTCAGAAATTGAGATAAAAAGTTGGCAAAATATTATTAATAAATATTGTAACGGAGAAAAGAAAGCAAGGGTAAATAAGAAGAAATGGTATTTAAGCCAAAAAAAAGGAGGATTGGGTCTCCCAAATATAAAATTATACTATGTAGCAAATAGATTAAGACATATTGTAGAAGCAATTATAGGAGTAGGAGATTTAGATTGGATGGAGGATAAAACTACAAGTAATGTAGAGATGAGTTTGGAAAATGTCTTTTTTAAGGAAGGAGGGAGAAAGTGGGTTGAAAGTAGAGATAATCCACTCCTGAGGTCTCAATGGAAAATTTGGAGTAAATTTAAAGGGAAGTTGCTCCCGAGCAACTCTCCCTTATCACCGGTAATAATGTTTAAAAATTTCCCAGAGGAACTGAAGGGTAGATTAAGCAAAATATTAAAAGAGAAAAATAAATTGAAATTAAAGGATTGGTTAAGAGATATAAATACAAGAGAAGATATGGAAGATTTGTTAAAGGAGAAAAAATTATCTTGGTTAGAGTATGGGCAATTAGAACAATGGAATAAAAAGTGGATTAAAGATAATAGAGTTTGTAGAGAAATGACGGTTTGAAGAGTTAATAGTAAATAAGGAAAAAGGAAAAGGAGGAAGTATAGTCTTAAAAGGGTTAATGAGCGAAATATATAAAATACTGTTAGAAAAGGAGTTAAGGGATAGCTCAGGGAAAATGGTATGGGAGACAGATTTGAAGATACAAATAGGGCGACAGAGCTGGGAGGGACTGTGGAAACACAGAGTGTTGAGAAGTATGTCAGTGAGAATAAAAGAGAATTACTTCAAAATTTTGTGGAGGTGGCACCTAACCCCGATTAGATTGAATAAGATAAATGAGCAGCATTCAGCAAATTGTTGGAGAGGTTGTGGGGAAAAAGGAACGTATTTACATATGTGATGGGAATGCAAATATGTACAAAGATTATGGAAGATGGTGTTTTTGGAAATTGAAGAAATAGTGGGAATGAAAATAGAACAAACACCAAAGATTGCATTACTGTCACTATTTGAAGATTTAAAATGTGGAAAAGAAATTAAAGAATTGATATCGAGTTTGCTGACTGCAGCACGATTGATGATAGCTAGGAACTGGAAGATTCAGGGGGAATATTCTATTGAAGAGTGGTATAGAGAAGTTTGGGATATAGCTATTAATGATAAATTGACTTGTAATATTAAGTGGAGGAAAGGCATAACTAAAATAAATGAGTTTGAAGGAATCTGGAAACAGTTCCTAATATTTGTGTTTACTAAGGGAAGTGGGAAACTGCCAGCGGAAGAAAGTATGAGATTTTGGAAGCAGGAATAGATCCCGAGGTGGAGGGTGCACTATTATTATTATTATTATTATTATTATTATTATTATTATTATTATTATTATTATTATTTTATATAGCACCATCAATATACATGGTGCTGTACAGATTACACAGTAAATAGCAAGACCCTGCCGCATAGGCTTACAATCTAATAAAGTTGTAGTAAACAATAAGGAGGGAAAGAGAATGCAAACAGGCACAGGGAAGTGTAAACAGGCACTGGTGAAGCTAAACAGTATAGAGTCAGAACAAACTCAATATTTAAAAGCTATAGGGAACAGAAAAGTTTTTAGCTGAGTTTTAAAAGCTGTGATTGAGTTTGTAGTTCTCAAGTGTTTTGGAAGAGCATTCCAGGCGTAAGGGGCAGCAGAAGAAAAAGGACGAAGCCGAGTAAGGCAAGTAGAGGTTCTTGGGCAGGCGAGAAGCATGGCATCAGAGGAGCGGAGAGCACGAGCGGGGCAATAGTGTGAGATGAGAGAGGAGAGATAGGCAGGAGCTAGACCGTGAAAAGCTTTGAAGGTCAACAGGAGAAGTTTATATTGGATTCTGGAGTGAATTGGAAGCCAATGAAGAGATTTCAGAAGTGGAGTGACATGGTCAGAGCGGCGGGCCAAGAAGATGATCTTAGCGGCAGAGTGGTGGACAGAGACCAGCGGATGTGAGGCGAAGGAAGGCCAGAGAGAAGAAGGTTGCGGTAGTCCAACCGAGAGATAACCAGTGCGTGAACGAGAGTCTTGGCAGAAGAGAGACAAAAATGGTCGAATCCTGGCAATATTATACAGGAAGAAACGACAGGATTTCGCTACTGCCTCGATATGAGGAATAAAGGAGAGCGAGGAATCAAATATAAAGCCAAGACTACGAGCTTCCTTGACCGGAGTAAGCGTGACATCGTTGACAGTAAGAGAGAATGAGAGGTGAGGAGAAGGTTTAGGAGGAAAAACAAGCAGTTCAGTTTTTGCCATATTAAGTTGCAAACGACGGTGAAGCAGCCAGGCTGAGATATCTGAAAGACATGCCGAGATACGATCGTGAACATCAGGAGAAAGTTCCGGAGATGAGAGATATAATTGTGTATCATCGGCATACAGGTGATATTGGAGGCCATGAGATTGAATAACCTTACCCAAGGGCAGCATGTATAAAGAAAACAACAACGGGCCAAGCACCGAGCCTTGCGGAACCCCTACTGAAAGGGGAAAAGAGGAGGACGAGGTGCCGTTAGCCGACACGCTGAAAGAGCGACCCTCTAGATAGGAGGCGAACCAGTTATAGACAGAGCCACAGAGTCCAAGGTCATGGAGGGAATCTAAGAGAAGATCGTGATCAACCGTGTCAAAGGCTGCAGTTAAATCAAGGAGAATAAGAACGGAATAATGGCCTTTAGACTTGGCAGTAAGAAGATCATTGGTGAGTATGTTTAGTATGATTATATATGTAATGATAGGATAGGTTATGGTTAATATTTATCTTTTATATGTATTCAACATTTATTCAAAATGTATGTAGTATGTTGTGTTGTTTCTTTTCTGTAAGATGTTTATTTTGTGTGTTTTAAAATAAAAAAAATAAAAAATAAAAAATAAATAAAAGTGAATGTACTGCCAAGAAGGTTATTTTTATTTCAGACAGTACCTATTGTAATAGGGATGTACCGTTCAAGCAATGGCAGAGAGAGATATCTAGATTCATACAGCAAGGGGAAAAGCCTAGGGTTAAACTTAAAATACTGCAGGATGCCAAAGAAAGAGGAGATCTGAGATTACCGGATCTGAAATTGTATTTCTTTGCTTGTTGCTTGGTTTGGATGAAAGAGTGGGTTCTGTTGGAGAATAGACGGCTATTGGAGTTTGAAGGCCATGAATAAAGGTTTGGGTGGCATGGGTACCTGTGGTATGAGAAAGATAAGGTCAACGTTGATTTCAATAATCACTTTGTCAGGCGTTCAATTTTAAGAGTATGGAATAAACGTTGAGAATTTGTCAGAACACACCAATGTGGGTATCAGCTCAGGAGGCCGTTCATAGAAGAGAACTATCTAGTGGGCACAAATGGCTAAAGTATAGCAACATATTGGAGATGTCTAAAGGGGAATTAAAAATAAAAGCAAGAGAACAGCTGTTAAAGGAGGGCCAGATAGGTCAGTGGTTTTCTTACCCACAGATTATGGAGCAGTTTGAGAAAGACATAAAAACATGGATTTGAGGATACAAAATCAATGTTTGAGGAAGCACTAAGTACTAATGATGAATGTGTTACCTCCATGGTATATAAGCTATTGTTGAAGCTTCAGACAGCGAATGAACAAACAAGGGAATGTATGATAAAGTGGGATCAAAACTTTGGAAAAATATGTGGCTAAAAGGTTTAAAATATGTTAAGTACTAGACTTAAGGAGAATTTTTATAAGATGATGTATAGACGGTATATGTCTCGCTCAAAAATAGCAAAAATGTACAGGGGCTGTCTGGGAGACTGTCGGAAATGTGAAGAAGAAGAATGAACCTTTTACCAGAAGTGGTCATGTAAAAAGGCAAAATCCTTCTGGACTCTGATGCACTTATAAATGCAATTTAAAAAAAAGATAAATACACAAATGAAACCAGAAGCATTTCTGCTGGGACTTATGGATGATCAATTTTTTGAAAAAGGAGGACTTTTGTTTCTGTATATAACAGCTGCCAGACTACTATACGCGCAATACTGGAAAAATACACAAATATCAACGGAGGAATGCCTGCTCAAGGTTTTGGAGTTGGCGGAGATGGCGAAACTTACGGCGTTAGTAAGAAAAAATCAACAACCTCATTTGTACGGGACTGGAAACCTGATAGAGTATATATAAGAGTTGCAAAAGAATGACGTATCTCTTTGTGGTGTTTATAACCGGTGGGCTGGGTAAAGGGAAGTAATTGACAGCCGATACGTCCGACATGAAGATGGCCTCAAATGGAAAATGGCCACATATATTTTGTATATGTGTTTTTATTAGATGTAGTGTATACTACTATTAAGTATGTGATGTTTTGTAATATTCCCTTTTCTTTGGTTTTCCTCTCTTTTTCTGTGCTTTGTTCTTTGTAGAAAACGATAAAATAGTTGAAAAAGTAGAAATTTTTAACGTTAGCTCTCTGACTTCTCAAAGTTTATAGCGTTTGCTCTTTGAACGTTTAGCCCCTTGACTTCAGGTTATTTTCAGCGTTTAGCACTTTGAAATCTTTTAGACTTTAGCGTTTGCTCTCTGAACGTTTAGCACTTTGAAATCTTTCAGTCTTTAGCATTTGCTCTTTGAACGTTTAGCACTTTGAAATCTTTCAGTCTTTAGCGTTTGCTCTTTGAACGTTTAGCACTTTGAAATCTTTCAGTCTTTAGCGTTTGCTCTTTGAACGTTTAGCACTTTGAAATCTTTCAGTCTTTAGCGTTTGCTCTTTGAACGTTTAGCACTTTGAAATCTTTCAGTCTTTAGCGTTTGCTCTTTGAACGTTTAGCACTTTGAAATCTTTCAGTCTTTAGCGTTTGCTCTTTGAACGTTTAGCCCCATGACTTCAGGTTATTTTCAGCGTTTAGCACTTTGTTTTTTTTTTCTTTAAAATTTTTTAATTTTTATAAACATAGATAAACATTTCCAAAATATAACTGAAACTAACACAATAAGAAAAAAAATACATCAAATATCTGCTGCATACATATTGAATAATTGTTGAGTACAAATATCAAAAACTATTACATATGCCTTATCACACTACAACATCTTCATTCTTAACATAAATGTGCACCCCCCACCTCGGGATCATTCTTGAGTCCAAAATCTAATCATTTCTTCTGCTGGTGGTTTCCCACTTCCCTTAGTAAACACAAACACTAGGAACTGTTTCCAGATTCCTTCGAACTCATTTATTTTAGTTACGCCTTTTCTCCACTTAATATTGCATGTCAGTTTATCATTAATGGCTATGTCCCATACTACTTTATACCATTCCTCAATAGAATATTCCCCTTGGATCTTCCAGTTCCTAGCTATCATCAATCGTGCTGCAACCAACAAACTCGATATCAGCTCTATAGTTCCTTTTCCACACTTTATATCTTCAAATAGTGACAGCAATGCTATTTTTGGTGTTTGTTCTATTTTCATTCCCACTATTTCTTCAATTTCTGAAAACACCATCTTCCATAATCTTTGTACATATTTGCATTGCCACCACATATGTAAATACGTTCCTTTTTCCCCACATCCTCTCCAACAATTTGCTGAATGTTGATCACTTATCTTATTCAATCTAACCGGGGTTAGGTACCACCTCCATAAAATTTTAAAATAATTCTCCTTTATTCTTACTGATAAACTTCTCAACACTCTTTGTTTCCATAGTCCCTCCCAGCTCTGTCGCCCTATTTGTATCTTCAAATCTGATTCCCAAATCATTTTCTCTGTATTCTCTCTAAACTCCTTCTCTAACAATATTTTATATATTTCACTCATTAATCCTTTTGAAACTATACTACTTCCTTTTCCTTTCTCCTTACTTACTACTAATTCTTCAAACCTCGTCATCTTTCTGCACATTCTATTATCTTTAATCCACTTTTTATTCCATTGTTCTAATTGACCATATTCTAGCCAAGATAGCTTCTTCTCCTTTAACAAATTTTCCATATCTTCTCTTGTTTTAATATCTCTTACCCAATCCTTTAATTTTATTTTATTTTTCTCTTTTAATATTTTACATAATCTACCCTTTAGATCCTCTGGGAAATTCTTTAACATTATTATCGGTGCTAAGGGAGAGTTGCTCGGAAGCAGCTTCCCTTTAAATTTACTCCAAATTTCCCATTGAGTCCTCAGGAGTGGATTATCTATACTTCCAACCCACTTTCTTCCTCCATCTTTAAAAAAAACATTCTCCAGATTCATCTCTACCTTACTTATGATTTTTTCTTCCATCCAATATAAATCTCCTACTCCCATAATTGCTTCTACAACATGTCTTAATCTATTTGCTACGTAGTATAATTTTATGTTTGGGAGACCCATTCCCCCCTTTTTTTGGCTTAGGTACCAATTATTTTTATTCACTCTTGCTCTCTTTTCTCCATTACAATATTTATTAATAATATTTTGCCAACTTTTTATCTCGGTTTCTGATATTTTTATAGGTAACATCCTAAATACAAAATTAATTTTAGCTAATATCTTCATTTTTATCAAAGCTATTCTCCCAAACCAAGATAAATTTAATCTTTTATATTTTTCCAATTTCTCTAGTACCTCCTTCTTTAACCTCGTTAAATTTTCCCTTTCTAAATTCTCTAGATTTTTTGTAATTTTAATTCCCAAATATTTAATCTCGTTCTTAACTTTCAATTCCATTCCCTTAAATTCCCAATCCTTTTCTTCCTTCTTAGTATAGTTAAACAACATCATCTCTGATTTAGACCAATTTATTTTTAACCCTGTAATTTCCTCAAATTCCCTCAACTGATATTTAATTCTTTCTAATTTTCTTAATGGATTCTTAATGGTCAATAAAGTATCATCCGCAAACATGTTTAGCTTTATTTCCCTTACCTCTCCAATTCCTTCTAATTCTTTATCCTCCCTTAGTGCCTTCGCCAAAACTTCCATAACCATTACAAAAAGGACCGGCGAGAGCGGACATCCTTGTCTTGTTCCTCTGGCTAGTCGTATCTTTTCAGTAAGTCCGTCATTTACCACCACTACCGCCGTATTTTGGTAATATAGCTGTTCTATTACATTTTTAAATTTATTTCCAAATCCCAATTTATCTATAATACTCTTTAGTGCCTGCCAGCTCACACAATCAAAAGCTTTAAAAATATCTAATGCCATAATACCTGCCTTAATATTTGCTTTTTTTATTACATTTATTACATTTAAAACTCTACCCACTAAATTATGCATGTGTCTTCCTACCACAAACCCACATTGATCTACTCCTATATATTCTGCCAAAAATTTATTTAGTCGTTTGGCCATAATAGATGTAAAAATTTTAGCATCCTGATTTATTAAAGAAATAGGTCTATAAGAATCGGGATTAGTCAAATCTTTATCTGGTTTTGGGATCAGAATTATCACTGAATGTTCCCATGATTCGGGAATCTTCTCTCCTGATAATATCCTATTATAAAGTTCCATTAATTTTGGAACTAAACAATCTTTGAAGACCTTATAATATTCTGGACCCAAACCATCTGCTCCTGGTGATTTACCTTTTAACTTATCAATAACCTCTTCAACTTCTCTTTGAGTTATTACTGACTCCATTAACTCCTTATATTCTGATTTTATTTCCTTCTTTATAAACCTTCCAATATACTCCTCCACCTTTTCTTGTTGAATTTCTTTACCCTTGTACAATTCCTGATAAAATTCCTGAAAATTTTTTATTTTAGCTTTCATTGCATGACAATAATTCCCTCGGCTATCGTTTAGCACTTTGAAATCTTTCAGTCTTTAGCGTTTGCTCTTTGAACGTTTAGCCCCATGACTTCAGGTTATTTTCAGCGTTTAGCACTTTGAAATCTTTTAGACTTTAGCGTTTGCTCTTTGAACGTTTAGCACTTTGAAATCTTTTAGACTTTAGCGTTTGCTCTTTGAACGTTTAGCCCCTTGACTTCAGGTTATTTTCAGCGTTTAGCACTTTGAAATCTTTCAGTCTTTAGCGTTTGCTCTCTGAACGTTTAGCACTTTGAAATCTTTCAGTCTTTAGCGTTTGCTCTTTGAACGTTTAGCACTTTGAAATCTTTTAGACTTTAGCGTTTGGTCTTTGAACGTTTAGCCCCTTGACTTCAGGTTATTTTCAGCGTTTAGCACTTTGAAATCTTTCAGTCTTTAGCGTTTGCTCTTTGAACGTTTAGCACTTTGAAATCTTTCAGTCTTTAGCGTTTGCTCTCTGAACGTTTAGCACTTTGAAATCTTTCAGTCTTTAGCATTTGCTCTTTGAACGTTTAGCACTTTGAAATCTTTCAGTCTTTAGCGTTTGCTCTTTGAACGTTTAGCACTTTGAAATCTTTCAGTCTTTAGCGTTTGCTCTTTGAACGTTTAGCCCCATGACTTCAGGTTATTTTCAGCGTTTAGCACTTTGAAATCTTTTAGACTTTAGCGTTTGCTCTTTGAACGTTTAGCACTTTGAAATCTTTCAGTCTTTAGCGTTTGCTCTTTGAACGTTTAGCACTTTGAAATCTTTTAGACTTTAGCGTTTGCTCTTTGAACGTTTAGCCCCTTGACTTCAGGTTATTTTCAGGGTTTAGCACTTTGAAATCTTTTAGACTTTAGCGTTTGCTCTTTGAACGTTTAGCACTTTGAAATCTTTCAGTCTTTAGCATTTGCTCTTTGAACGTTTAGCACTTTGAAATCTTTCAGTCTTTAGCGTTTGCTCTTTGAACGTTTAGCACTTTGAAATCTTTCAGTCTTTAGCGTTTGCTCTTTGAACGTTTAGCCCCATGACTTCAGGTTATTTTCAGCGTTTAGCACTTTGAAATCTTTCAGTCTTTAGCGTTTGCTCTTTGAACGTTTAGCACTTTGAAATCTTTCAGTCTTTAGCGTTTGCTCTTTGAACGTTTAGCACTTTGAAATCTTTCAGTCTTTAGCGTTTGCTCTTTGAACGTTTAGCACTTTGAAATCTTTCAGTCTTTAGCGTTTGCTCTTTGAACGTTTAGCACTTTGAAATCTTTCAGTCTTTAGCGTTTGCTCTTTGAACGTTTAGCACTTTGAAATCTTTCAGTCTTTAGCGTTTGCTCTTTGAACGTTTAGCCCCATGACTTCAGGTTATTTTCAGCGTTTAGCACTTTGAAATCTTTTAGACTTTAGCGTTTGCTCTTTGAACGTTTAGCACTTTGAAATCTTTCAGTCTTTAGCATTTGCTCTTTGAACGTTTAGCACTTTGAAATCTTTCAGTCTTTAGCGTTTGCTCTTTGAACGTTTAGCACTTTGAAATCTTTCAGTCTTTAGCGTTTGCTCTTTGAACGTTTAGCCCCATGACTTCAGGTTATTTTCAGCGTTTAGCACTTTGAAATCTTTCAGTCTTTAGCGTTTGCTCTTTGAACGTTTAGCACTTTGAAATCTTTCAGTCTTTAGCGTTTGCTCTTTGAACGTTTAGCACTTTGAAATCTTTCAGTCTTTAGCGTTTGCTCTTTGAACGTTTAGCACTTTGAAATCTTTCAGTCTTTAGCGTTTGCTCTTTGAACGTTTAGCACTTTGAAATCTTTCAGTCTTTAGCGTTTGCTCTTTGAACGTTTAGCCCCATGACTTCAGGTTATTTTCAGCGTTTAGCACTTTGAAATCTTTTAGACTTTAGCGTTTGCTCTTTGAACGTTTAGCACTTTGAAATCTTTTAGACTTTAGCGTTTGCTCTTTGAACGTTTAGCACTTTGAAATCTTTCAGTCTTTAGCGTTTGCTCTTTGAACGTTTAGCCCCTTGACTTCAGGTTATGTTCAGCGTTTAGCACTTTGAAATCTTTTAGACTTTAGCGTTTGCTCTTTGAACGTTTAGCCCCTTGACTTCAGGTTATTTTCAGCGTTTAGCACTTTGAAATCTTTCAGTCTTTAGCGTTTGCTCTTTGAACGTTTAGCACTTTGAAATCTTTTAGACTTTAGCGTTTGCTCTTTGAACGTTTAGCACTTTGAAATCTTTCAGTCTTTAGCATTTGCTCTTTGAACGTTTAGCACTTTGAAATCTTTCAGTCTTTAGCGTTTGCTCTTTGAACGTTTAGCACTTTGAAATCTTTCAGTCTTTAGCGTTTGCTCTTTGAACGTTTAGCCCCATGACTTCAGGTTATTTTCAGCGTTTAGCACTTTGAAATCTTTTAGACTTTAGCGTTTGCTCTTTGAACGTTTAGCACTTTGAAATCTTTCAGTCTTTAGCATTTGCTCTTTGAACGTTTAGCACTTTGAAATCTTTCAGTCTTTAGCGTTTGCTCTTTGAACGTTTAGCACTTTGAAATCTTTTAGACTTTAGCGTTTGCTCTTTGAACGTTTAGCACTTTGAAATCTTTTAGACTTTAGCGTTTGCTCTCTGAACGTTTAGCACTTTGAAATCTTTCAGTCTTTAGCGTTTGCTCTTTGAACGTTTAGCCCCTTGACTTCAGGTTATTTTCAGCGTTTAGCACTTTGAAATCTTTCAGACTTTAGCGTTTGCTCTTTGAACGTTTAGCCCCTTGACTTCAGGTTATGTTCAGCGTTTAGCACTTTGAAATCTTTTAGACTTTAGCGTTTGCTCTTTGAACGTTTAGCCCCTTGACTTCAGGTTATTTTCAGCGTTTAGCACTTTGAAATCTTTCAGTCTTTAGCGTTTGCTCTCTGAACGTTTAGCACTTTGAAATCTTTCAGTCTTTAGCGTTTGCTCTCTGAACGTTTAGCACTTTGAAATCTTTCAGTCTTTAGCGTTTGCTCTCTGAACGTTTAGCACTTTGAAATCTTTCAGTCTTTAGCATTTGCTCTTTGAACGTTTAGCACTTTGAAATCTTTCAGTCTTTAGCGTTTGCTCTTTGAACGTTTAGCACTTTGAAATCTTTCAGTCTTTAGCGTTTGCTCTTTCAACGTTTAGCCCCATGACTTCAGGTTATTTTCAGCGTTTAGCACTTTGAAATCTTTCAGTCTTTAGCGTTTGCTCTTTGAACGTTTAGCCCCATGACTTCAGGTTATTTTCAGCGTTTAGCACTTTGAAATCTTTTAGACTTTAGCGTTTGCTCTTTGAACGTTTAGCACTTTGAAATCTTTCAGTCTTTAGCATTTGCTCTTTGAACGTTTAGCACTTTGAAATCTTTCAGTCTTTAGCGTTTGCTCTTTGAACGTTTAGCACTTTGAAATCTTTTAGACTTTAGCGTTTGCTCTTTGAACGTTTAGCACTTTGAAATCTTTTAGACTTTAGCGTTTGCTCTCTGAACGTTTAGCACTTTGAAATCTTTCAGTCTTTAGCGTTTGCTCTTTGAACGTTTAGCACTTTGAAATATTTCAGTCTTTAGCGTTTGCTCTTTGAACGTTTAGCCCCTTGACTTCAGGTTATGTTCAGCGTTTAGCACTTTGAAATCTTTTAGACTTTAGCGTTTGCTCTTTGAACGTTTAGCCCCTTGACTTCAGGTTATTTTCAGCGTTTAGCACTTTGAAATCTTTCAGTCTTTAGCGTTTGCTCTTTGAACGTTTAGCACTTTGAAATCTTTCAGTCTTTAGCGTTTGCTCTCTGAACGTTTAGCACTTTGAAATCTTTCAGTCTTTAGCATTTGCTCTTTGAACGTTTAGCACTTTGAAATCTTTCAGTCTTTAGCGTTTGCTCTTTGAACGTTTAGCCCCATGACTTCAGGTTATTTTCAGCATTTAGCACTTTGAAATCTTTTAGACTTTAGCGTTTGCTCTTTGAACGTTTAGCACTTTGAAATCTTTCAGACTTTAGCATTTGCTCTTTGAACGTTTAGCACTTTGAAATCTTTCAGTCTTTAGCATTTGCTCTTTGAACGTTTAGCACTTTGAAATCTTTCAGTCTTTAGCGTTTGCTCTTTGAACGTTTAGCACTTTGAAATCTTTCAGTCTTTAGCGTTTGCTCTTTGAACGTTTAGCCCCATGACTTCAGGTTATTTTCAGCGTTTAGCACTTTGAAATCTTTTAGACTTTAGCGTTTGCTCTTTGAACGTTTAGCACTTTGAAATCTTTCAGTCTTTAGCGTTTGCTCTTTGAACGTTTAGCACTTTGAAATCTTTCAGTCTTTAGCGTTTGCTCTTTGAACGTTTAGCCACATGACTTCAGGTTATTTTCAGCGTTTAGCACTTTGAAATCTTTTAGACTTTAGCGTTTGCTCTTTGAACGTTTAGCCCCTTGACTTCAGGTTATTTTCAGCGTTTAGCACTTTGAAATCTTTCAGTCTTTAGCGTTTGCTCTTTGAACGTTTAGCACTTTGAAATCTTTCAGTCTTTAGCGTTTGCTCTTTGAACGTTTAGCCCCATGACTTCAGGTTATTTTCAGCGTTTAGCACTTTGAAATCTTTTAGACTTTAGCGTTTGCTCTTTGAACGTTTAGCACTTTGAAATCTTTTAGACTTTAGCGTTTGCTCTTTGAACGTTTAGCCCCTTGACTTCAGGTTATTTTCAGCGTTTAGCACTTTGAAATCTTTCAGTCTTTAGCGTTTGCTCTTTGAACGTTTAGCACTTTGAAATCTTTCAGACTTTAGCATTTGCTCTTTGAACGTTTAGCACTTTGAAATCTTTCAGTCTTTAGCATTTGCTCTTTGAACGTTTAGCACTTTGAAATCTTTCAGTCTTTAGCGTTTGCTCTTTGAACGTTTAGCACTTTGAAATCTTTCAGTCTTTAGCGTTTGCTCTTTGAACGTTTAGCCCCATGACTTCAGGTTATTTTCAGCGTTTAGCACTTTGAAATCTTTTAGACTTTAGCGTTTGCTCTTTGAACGTTTAGCACTTTGAAATCTTTCAGTCTTTAGCGTTTGCTCTTTGAACGTTTAGCACTTTGAAATCTTTCAGTCTTTAGCGTTTGCTCTTTGAACGTTTAGCCACATGACTTCAGGTTATTTTCAGCGTTTAGCACTTTGAAATCTTTTAGACTTTAGCGTTTGCTCTTTGAACGTTTAGCCCCTTGACTTCAGGTTATTTTCAGCGTTTAGCACTTTGAAATCTTTTAGACTTTAGCGTTTGCTCTCTGAACGTTTAGCACTTTGAAATCTTTCAGTCTTTAGCATTTGCTCTTTGAACGTTTAGCACTTTGAAATCTTTCAGTCTTTAGCGTTTGCTCTTTGAACGTTTAGCACTTTGAAATCTTTCAGTCTTTAGCGTTTGCTCTTTGAACGTTTAGCCCCATGACTTCAGGTTATTTTCAGCGTTTAGCACTTTGAAATCTTTTAGACTTTAGCGTTTGCTCTTTGAACGTTTAGCACTTTGAAATCTTTTAGACTTTAGCGTTTGCTCTTTGAATGTTTAGCCCCTTGACTTCAGGTTATTTTCAGCGTTTAGCACTTTGAAATCTTTCAGTCTTTAGCGTTTGCTCTTTGAACGTTTAGCACTTTGAAATCTTTCAGTCTTTAGCGTTTGCTCTTTGAACGTTTAGCACTTTGAAATCTTTCAGTCTTTAGCGTTTGCTCTTTGAACGTTTAGCCCCATGACTTCAGGTTATTTTCAGCGTTTAGCACTTTGAAATCTTTCAGACTTTAGCGTTTGCTCTTTGAACGTTTAGCACTTTGAAATCTTTCAGTCTTTAGCGTTTGCTCTTTGAACGTTTAGCCCCTTGACTTCAGGTTATGTTCAGCGTTTAGCACTTTGAAATCTTTTAGACTTTAGCGTTTGCTCTTTGAACGTTTAGCCCCTTGACTTCAGGTTATTTTCAGCGTTTAGCACTTTGAAATCTTTCAGTCTTTAGCGTTTGCTCTTTGAACGTTTAGCACTTTGAAATCTTTCAGACTTTAGCGTTTGCTCTTTGAACGTTTAGCACTTTGAAATCTTTCAGTCTTTAGCATTTGCTCTTTGAACGTTTAGCACTTTGAAATCTTTCAGTCTTTAGCGTTTGCTCTTTGAACGTTTAGCCCCATGACTTCAGGTTATTTTCAGCGTTTAGCACTTTGAAATCTTTTAGACTTTAGCGTTTGCTCTTTGAACGTTTAGCACTTTGAAATCTTTCAGTCTTTAGCATTTGCTCTTTGAACGTTTAGCACTTTGAAATCTTTCAGTCTTTAGCGTTTGCTCTTTGAACGTTTAGCCACATGACTTCAGGTTATTTTCAGCGTTTAGCACTTTGAAATCTTTCAGTCTTTAGCGTTTGCTCTTTGAACGTTTAGCACTTTGAAATATTTCAGTCTTTAGCGTTTGCTCTTTGAACGTTTAGCCCCTTGACTTCAGGTTATTTTCAGCGTTTAGCACTTTGAAATCTTTCAGTCTTTAGCGTTTGCTCTTTGAACGTTTAGCCCCTTGACTTCAGGTTATGTTCAGCGTTTAGCACTTTGAAATCTTTTAGACTTTAGCGTTTGCTCTTTGAACGTTTAGCCCCTTGACTTCAGGTTATTTTCAGCGTTTAGCACTTTGAAATCTTTCAGTCTTTAGCGTTTGCTCTTTGAACGTTTAGCACTTTGAAATCTTTCAGTCTTTAGCGTTTGCTCTCTGAACGTTTAGCACTTTGAAATCTTTCAGTCTTTAGCATTTGCTCTTTGAACGTTTAGCACTTTGAAATCTTTCAGTCTTTAGCGTTTGCTCTTTGAACGTTTAGCCCCATGACTTCAGGTTATTTTCAGCATTTAGCACTTTGAAATCTTTTAGACTTTAGCGTTTGCTCTTTGAACGTTTAGCACTTTGAAATCTTTCAGACTTTAGCATTTGCTCTTTGAACGTTTAGCACTTTGAAATCTTTCAGTCTTTAGCATTTGCTCTTTGAACGTTTAGCACTTTGAAATCTTTCAGTCTTTAGCGTTTGCTCTTTGAACGTTTAGCACTTTGAAATCTTTCAGTCTTTAGCGTTTGCTCTTTGAACGTTTAGCCCCATGACTTCAGGTTATTTTCAGCGTTTAGCACTTTGAAATCTTTTAGACTTTAGCGTTTGCTCTTTGAACGTTTAGCACTTTGAAATCTTTCAGTCTTTAGCGTTTGCTCTTTGAACGTTTAGCACTTTGAAATCTTTCAGTCTTTAGCGTTTGCTCTTTGAACGTTTAGCCACATGACTTCAGGTTATTTTCAGCGTTTAGCACTTTGAAATCTTTTAGACTTTAGCGTTTGCTCTTTGAACGTTTAGCCCCTTGACTTCAGGTTATTTTCAGCGTTTAGCACTTTGAAATCTTTCAGTCTTTAGCGTTTGCTCTTTGAACGTTTAGCACTTTGAAATCTTTCAGTCTTTAGCGTTTGCTCTTTGAACGTTTAGCCCCATGACTTCAGGTTATTTTCAGCGTTTAGCACTTTGAAATCTTTTAGACTTTAGCGTTTGCTCTTTGAACGTTTAGCACTTTGAAATCTTTTAGACTTTAGCGTTTGCTCTTTGAACGTTTAGCCCCTTGACTTCAGGTTATTTTCAGCGTTTAGCACTTTGAAATCTTTCAGTCTTTAGCGTTTGCTCTTTGAACGTTTAGCACTTTGAAATCTTTCAGTCTTTAGCGTTTGCTCTTTGAACGTTTAGCACTTTGAAATCTTTCAGTCTTTAGCGTTTGCTCTTTGAACGTTTAGCCCCATGACTTCAGGTTATTTTCAGCGTTTAGCACTTTGAAATCTTTTAGACTTTAGCGTTTGCTCTTTGAACGTTTAGCCCCTTGACTTCAGGTTATTTTCAGCGTTTAGCACTTTGAAATCTTTTAGACTTTAGCGTTTGCTCTCTGAACGTTTAGCACTTTGAAATCTTTCAGTCTTTAGCATTTGCTCTTTGAACGTTTAGCACTTTGAAATCTTTCAGTCTTTAGCGTTTGCTCTTTGAACGTTTAGCACTTTGAAATCTTTCAGTCTTTAGCGTTTGCTCTTTGAACGTTTAGCCCCATGACTTCAGGTTATTTTCAGCGTTTAGCACTTTGAAATCTTTTAGACTTTAGCGTTTGCTCTTTGAACGTTTAGCACTTTGAAATCTTTTAGACTTTAGCGTTTGCTCTTTGAATGTTTAGCCCCTTGACTTCAGGTTATTTTCAGCGTTTAGCACTTTGAAATCTTTCAGTCTTTAGCGTTTGCTCTTTGAACGTTTAGCACTTTGAAATCTTTCAGTCTTTAGCGTTTGCTCTTTGAACGTTTAGCACTTTGAAATCTTTCAGTCTTTAGCGTTTGCTCTTTGAACGTTTAGCCCCATGACTTCAGGTTATTTTCAGCGTTTAGCACTTTGAAATCTTTCAGACTTTAGCGTTTGCTCTTTGAACGTTTAGCACTTTGAAATCTTTCAGTCTTTAGCGTTTGCTCTTTGAACGTTTAGCCCCTTGACTTCAGGTTATGTTCAGCGTTTAGCACTTTGAAATCTTTTAGACTTTAGCGTTTGCTCTTTGAACGTTTAGCCCCTTGACTTCAGGTTATTTTCAGCGTTTAGCACTTTGAAATCTTTCAGTCTTTAGCGTTTGCTCTTTGAACGTTTAGCACTTTGAAATCTTTCAGACTTTAGCGTTTGCTCTTTGAACGTTTAGCACTTTGAAATCTTTCAGTCTTTAGCATTTGCTCTTTGAACGTTTAGCACTTTGAAATCTTTCAGTCTTTAGCGTTTGCTCTTTGAACGTTTAGCCCCATGACTTCAGGTTATTTTCAGCGTTTAGCACTTTGAAATCTTTTAGACTTTAGCGTTTGCTCTTTGAACGTTTAGCACTTTGAAATCTTTCAGTCTTTAGCATTTGCTCTTTGAACGTTTAGCACTTTGAAATCTTTCAGTCTTTAGCGTTTGCTCTTTGAACGTTTAGCCACATGACTTCAGGTTATTTTCAGCGTTTAGCACTTTGAAATCTTTCAGTCTTTAGCGTTTGCTCTTTGAACGTTTAGCACTTTGAAATCTTTCAGTCTTTAGCGTTTGCTCTTTGAACGTTTAGCCCCTAGACTTCAGGTTATTTTCAGCGTTTAGCACTTTGAAATCTTTTAGACTTTAGCGTTTGCTCTTTGAACGTTTAGCCCCTTGACTTCAGGTTATTTTCAGCGTTTAGCACTTTGAAATCTTTCAGTCTTTAGCGTTTGCTCTTTGAACGTTTAGCACTTTGAAATCTTTCAGTCTATAGCGTTTGCTCTCTGAACGTTAAGCACTTTGAAATCTTTCAGTCTTTAGCGTTTGCTCTTTGAACGTTTAGCCCCATGACTTCAGGTTATTTTCAGCGTTTAGCACTTTGAAATCTTTTAGACTTTAGCGTTTGCTCTTTGAACGTTTAGCACTTTGAAATCTTTCAGTCTTTAGCGTTTGCTCTTTGAACGTTTAGCACTTTGAAATCTTTTAGACTTTAGCGTTTGCTCTTTGAACGTTTAGCACTTTGAAATCTTTCAGTCTTTAGCGTTTGCTCTTTGAACGTTTAGCACTTTGAAATCTTTCAGTCTTTAGCGTTTGTTCTTTGAACGTTTAGCACTTTGAAATCTTTCAGTCTTTAGCGTTTGCTCTTTGAACGTTTAGCACTTTGAAATCTTTCAGTCTTTAGCGTTTGCTCTTTGAACGTTTAGCACTTTGAAATCTTTTAGACTTTAGCGTTTGCTCTTTGAACGTTTAGCACTTTGAAATCTTTCAGTCTTTAGCGTTTGCTCTTTGAACGTTTAGCCCCTTGACTTCAGGTTATGTTCAGCGTTTAGCACTTTGAAATCTTTTAGACTTTAGCGTTTGCTCTTTGAACGTTTAGCACTTTGAAATCTTTTAGACTTTAGCGTTTGCTCTTTGAACGTTTAGCCCCTTGACTTCAGGTTATTTTCAGCGTTTAGCACTTTGAAATCTTTCAGTCTTTAGCGTTTGCTCTTTGAACGTTTAGCACTTTGAAATCTTTCAGTCTTTAGCGTTTGCTCTTTGAACGTTTAGCACTTTGAAATCTTTCAGTCTTTAGCGTTTGCTCTTTGAACGTTTAGCCCCATGACTTCAGGTTATTTTCAGCGTTTAGCACTTTGAAATCTTTTAGACTTTAGCGTTTGCTCTTTGAACGTTTAGCCCCTTGACTTCAGGTTATTTTCAGCGTTTAGCACTTTGAAATCTTTTAGACTTTAGCGTTTGCTCTCTGAACGTTTAGCACTTTGAAATCTTTCAGTCTTTAGCATTTGCTCTTTGAACGTTTAGCACTTTGAAATCTTTCAGTCTTTAGCGTTTGCTCTTTGAACGTTTAGCACTTTGAAATCTTTCAGTCTTTAGCGTTTGCTCTTTGAACGTTTAGCCCCATGACTTCAGGTTATTTTCAGCGTTTAGCACTTTGAAATCTTTTAGACTTTAGCGTTTGCTCTTTGAACGTTTAGCACTTTGAAATCTTTTAGACTTTAGCGTTTGCTCTTTGAACGTTTAGCCCCTTGACTTCAGGTTATTTTCAGCGTTTAGCACTTTGAAATCTTTCAGTCTTTAGCGTTTGCTCTTTGAACGTTTAGCACTTTGAAATCTTTCAGTCTTTAGCGTTTGCTCTTTGAACGTTTAGCACTTTGAAATCTTTCAGTCTTTAGCGTTTGCTCTTTGAACGTTTAGCCCCATGACTTCAGGTTATTTTCAGCGTTTAGCACTTTGAAATCTTTCAGACTTTAGCGTTTGCTCTTTGAACGTTTAGCACTTTGAAATCTTTCAGTCTTTAGCGTTTGCTCTTTGAACGTTTAGCCCCTTGACTTCAGGTTATGTTCAGCGTTTAGCACTTTGAAATCTTTTAGACTTTAGCGTTTGCTCTTTGAACGTTTAGCCCCTTGACTTCAGGTTATTTTCAGCGTTTAGCACTTTGAAATCTTTCAGTCTTTAGCGTTTGCTCTTTGAACGTTTAGCACTTTGAAATCTTTCAGACTTTAGCGTTTGCTCTTTGAACGTTTAGCACTTTGAAATCTTTCAGTCTTTAGCATTTGCTCTTTGAACGTTTAGCACTTTGAAATCTTTCAGTCTTTAGCGTTTGCTCTTTGAACGTTTAGCCCCTTGACTTCAGGTTATGTTCAGCGTTTAGCACTTTGAAATCTTTTAGACTTTAGCGTTTGCTCTTTGAACGTTTAGCCCCTTGACTTCAGGTTATTTTCAGCGTTTAACACTTTGAAATCTTTCAGTCTTTAGCGTTTGATCTTTGAACGTTTAGCCCCATGACTTCAGGTTATTTTCAGCGTTTAGCACTTTGAAATCTTTTAGACTTTAGCGTTTGCTCTTTGAACGTTTAGCACTTTGAAATCTTTCAGTCTTTAGCGTTTGCTCTTTGAACGTTTAGCACTTTGAAATCTTTTAGACTTTAGCGTTTGCTCTTTGAACGTTTAGCACTTTGAAATCTTTTAGACTTTAGCGTTTGCTCTTTGAACGTTTAGCCCCTTGATTCAGGTTATTTTCAGCGTTTAGCACTTTGAAATCTTTCAGTCTTTAGCGTTTGCTCTTTGAACGTTTAGCCCCATGACTTCAGATTATTTTCAGCGTTTAGCACTTTGAAATCTTTCAGTCTTTAGCGTTTGCTCTTTGAACGTTTAGCACTTTGAAATCTTTTAGACTTTAGCGTTTGCTCTTTGAACGTTTAGCACTTTGAAATCTTTCAGTCTTTAGCGTTTGCTCTTTGAACGTTTAGCCCCTTGAATTCAGGTTATTTTCAGCGTTTAGCACTTTGAAATCTTTTAGACTTTAGCGTTTGCTCTTTGAACGTTTAGCACTTTGAAATCTTTCAGTCTTTAGCGTTTGCTCTTTGAACGTTTAGCACTTTGAAATCTTTTAGACTTTAGCGTTTGCTCTTTGAACGTTTAGCACTTTGAAATCTTTCAGTCTTTAGCGTTTGCTCTTTGAACGTTTAGCACTTTGAAATCTTTCAGTCTTTAGCGTTTGCTCTTTGAACGTTTAGCACTTTGAAATCTTTCAGTCTTTAGCGTTTGCTCTTTGAACGTTTAGCACTTTGAAATCTTTCAGTCTTTAGCGTTTGTTCTTTGAACGTTTAGCACTTTGAAATCTTTCAGTCTTTAGCGTTTGCTCTTTGAACGTTTAGCACTTTGAAATCTTTCAGTCTTTAGCGTTTGCTCTTTGAACGTTTAGCACTTTGAAATCTTTCAGTCTTTAGCGTTTGCTCTTTGAACGTTTAGCACTTTGAAATCTTTCAGTCTTTAGCGTTTGCTCTTTGAACGTTTAGCACTTTGAAATCTTTCAGTCTTTAGCGTTTGCTCTTTGAACGTTTAGCACTTTGAAATCTTTTAGACTTTAGCGTTTGCTCTTTGAACGTTTAGCCCCTTGACTTCAGGTTATTTTCAGCGTTTAACACTTTGAAATCTTTCAGTCTTTAGCGTTTGATCTTTGAACGTTTAGCCCCATGACTTCAGGTTATTTTCAGCGTTTAACACTTTGAAATCTTTTAGACTTTAGCGTTTGCTCTTTGAACGTTTAGCACTTTGAAATCTTTCAGTCTTTAGCGTTTGCTCTTTGAACGTTTAGCACTTTGAAATCTTTTAGACTTTAGCGTTTGCTCTTTGAACGTTTAGCACTTTGAAATCTTTTAGACTTTAGCGTTTGCTCTTTGAACGTTTAGCCCCTTGATTCAGGTTATTTTCAGCGTTTAGCACTTTGAAATCTTTCAGTCTTTAGCGTTTGCTCTTTGAACGTTTAGCCCCATGACTTCAGATTATTTTCAGCGTTTAGCACTTTGAAATCTTTCAGTCTTTAGCGTTTGCTCTTTGAACGTTTAGCACTTTGAAATCTTTTAGACTTTAGCGTTTGCTCTTTGAACGTTTAGCACTTTGAAATCTTTCAGTCTTTAGCGTTTGCTCTTTGAACGTTTAGCCCCTTGACTTCAGGTTATTTTCAGCGTTTAGCACTTTGAAATCTTTCAGTCTTTAGCGTTTGCTCTTTGAACGTTTAGCACTTTGAAATCTTTCAGTCTTTAGCGTTTGCTCTTTGAACGTTTAGCCCCATGACTTCAGGTTATTTTCAGCGTTTAGCACTTTGAAATCTTTCAGTCTTTAGCGTTTGCTCTTTGAACGTTTAGCACTTTGAAATCTTTCAGTCCTTAGCGTTTGCTCTTTGAACGTTTAGCACTTTGAAATCTTTCAGTCTTTAGCGTTTGCTCTCTGAACGTTTAGCACTTTGAAATCTTTTAGAGTTTAGCGTTTGCTCTTTGAATGTTTAGCACTTTGAAATCTTTCAGTCTTTAGCGTTTGCTCTTTGAACGTTTAGCCCCTTGACTTCAGGTTATTTTCAGCGTTTAGCACTTTGAAATCTTTCAGTCTTTAGCGTTTGCTCTTTGAACGTTTAGCACTTTGAAATCTTTCAGTCTTTAGCGTTTGCTCTTTGAACGTTTAGCACTTTGAAATCTTTCAGTCTTTAGCGTTTGCTCTTTGAACGTTTAGCACTTTGAAATCTTTCAGTCTTTAGCGTTTGCTCTTTGAACGTTTAGCACTTTGAAATCTTTCAGTCTTTAGCGTTTGCTCTTTGAACGTTTAGCACTTTGAAATCTTTTAGACTTTAGCGTTTGCTCTTTGAACGTTTAGCACTTTGAAATCTTTCAGTCTTTAGCGTTTGCTCTCTGAACGTTTAGCACTTTGAAATCTTTTAGACTTTAGCGTTTGCTCTTTGAATGTTTAGCACTTTGAAATCTTTCAGTCTTTAGCGTTTGCTCTTTGAACGTTTAGCACTTTGAAATCTTTCAGTCTTTAGCGTTTGCTCTTTGAACGTTTAGCACTTTGAAATCTTTCAGTCTTTAGCGTTTGCTCTCTGAACGTTTAGCACTTTGAAATCTTTTAGACTTTAGCGTTTGCTCTTTGAATGTTTAGCACTTTGAAATCTTTCAGTCTTTAGCGTTTGCTCTTTGAACGTTTAGCCCCTTGACTTCAGGTTATTTTCAGCGTTTAGCACTTTGAAATCTTTCAGTCTTTAGCGTTTGCTCTTTGAACGTTTAGCACTTTGAAATCTTTCAGTCTTTAGCGTTTGCTCTTTGAACGTTTAGCACTTTGAAATCTTTCAGTCTTTAGCGTTTGCTCTTTGAACGTTTAGCACTTTGAAATCTTTCAGTCTTTAGCGTTTGCTCTTTGAACGTTTAGCACTTTGAAATCTTTCAGTCTTTAGCGTTTGCTCTTTGAACGTTTAGCACTTTGAAATCTTTTAGACTTTAGCGTTTGCTCTTTGAATGTTTAGCACTTTGAAATCTTTCAGTCTTTAGCGTTTGCTCTTTGAACGTTTAGCACTTTGAAATCTTTCAGTCTTTAGCGTTTGCTCTTTGAACGTTTAGCACTTTGAAATCTTTCAGTCTTTAGCGTTTGCTCTCTGAACGTTTAGCACTTTGAAATCTTTTAGACTTTAGCGTTTGCTCTTTGAATGTTTAGCACTTTGAAATCTTTCAGTCTTTAGCGTTTGCTCTTTGAACGTTTAGCCCCTTGACTTCAGGTTATTTTCAGCGTTTAGCACTTTGAAATCTTTCAGTCTTTAGCGTTTGCTCTTTGAACGTTTAGCACTTTGAAATCTTTCAGTCTTTAGCGTTTGCTCTTTGAACGTTTAGCACTTTGAAATCTTTCAGTCTTTAGCGTTTGCTCTTTGAACGTTTAGCACTTTGAAATCTTTCAGTCTTTAGCGTTTGCTCTTTGAACGTTTAGCACTTTGAAATCTTTCAGTCTTTAGCGTTTGCTCTTTGAACGTTTAGCACTTTGAAATCTTTTAGACTTTAGCGTTTGCTCTTTGAACGTTTAGCACTTTGAAATCTTTCAGTCTTTAGCGTTTGCTCTTTGAACGTTTAGCACTTTGAAATCTTTCAGTCTTTAGCGTTTGCTCTTTGAACGTTTAGCACTTTGAAATCTTTCAGTCTTTAGCGTTTGCTCTTTGAACGTTTAGCCCCATGACTTCAGGTTATTTTCAGCGTTTAGCACTTTGAAATCTTTCAGTCTTTAGCGTTTGCTCTTTGAACGTTTAGCACTTTGAAATCTTTTAGACTTTAGCGTTTGCTCTTTGAACGTTTAGCACTTTGAAATCTTTCAGTCTTTAGCGTTTGCTCTTTGAACGTTTAGCCCCATGACTTCAGGTTATTTTCAGCGTTTAGCACTTGGAAATCTTTCAGTCTTTAGCGTTTGCTCTTTGAACGTTTAGCACTTTGAAATCTTTCAGTCCTTAGCGTTTGCTCTTTGAACGTTTAGCACTTTGAAATCTTTCAGTCTTTAGCGTTTGCTCTTTGAACGTTTAGCTCTTTGAAATCTTTCAGTCTTTAGCATTTGCTCTTTGAACGTTTAGCACTTTGAAATCTTTCAGTCTTTAGCGTTTGCTCTTTGAACGTTTAGCCCCATGACTTCAGGTTATTTTCAGCGTTTAGCACTTTGAAATCTTTCAGTCTTTAGCGTTTGCTCTTTGAACGTTTAGCACTTTGAAATCTTTTAGACTTTAGCGTTTGCTCTTTGAACGTTTAGCACTTTGAAATCTTTCAGTCTTTAGCGTTTGCTCTTTGAACGTTTAGCACTTTGAAATCTTTCAGTCTTTAGCGTTTGCTCTTTGAACGTTTAGCACTTTGAAATCTTTCAGTCTTTAGCGTTTGCTCTTTGAACGTTTAGCACTTTGAAATCTTTCAGTCTTTAGCGTTTGCTCTTTGAACGTTTAGCACTTTGAAATCTTTCAGTCTTTAGCGTTTGCTCTTTGAACGTTTAGCCCCATGACTTCAGGTTATTTTCAGCGTTTAGCACTTTGAAATCTTTCAGTCTTTAGCGTTTGCTCTTTGAACGTTTAGCACTTTGAAATCTTTTAGACTTTAGCGTTTGCTCTTTGAACGTTTAGCACTTTGAAATCTTTCAGTCTTTAGCGTTTGCTCTTTGAACGTTTAGCCCCATGACTTCAGGTTATTTTCAGCGTTTAGCACTTGGAAATCTTTCAGTCTTTAGCGTTTGCTCTTTGAACGTTTAGCACTTTGAAATCTTTCAGTCCTTAGCGTTTGCTCTTTGAACGTTTAGCACTTTGAAATCTTTTAGACTTTAGCGTTTGCTCTTTGAACGTTTAGCTCTTTGAAATCTTTCAGTCTTTAGCGTTTGCTCTTTGAACGTTTAGCACTTTGAAATCTTTCAGTCTTTAGCGTTTGCTCTTTGAACGTTTAGCACTTTGAAATCTTTCAGTCTTTAGCGTTTGCTCTTTGAACGTTTAGCACTTTGAAATCTTTCAGTCTTTAGCGTTTGCTCTTTGAACGTTTAGCACTTTGAAATCTTTCAGTCTTTAGCGTTTGCTCTTTGAACGTTTAGCCCCTTGACTTCAGGTTATTTTCAGCGTTTAGCACTTTGAAATCTTTCAGTCTTTAGCGTTTGCTCTTTGAACGTTTAGCCCCATGACTTCAGGTTATTTTCAGCGTTTAGCACTTTGAAATCTTTTAGACTTTAGCGTTTGCTCTTTGAACGTTTAGCACTTTGAAATCTTTCAGTCTTTAGCGTTTGCTCTTTGAACGTTTAGCAGTTTGAAATCTTTTAGACTTTAGCGTTTGCTCTTTGAACGTTTAGCACTTTGAAATCTTTTAGACTTTAGCGTTTGCTCTTTGAACGTTTAGCACTTTGAAATCTTTCAGTCTTTAGCGTTTGCTCTTTGAACGTTTAGCACTTTGAAATCTTTCAGTCTTTAGCGTTTGCTCTTTGAACGTTTAGCACTTTGAAATCTTTCAGTCTTTAGCGTTTGCTCTTTGAACGTTTAGCACTTTGAAATCTTTCAGTCTTTAGCGTTTGCTCTTTGAACGTTTAGCACTTTGAAATCTTTCAGTCTTTAGCGTTTGCTCTTTGAACGTTTAGCACTTTGAAATCTTTCAGTCTTTAGCGTTTGCTCTTTGAACGTTTAGCACTTTGAAATCTTTTAGACTTTAGCGTTTGCTCTTTGAACATTTAGCACTTTGAAATCTTTCAGTCTTTAGCGTTTGCTCTTTGAACGTTTAGCACTTTGAAATCTTTCAGTCTTTAGCGTTTGCTCTTTGAACGTTTAGCCCCATGACTTCAGGTTATTTTCAGCGTTTAGCACTTTGAAATCTTTCAGTCTTTAGCGTTTGCTCTTTGAACGTTTAGCACTTTGAAATCTTTCAGTCTTTAGCGTTTGCTCTCTGAACGTTTAGCACTTTGAAATCTTTTAGAGTTTAGCGTTTGCTCTTTGAACGTGTAGCACTTTGAAATCTTTCAGTCCTTAGCGTTTGCTCTTTGAACGTTTAGCACTTTGAAATCTTTCAGTCTTTAGCGTTTGCTCTCTGAACGTTTAGCACTTTGAAATCTTTTAGACTTTAGCGTTTGCTCTTTGAATGTTTAGCACTTTGAAATCTTTCAGTCTTTAGCGTTTGCTCTTTGAACGTTTAGCCCCTTGACTTCAGGTTATTTTCAGCGTTTAGCACTTTGAAATCTTTCAGTCTTTAGCGTTTGCTCTTTGAACGTTTAGCACTTTGAAATCTTTCAGTCTTTAGCGTTTGCTCTTTGAACGTTTAGCACTTTGAAATCTTTCAGTCTTTAGCGTTTGCTCTTTGAACGTTTAGCACTTTGAAATCTTTTAGACTTTAGCGTTTGCTCTTTGAACGTTTAGCACTTTGAAATCTTTCAGTCTTTAGCGTTTGCTCTTTGAACGTTTAGCACTTTGAAATCTTTCAGTCTTTAGCGTTTGCTCTTTGAACGTTTAGCCCCATGACTTCAGGTTATTTTCAGCGTTTAGCACTTTGAAATCTTTCAGTCTTTAGCGTTTGCTCTTTGAACGTTTAGCACTTTGAAATCTTTCAGTCCTTAGCGTTTGCTCTTTGAACGTTTAGCACTTTGAAATCTTTCAGTCTTTAGCGTTTGCTCTCTGAACGTTTAGCACTTTGAAATCTTTTAGACTTTAGCGTTTGCTCTTTGAATGTTTAGCACTTTGAAATCTTTCAGTCTTTAGCGTTTGCTCTTTGAACGTTTAGCCCCTTGACTTCAGGTTATTTTCAGCGTTTAGCACTTTGAAATCTTTCAGTCTTTAGCGTTTGCTCTTTGAACGTTTAGCACTTTGAAATCTTTCAGTCTTTAGCGTTTGCTCTTTGAACGTTTAGCACTTTGAAATCTTTCAGTCTTTAGCGTTTGCTCTTTGAACGTTTAGCACTTTGAAATCTTTCAGTCTTTAGCGTTTGCTCTTTGAACGTTTAGCACTTTGAAATCTTTCAGTCTTTAGCGTTTGCTCTTTGAACGTTTAGCACTTTGAAATCTTTCAGTCTTTAGCGTTTGCTCTTTGAACGTTTAGCACTTTGAAATCTTTCAGTCTTTAGCGTTTGCTCTTTGAACGTTTAGCACTTTGAAATCTTTCAGTCTTTAGCGTTTGCTCTTTGAACGTTTAGCACTTTGAAATCTTTCAGTCTTTAGCGTTTGCTCTTTGAACGTTTAGCCCCATGACTTCAGGTTATTTTCAGCGTTTAGCACTTTGAAATCTTTCAGTCTTTAGCGTTTGCTCTTTGAACGTTTAGCCCCATGACTTCAGGTTATTTTCAGCGTTTAGCACTTTGAAATCTTTCAGTCTTTAGCGTTTGCTCTTTGAACGTTTAGCACTTTGAAATCTTTTAGACTTTAGCGTTTGCTCTTTGAACGTTTAGCACTTTGAAATCTTTCAGTCTTTAGCGTTTGCTCTTTGAACGTTTAGCCCCATGACTTCAGGTTATTTTCAGCGTTTAGCACTTGGAAATCTTTCAGTCTTTAGCGTTTGCTCTTTGAACGTTTAGCACTTTGAAATCTTTCAGTCTTTAGCGTTTGCTCTTTGAACGTTTAGCACTTTGAAATCTTTCAGTCCTTAGCGTTTGCTCTTTGAACGTTTAGCACTTTGAAATCTTTCAGTCTTTAGCGTTTGCTCTCTGAACGTTTAGCACTTTGAAATCTTTTAGACTTTAGCGTTTGCTCTTTGAACGTTTAGCACTTTGAAATCTTTCAGTCCTTAGCGTTTGCTCTTTGAACGTTTAGCACTTTGAAATCTTTCAGTCTTTAGCGTTTGCTCTTTGAACGTTTAGCACTTTGAAATCTTTCAGTCCTTAGCGTTTGCTCTTTGAACGTTTAGCACTTTGAAATCTTTCAGTCTTTAGCGTTTGCTCTCTGAACGTTTAGCACTTTGAAATCTTTTAGACTTTAGCGTTTGCTCTTTGAATGTTTAGCACTTTGAAATCTTTCAGTCTTTAGCGTTTGCTCTTTGAACGTTTAGCCCCTTGACTTCAGGTTATTTTCAGCGTTTAGCACTTTGAAATCTTTCAGTCTTTAGCGTTTGCTCTTTGAACGTTTAGCACTTTGAAATCTTTCAGTCTTTAGCGTTTGCTCTTTGAACGTTTAGCACTTTGAAATCTTTCAGTCTTTAGCGTTTGCTCTTTGAACGTTTAGCACTTTGAAATCTTTCAGTCCTTAGCGTTTGCTCTTTGAACGTTTAGCACTTTGAAATCTTTCAGTCTTTAGCGTTTGCTCTTTGAACGTTTAGCACTTTGAAATCTTTCAGTCCTTAGCGTTTGCTCTTTGAACGTTTAGCACTTTGAAATCTTTCAGTCTTTAGCGTTTGCTCTCTGAACGTTTAGCACTTTGAAATCTTTTAGACTTTAGCGTTTGCTCTTTGAACGTTTAGCACTTTGAAATCTTTCAGTCCTTAGCGTTTGCTCTTTGAACGTTTAGCACTTTGAAATCTTTCAGTCTTTAGCGTTTGCTCTTTGAACGTTTAGCACTTTGAAATCTTTCAGTCCTTAGCGTTTGCTCTTTGAACGTTTAGCACTTTGAAATCTTTCAGTCTTTAGCGTTTGCTCTCTGAACGTTTAGCACTTTGAAATCTTTTAGACTTTAGCGTTTGCTCTTTGAATGTTTAGCACTTTGAAATCTTTCAGTCTTTAGCGTTTGCTCTTTGAACGTTTAGCCCCTTGACTTCAGGTTATTTTCAGCGTTTAGCACTTTGAAATCTTTCAGTCTTTAGCGTTTGCTCTTTGAACGTTTAGCACTTTGAAATCTTTCAGTCTTTAGCGTTTGCTCTTTGAACGTTTAGCACTTTGAAATCTTTCAGTCTTTAGCGTTTGCTCTTTGAACGTTTAGCACTTTGAAATCTTTCAGTCTTTAGCGTTTGCTCTTTGAACGTTTAGCACTTTGAAATCTTTTAGACTTTAGCGTTTGCTCTTTGAACGTTTAGCACTTTGAAATCTTTCAGTCTTTAGCGTTTGCTCTTTGAACGTTTAGCCCCATGACTTCAGGTTATTTTCAGCGTTTAGCACTTGGAAATCTTTCAGTCTTTAGCGTTTGCTCTTTGAACGTTTAGCACTTTGAAATCTTTCAGTCTTTAGCGTTTGCTCTTTGAACGTTTAGCACTTTGAAATCTTTCAGTCTTTAGCGTTTGCTCTTTGAACGTTTAGCCCCATGACTTCAGGTTATTTTCAGCGTTTAGCACTTTGAAATCTTTCAGTCTTTAGCGTTTGCTCTTTGAACGTTTAGCACTTTGAAATCTTTTAGACTTTAGCGTTTGCTCTTTGAACGTTTAGCACTTTGAAATCTTTCAGTCTTTAGCGTTTGCTCTTTGAACGTTTAGCCCCATGACTTCAGGTTATTTTCAGCGTTTAGCACTTGGAAATCTTTCAGTCTTTAGCGTTTGCTCTTTGAACGTTTAGCACTTTGAAATCTTTCAGTCCTTAGCGTTTGCTCTTTGAACGTTTAGCACTTTGAAATCTTTCAGTCTTTAGCGTTTGCTCTTTGAACGTTTAGCACTTTGAAATCTTTCAGTCTTTAGCATTTGCTCTTTGAACGTTTAGCACTTTGAAATCTTTCAGTCTTTAGCGTTTGCTCTTTGAACGTTTAGCCCCATGACTTCAGGTTATTTTCAGCGTTTAGCACTTTGAAATCTTTCAGTCTTTAGCGTTTGCTCTTTGAACGTTTAGCACTTTGAAATCTTTTAGACTTTAGCGTTTGCTCTTTGAACGTTTAGCACTTTGAAATCTTTCAGTCTTTAGCGTTTGCTCTTTGAACGTTTAGCCCCATGACTTCAGGTTATTTTCAGCGTTTAGCACTTTGAAATCTTTCAGTCTTTAGCGTTTGCTCTTTGAACGTTTAGCACTTTGAAATCTTTCAGTCCTTAGCGTTTGCTCTTTGAACGTTTAGCACTTTGAAATCTTTCAGTCTTTAGCGTTTGCTCTTTGAACGTTTAGCACTTTGAAATCTTTCAGTCTTTAGCGTTTGCTCTTTGAACGTTTAGCACTTTGAAATCTTTCAGTCCTTAGCGTTTGCTCTTTGAACGTTTAGCACTTTGAAATCTTTCAGTCTTTAGCGTTTGCTCTTTGAACGTTTAGCACTTTGAAATCTTTCAGTCTTTAGCGTTTGCTCTTTGAACGTTTAGCCCCATGACTTCAGGTTATTTTCAGCGTTTAGCACTTTGAAATCTTTCAGTCTTTAGCGTTTGCTCTTTGAACGTTTAGCACTTTGAAATCTTTCAGTCCTTAGCGTTTGCTCTTTGAACGTTTAGCACTTTGAAATCTTTCAGTCTTTAGCGTTTGCTCTTTGAACGTTTAGCACTTTGAAATCTTTCAGTCTTTAGCATTTGCTCTTTGAACGTTTAGCACTTTGAAATCTTTCAGTCTTTAGCGTTTGCTCTTTGAACGTTTAGCCGCATGACTTCAGGTTATTTTCAGCGTTTAGCACTTTGAAATCTTTCAGTCCTTAGCGTTTGCTCTTTGAACGTTTAGCACTTTGAAATCTTTTAGACTTTAGCGTTTGCTCTTTGAACGTTTAGCACTTTGAAATCTTTCAGTCTTTAGCGTTTGCTTTTTGAACGTTTAGCACTTTGAAATCTTTCAGTCCTTAGCGTTTGCTCTTTGAACGTTTAGCACTTTGAAATCTTTCAGTCTTTAGCGTTTGCTCTTTGAACGTTTAGCACTTTGAAATCTTTCAGTCTTTAGCATTTGCTCTTTGAACGTTTAGCACTTTGAAATCTTTCAGTCTTTAGCGTTTGCTCTTTGAACGTTTAGCCCCATGACTTCAGGTTATTTTCAGCGTTTAGCACTTTGAAATCTTTCAGTCCTTAGCGTTTGCTCTTTGAACGTTTAGCACTTTGAAATCTTTTAGACTTTAGCGTTTGCTCTTTGAACGTTTAGCACTTTGAAATCTTTCAGTCCTTAGCGTTTGCTCTTTGAACGTTTAGCACTTTGAAATCTTTTAGACTTTAGCGTTTGCTCTTTGAACGTTTAGCACTTTGAAATCTTTCAGTCTTTAGCGTTTGCTCTTTGAACGTTTAGCCCCATGACTTCAGGTTATTTTCAGCGTTTAGCACTTTGAAATCTTTCAGTCTTTAGCGTTTGCTCTTTGAACGTTTAGCACTTTGAAATCTTTCAGTCCTTTGCGTTTGCTCTTTGAACGTTTAGCACTTTGAAATCTTTTAGACTTTAGCGTTTGCTCTTTGAACGTTTAGCACTTTGAAATCTTTCAGTCTTTAGCGTTTGCTTTTTGAACGTTTAGCACTTTGAAATCTTTCAGTCTTTAGCGTTTGCTCTTTGAACGTTTAGCCCCTTGACTTCAGGTTATTTTCAGCGTTTAGCACTTTGAAATCTTTCAGTCTTTAGCGTTTGCTCTTTGAACGTTTAGCACTTTGAAATCTTTCAGTCTTTAGCGTTTGCTCTTTGAACGTTTAGCACTTTGAAATCTTTTAGACTTTAGCGTTTGCTCTTTGAACGTTTAGCACTTTGAAATCTTTCAGTCTTTAGCGTTTGCTTTTTGAACGTTTAGCACTTTGAAATCTTTCAGTCTTTAGCGTTTGCTCTTTGAACGTTTAGCACTTTGAAATCTTTCAGTCTTTAGCGTTTGCTCTTTGAACGTTTAGCACTTTGAAATCTTTCAGTCTTTAGCGTTTGCTCTTTGAACGTTTAGCACTTTGAAATCTTTTAGACTTTAGCGTTTGCTCTTTGAACGTTTAGCACTTTGAAATCTTTCAGTCTTTAGCGTTTGCTCTTTGAACGTTTAGCACTTTGAAATCTTTCAGTCTTTAGCGTTTGCTCTTTGAACGTTTAGCACTTTGAAATCTTTCAGTCTTTAGCGTTTGCTCTTTGAACGTTTAGCCCCTTGACTTCAGGTTATGTTCAGCGTTTAGCACTTTGAAATCTTTTAGACTTTAGCGTTTGCTCTTTGAACGTTTAGCCCCTTGACTTCAGGTTATTTTCAGCGTTTAACACTTTGAAATCTTTCAGTCTTTAGCGTTTGATCTTTGAACGTTTAGCCCCATGACTTCAGGTTATATTCAGCGTTTAGCACTTTGAAATCTTTTAGACTTTAGCGTTTGCTCTTTGAACGTTTAGCACTTTGAAATCTTTTAGACTTTAGCGTTTGCTCTTTGAACGTTTAGCACTTTGAAATCTTTTAGACTTTAGCGTTTGCTCTTTGAACGTTTAGCCCCTTGATTCAGGTTATTTTCAGCGTTTAGCACTTTGAAATCTTTCAGTCTTTAGCGTTTGCTCTTTGAACGTTTAGCCCCATGACTTCAGATTATTTTCAGCGTTTAGCACTTTGAAATCTTTCAGTCTTTAGCGTTTGCTCTTTGAACGTTTAGCACTTTGAAATCTTTTAGACTTTAGCGTTTGCTCTTTGAACGTTTAGCACTTTGAAATCTTTCAGTCTTTAGCGTTTGCTCTTTGAACGTTTAGCACTTTGAAATCTTTCAGTCTTTAGCATTTGCTCTTTGAACGTTTAGCACTTTGAAATCTTTCAGTCTTTAGCGTTTGCTCTTTGAACGTTTAGCCCCATGACTTCAGGTTATTTTCAGCGTTTAGCACTTTGAAATCTTTTAGACTTTAGCGTTTGCTCTTTGAACGTTTAGCACTTTGAAATCTTTCAGTCTTTAGCGTTTGCTCTTTGAACGTTTAGCACTTGGAAATCTTTCAGTCTTTAGCGTTTGCTCTTTGAACGTTTAGCACTTTGAAATCTTTCAGTCTTTAGCGTTTGCTCTTTGAACGTTTAGCACTTTGAAATCTTTCAGTCTTTAGCGTTTGCTCTTTGAACGTTTAGCACTTTGAAATCTTTCAGTCTTTAGCGTTTGCTCTTTGAACGTTTAGCACTTTGAAATCTTTCAGTCTTTAGCGTTTGCTCTTTGAACGTTTAGCACTTTGAAATCTTTCAGTCTTTAGCGTTTGCTCTTTGAACGTTTAGCACTTTGAAATCTTTTAGACTTTAGCGTTTGCTCTTTGAACGTTTAGCACTTTGAAATCTTTCAGTCTTTAGCGTTTGCTCTTTGAACGTTTAGCCCCATGACTTCGGGTTATTTTCAGCGTTTAGCACTTTGAAATCTTTTAGACTTTAGCGTTTGCTCTTTGAACGTTTAGCACTTTGAAATCTTTTAGACTTTAGCGTTTGCTCTTTGAACGTTTAGCACTTTGAAATCTTTCAGTCTTTAGCGTTTGCTCTTTGAACGTTTAGCCCCTTGACTTCAGGTTATGTTCAGCGTTTAGCACTTTGAAATCTTTTAGACTTTAGCGTTTGCTCTTTGAACGTTTAGCCCCTTGACTTCAGGTTATTTTCAGCGTTTAACACTTTGAAATCTTTCAGTCTTTAGCGTTTGATCTTTGAACGTTTAGCCCCATGACTTCAGGTTATTTTCAGCGTTTAGCACTTTGAAATCTTTTAGACTTTAGCGTTTGCTCTTTGAACGTTTAGCACTTTGAAATCTTTCAGTCTTTAGCGTTTGCTCTTTGAACGTTTAGCACTTTGAAATCTTTTAGACTTTAGCGTTTGCTCTTTGAACGTTTAGCACTTTGAAATCTTTCAGTCTTTAGCGTTTGCTCTTTGAACGTTTAGCACTTTGAAATCTTTCAGTCTTTAGCGTTTGCTCTTTGAACGTTTAGCACTTTGAAATCTTTCAGTCTTTAGCGTTTGCTCTTTGAACGTTTAGCAATTTGAAATCTTTCAGTCTTTAGCGTTTGCTCTTTGAACGTTTAGCACTTTGAAATCTTTTAGACTTTAGCGTTTGCTCTTTGAACGTTTAGCACTTTGAAATCTTTCAGTCTTTAGCGTTTGCTCTTTGAACGTTTAGCACTTTGAAATCTTTCAGTCTTTAGCGTTTGCTCTTTGAACGTTTAGCCCCATGACTTCAGGTTATTTTCAGCGTTTAGCACTTTGAAATCTTTCAGTCTTTAGCGTTTGCTCTTTGAACGTTTAGCACTTTGAAATCTTTCAGTCTTTAGCGTTTGCTCTTTGAACGTTTAGCACTTTGAAATCTTTTAGACTTTAGCGTTTGCTCTTTGAACGTTTAGCACTTTGAAATCTTTCAGTCTTTAGCGTTTGCTCTTTGAACGTTTAGCCCTATGACTTCAGGTTATTTTCAGCGTTTAGCACTTTGAAATCTTTCAGTCTTTAGCGTTTGCTCTTTGAACGTTTAGCCCCATGACTTCAGGTTATTTTCAGCGTTTAGCACTTTGAAATCTTTTAGACTTTAGCGTTTGCTCTTTGAACGTTTAGCACTTTGAAATCTTTCAGTCTTTAGCGTTTGCTCTTTGAACGTTTAGCACTTTGAAATCTTTCAGTCTTTAGCGTTTGCTCTTTGAACGTTTAGCACTTTGAAATCTTTCAGTCTTTAGCGTTTGCTCTTTGAACGTTTAGCAGTTTGAAATCTTTTAGACTTTAGCGTTTGCTCTTTGAACGTTTAGCACTTTGAAATCTTTCAGTCTTTAGCGTTTGCTCTTTGAACGTTTAGCACTTTGAAATCTTTCAGTCTTTAGCGTTTGCTCTTTGAACGTTTAGCACTTTGAAATCTTTCAGTCTTTAGCGTTTGTTCTTTGAACGTTTAGCACTTTGAAATCTTTCAGTCTTTAGCGTTTGCTCTTTGAACGTTTAGCACTTTGAAATCTTTCAGTCTTTAGCGTTTGCTCTTTGAACGTTTAGCACTTTGAAATCTTTCAGTCTTTAGCGTTTGCTCTTTGAACGTTTAGCACTTTGAAATCTTTTAGACTTTAGCGTTTGCTCTTTGAACGTTTAGCACTTTGAAATCTTTCAGTCTTTAGCGTTTGCTCTTTGAACGTTTAGCCCCTTGACTTCAGGTTATTTTCAGCGTTTAGCACTTTGAAATCTTTCAGTCTTTAGCGTTTGCTCTTTGAACGTTTAGCACTTTGAAATCTTTCAGTCTTTAGCGTTTGCTCTTTGAACGTTTAGCACTTTGAAATCTTTCAGTCTTTAGCGTTTGCTCTTTGAACGTTTAGCAATTTGAAATCTTTCAGTCTTTAGCGTTTGCTCTTTGAACGTTTAGCACTTTGAAATCTTTTAGACTTTAGCGTTTGCTCTTTGAACGTTTAGCACTTTGAAATCTTTCAGTCTTTAGCGTTTGCTCTTTGAACGTTTAGCACTTTGAAATCTTTCAGTCTTTAGCGTTTGCTCTTTGAACGTTTAGCCCCATGACTTCAGGTTATTTTCAGCGTTTAGCACTTTGAAATCTTTCAGTCTTTAGCGTTTGCTCTTTGAACGTTTAGCACTTTGAAATCTTTCAGTCTTTAGCGTTTGCTCTTTGAACGTTTAGCACTTTGAAATCTTTCAGTCTTTAGCGTTTGCTCTCTGAACGTTTAGCACTTTGAAATCTTTTAGACTTTAGCGTTTGCTCTTTGAATGTTTAGCACTTTGAAATCTTTCAGTCTTTAGCGTTTGCTCTTTGAACGTTTAGCCCCTTGACTTCAGGTTATTTTCAGCGTTTAGCACTTTGAAATCTTTCAGTCTTTAGCGTTTGCTCTTTGAACGTTTAGCACTTTGAAATCTTTCAGTCTTTAGCGTTTGCTCTTTGAACGTTTAGCACTTTGAAATCTTTCAGTCTTTAGCGTTTGCTCTTTGAACGTTTAGCACTTTGAAATCTTTCAGTCTTTAGCGTTTGCTCTTTGAACGTTTAGCACTTTGAAATCTTTCAGTCTTTAGCGTTTGCTCTTTGAACGTTTAGCACTTTGAAATCTTTTAGACTTTAGCGTTTGCTCTTTGAACGTTTAGCACTTTGAAATCTTTCAGTCTTTAGCGTTTGCTCTTTGAACGTTTAGCCCCATGACTTCAGGTTATTTTCAGCGTTTAGCACTTTGAAATCTTTCAGTCTTTAGCGTTTGCTCTTTGAACGTTTAGCACTTTGAAATCTTTCAGTCCTTAGCGTTTGCTCTTTGAACGTTTAGCACTTTGAAATCTTTCAGTCTTTAGCGTTTGCTCTCTGAACGTTTAGCACTTTGAAATCTTTTAGACTTTAGCGTTTGCTCTTTGAATGTTTAGCACTTTGAAATCTTTCAGTCTTTAGCGTTTGCTCTTTGAACGTTTAGCCCCTTGACTTCAGGTTATTTTCAGCGTTTAGCACTTTGAAATCTTTCAGTCTTTAGCGTTTGCTCTTTGAACGTTTAGCACTTTGAAATCTTTCAGTCTTTAGCGTTTGCTCTTTGAACGTTTAGCACTTTGAAATCTTTCAGTCTTTAGCGTTTGCTCTTTGAACGTTTAGCACTTTGAAATCTTTCAGTCTTTAGCGTTTGCTCTTTGAACGTTTAGCACTTTGAAATCTTTCAGTCTTTAGCGTTTGCTCTTTGAACGTTTAGCACTTTGAAATCTTTTAGACTTTAGCGTTTGCTCTTTGAACGTTTAGCACTTTGAAATCTTTCAGTCTTTAGCGTTTGCTCTTTGAACGTTTAGCACCTTGAAATCTTTCAGTCTTTAGCGTTTGCTCTTTGAACGTTTAGCACTTTGAAATCTTTCAGTCTTTAGCGTTTGCTCTTTGAACGTTTAGCCCCATGACTTCAGGTTATTTTCAGCGTTTAGCACTTTGAAATCTTTCAGTCTTTAGCGTTTGCTCTTTGAACGTTTAGCACTTTGAAATCTTTCAGTCCTTAGCGTTTGCTCTTTGAACGTTTAGCACTTTGAAATCTTTTAGACTTTAGCGTTTGCTCTTTTAACGTTTAGCACTTTGAAATCTTTCAGTCTTTAGCGTTTGCTCTTTGAACGTTTAGCACTTTGAAATCTTTCAGTCTTTAGCGTTTGCTCTTTGAACGTTTAGCACTTTGAAATCTTTCAGTCTTTAGCGTTTGCTCTTTGAACGTTTAGCCCCATGACTTCAGGTTATTTTCAGCGTTTAGCACTTTGAAATCTTTCAGTCCTTAGCGTTTGCTCTTTGAACGTTTAGCACTTTGAAATCTTTTAGACTTTAGCGTTTGCTCTTTTAACGTTTAGCACTTTGAAATCTTTCAGTCTTTAGCGTTTGCTCTTTGAACGTTTAGCACTTTGAAATCTTTCAGTCTTTAGCGTTTGCTCTTTGAACGTTTAGCACTTTGAAATCTTTCAGTCTTTAGCGTTTGCTCTTTGAACGTTTAGCCCCATGACTTCAGGTTATTTTCAGCGTTTAGCACTTTGAAATCTTTCAGTCTTTAGCGTTTGCTCTTTGAACGTTTAGCACTTTGAAATCTTTCAGTCTTTAGCGTTTGCTCTTTGAACGTTTAGCCCCTTGACTTCAGGTTATTTTCAGCGTTTAGCACTTTGAAATCTTTCAGTCTTTAGCGTTTGCTCTTTGAACGTTTAGCACTTTGAAATCTTTCAGTCTTTAGCGTTTGCTCTTTGAACGTTTAGCACTTTGAAATCTTTCAGTCTTTAGCGTTTGCTCTTTGAATGTTTAGCACTTTGAAATCTTTCAGTCTTTAGCGTTTGCTCTTTGAACGTTTAGCACTTTGAAATCTTTCAGTCTTTAGCGTTTGCTCTTTGAACGTTTAGCACTTTGAAATCTTTCAGTCTTTAGCGTTTGCTCTCTGAACGTTTAGCACTTTGAAATCTTTTAGACTTTAGCGTTTGCTCTTTGAATGTTTAGCACTTTGAAATCTTTCAGTCTTTAGCGTTTGCTCTTTGAACGTTTAGCCCCATGACTTCAGGTTATTTTCAGCGTTTAGCACTTTGAAATCTTTCAGTCCTTAGCGTTTGCTCTTTGAACGTTTAGCACTTTGAAATCTTTTAGACTTTAGCGTTTGCTCTTTTAACGTTTAGCACTTTGAAATCTTTCAGTCTTTAGCGTTTGCTCTTTGAACGTTTAGCACTTTGAAATCTTTCAGTCTTTAGCGTTTGCTCTTTGAACGTTTAGCACTTTGAAATCTTTCAGTCTTTAGCGTTTGCTCTTTGAACGTTTAGCACTTTGAAATCTTTCAGTCTTTAGCGTTTGCTCTTTGAACGTTTAGCCCCTTGACTTCAGGTTATTTTCAGCGTTTAGCACTTTGAAATCTTTCAGTCTTTAGCGTTTGCTCTTTGAACGTTTAGCACTTTGAAATCTTTCAGTCTTTAGCGTTTGCTCTTTGAACGTTTAGCCCCATGACTTCAGGTTATTTTCAGCGTTTAGCACTTTGAAATCTTTCAGTCCTTAGCATTTGCTCTTTGAACGTTTAGCACTTTGAAATCTTTCAGTCTTTAGCGTTTGCTCTTTGAACGTTTAGCACTTTGAAATCTTTCAGTCCTTAGCGTTTGCTCTTTGAACGTTTAGCCCCATGACTTCAGGTTATTTTCAGCGTTTAGCACTTTGAAATCTTTCAGTCCTTAGCGTTTGCTCTTTGAACGTTTAGCCCCATGACTTCAGGTTATTTTCAGCGTTTAGCACTTTGAAATCTTTTAGACTTTAGCGTTTGCTCTTTGAACGTTTAGCACTTTGAAATCTTTCAGTCTTTAGCGTTTGATCTTTGAACGTTTTGCACTTTGAAATCTTTTAGACTTTAGCGTTTGCTCTTTGAACGTTTAGCACTTTGAAATCTTTCAGTCTTTAGCGTTTGCTCTTTGAACGTTTAGCACTTTGAAATCTTTCAGTCTTTAGCATTTGCTCTTCGAACGTTTAGCACTTTGAAATCTTTCAGTCTTTAGCGTTTGCTCTTTGAACGTTTAGCCCCATGACTTCAGGTTATTTTCAGCGTTTAGCACTTTGAAATCTTTCAGTCCTTAGCGTTTGCTCTTTGAACGTTTAGCACTTTGAAATCTTTTAGACTTTAGCGTTTGCTCTTTGAACGTTTAGCCCCTTGACTTCAGGTTATTTTCAGCGTTTAGCACTTTGAAATCTTTTAGACTTTAGCGTTTGCTCTTTGAATGTTTAGCACTTTGAAATCTTTTAGACTTTAGCGTTTGCTCTTTGAACGTTTAGCCCCTTGACTTCAGGTTATTTTCAGCGTTTAGCACTTTGAAATCTTTTAGACTTTAGCGTTTGCTCTTTGAACGTTTAGCCCCTTGACTTCAGGTTATTTTCAGCGTTTAGCACTTTGAAATCTTTTAGACTTTAGCGTTTGCTCTTTGAACGTTTAGCACTTTGAAATCTTTCAGTCGGTAGCGTTTGCTCTTTGAACGTTTAGCCCCTTGAATTCAGGTTATTTTCAGCGTTTAGCACTTTGAAATCTTTCAGACTTTAGCGTTTGCTCTTTGAACGTTTAGCCCCATGACTTCAGGTTATTTTCAGCGTTTAGCACTTTGAAATCTTTTAGACTTTAGCGTTTGCTCTTTGAACGTTTAGCCCCTTGACTTCAGGTTATTTTCAGCGTTTAGCACTTTGAAATCTTTCAGTCCTTAGCGTTTGCTCTTTGAACGTTTAGCACTTTGAAATCTTTTAGACTTTAGCGTTTGCTCTTTGAACGTTTAGCACTTTGAAATCTTTCAGTCGGTAGCGTTTGCTCTTTGAACGTTTAGCCCCTTGACTTCAGGTTATTTTCAGCGTTTAGCACTTTGAAATCTTTCAGACTTTAGCGTTTGCTCTTTGAACGTTTAGCCCCATGACTTCAGGTTATTTTCAGCGTTTAGCACTTTGAAATCTTTTAGACTTTAGCGTTTGCTCTTTGAACGTTTAGCCCCTTGACTTCAGGTTATTTTCAGCGTTTAGCACTTTGAAATCTTTTAGACTTTAGCGTTTGCTCTTTGAACGTTTAGCACTTTGAAATCTTTCAGTCGGTAGCGTTTGCTCTTTGAACGTTTAGCCCCTTGAATTCAGGTTATTTTCAGCGTTTAGCACTTTGAAATCTTTCAGACTTTAGCGTTTGCTCTTTGAACGTTTAGCCCCATGACTTCAGGTTATTTTCAGCGTTTAGCACTTTGAAATCTTTTAGACTTTACGTTTGCTCTTTGCACGTTTAGCCCCTTGACTTCAGGTTATTTTCAGCGTTTAGCACTTTGAAATCTTTCAGTCCTTAGCGTTTGCTCTTTGAACGTTTAGCACTTTGAAATCTTTTAGACTTTAGCGTTTGCTCTTTGAACGTTTAGCACTTTGAAATCTTTCAGTCGGTAGCGTTTGCTCTTTGAACGTTTAGCCCCTTGACTTCAGGTTATTTTCAGCGTTTAGCACTTTGAAATCTTTCAGACTTTAGCGTTTGCTCTTTGAACGTTTAGCCCCATGACTTCAGGTTATTTTCAGTGTTTAGCACTTTGAAATCTTTCAGTCTTTAGCGTTTGCTCTTTGAACGTTTAGCACTTTGAAATCTTTCAGTCTTTAGCGTTTGCTCTTTGAACGTTTAGCCCCATGACTTCAGGTTATTTTCAGCGTTTAGCACTTTGAAATCTCTCAGTCTTTAGCGTTTGCTCTTTGAACGTTTAGCACTTTGAAATCTTTCAGTCTTTAGCGTTTGCTCTTTGAACGTTTAGCACTTTGAAATCTTTCAGTCTTTAGCGTTTGCTCTTTGAACGTTTAGCACTTTGAAATCTTTCAGTCTTTAGCGTTTGCTCTTTGAACGTTTAGCACTTTGAAATCTTTCAGTCTTTAGCGTTTGCTCTTTGAACGTTTAGCACTTTGAAATCTTTTAGACTTTAGCGTTTGCTCTATGAACGTTTAGCACTTTGAAATCTTTCAGTCTTTAGCGTTTGCTTTTTGAACGTTTAGCACTTTGAAATCTTTCAGTCTTTAGCGTTTGCTCTTTGAACGTTTAGCACTTTGAAATCTTTCAGTCTTTAGCGTTTGCTCTTTGAACGTTTAGCACTTTGAAATCTCTCAGTCTTTAGCGTTTGCTCTTTGAACGTTTAGCACTTTGAAATCTCTCAGTCTTTAGCGTTTGCTCTTTGAACGTTTAGCCCCATGACTTCAGGTTATTTTCAGCGTTTAGCACTTTGAAATCTTTCAGTCTTTAGCGTTTGCTCTTTGAACGTTTAGCACTTTGAAATCTTTCAGTCTTTAGCGTTTGCTCTTTGAACGTTTAGCCCCATGACTTCAGGTTATTTTCAGCGTTTAGCACTTTGAAATCTTTCAGTCTTTAGCGTTTGCTCTTTGAACGTTTAGCACTTTGAAATCTCTCAGTCTTTAGCGTTTGCTCTTTGAACGTTTAGCACTTTGAAATCTCTCAGTCTTTAGCGTTTGCTCTTTGAACGTTTAGCACTTTGAAATCTTTCAGTCTTTAGCGTTTGCTCTTTGAACGTTTAGCACTTTGAAATCTTTTAGACTTTAGCGTTTGCTCTTTGAACGTTTAGCACTTTGAAATCTTTCAGTCTTTAGCGTTTGCTCTTTGAACGTTTAGCCCTATGACTTCAGGTTATTTTCAGCGTTTAGCACTTTGAAATCTTTCAGTCTTTAGCGTTTGCTCTTTGAACGTTTAGCCCCATGACTTCAGGTTATTTTCAGCGTTTAGCACTTTGAAATCTTTTAGACTTTAGCGTTTGCTCTTTGAACGTTTAGCACTTTGAAATCTTTTAGACTTTAGCGTTTGCTCTTTGAACGTTTAGCACTTTGAAATCTTTCAGTCTTTAGCGTTTGCTCTTTGAACGTTTAGCACTTTGAAATCTTTCAGTCTTTAGCGTTTGCTCTTTGAACGTTTAGCACTTTGAAATCTTTCAGTCTTTAGCGTTTGTTCTTTGAACGTTTAGCACTTTGAAATCTTTCAGTCTTTAGCGTTTGCTCTTTGAACGTTTAGCACTTTGAAATCTTTCAGTCTTTAGCGTTTGCTCTTTGAACGTTTAGCACTTTGAAATCTTTCAGTCTTTAGCGTTTGCTCTTTGAACGTTTAGCACTTTGAAATCTTTTAGACTTTAGCGTTTGCTCTTTGAACGTTTAGCACTTTGAAATCTTTCAGTCTTTAGCGTTTGCTCTTTGAACGTTTAGCCCCTTGACTTCAGGTTATTTTCAGCGTTTAGCACTTTGAAATCTTTCAGTCTTTAGCGTTTGCTCTTTGAACGTTTAGCACTTTGAAATCTTTCAGTCTTTAGCGTTTGCTCTTTGAACGTTTAGCACTTTGAAATCTTTCAGTCTTTAGCGTTTGCTCTTTGAACGTTTAGCAATTTGAAATCTTTCAGTCTTTAGCGTTTGCTCTTTGAACGTTTAGCACTTTGAAATCTTTTAGACTTTAGCGTTTGCTCTTTGAACGTTTAGCACTTTGAAATCTTTCAGTCTTTAGCGTTTGCTCTTTGAACGTTTAGCACTTTGAAATCTTTCAGTCTTTAGCGTTTGCTCTTTGAACGTTTAGCCCCATGACTTCAGGTTATTTTCAGCGTTTAGCACTTTGAAATCTTTCAGTCTTTAGCGTTTGCTCTTTGAACGTTTAGCACTTTGAAATCTTTCAGTCTTTAGCGTTTGCTCTTTGAACGTTTAGCACTTTGAAATCTTTCAGTCTTTAGCGTTTGCTCTCTGAACGTTTAGCACTTTGAAATCTTTTAGACTTTAGCGTTTGCTCTTTGAATGTTTAGCACTTTGAAATCTTTCAGTCTTTAGCGTTTGCTCTTTGAACGTTTAGCCCCTTGACTTCAGGTTATTTTCAGCGTTTAGCACTTTGAAATCTTTCAGTCTTTAGCGTTTGCTCTTTGAACGTTTAGCACTTTGAAATCTTTCAGTCTTTAGCGTTTGCTCTTTGAACGTTTAGCACTTTGAAATCTTTCAGTCTTTAGCGTTTGCTCTTTGAACGTTTAGCCCCATGACTTCAGGTTATTTTCAGCGTTTAGCACTTTGAAATCTTTCAGTCTTTAGCGTTTGCTCTTTGAACGTTTAGCACTTTGAAATCTTTCAGTCCTTAGCGTTTGCTCTTTGAACGTTTAGCACTTTGAAATCTTTCAGTCTTTAGCGTTTGCTCTCTGAACGTTTAGCACTTTGAAATCTTTTAGACTTTAGCGTTTGCTCTTTGAATGTTTAGCACTTTGAAATCTTTCAGTCTTTAGCGTTTGCTCTTTGAACGTTTAGCCCCTTGACTTCAGGTTATTTTCAGCGTTTAGCACTTTGAAATCTTTCAGTCTTTAGCGTTTGCTCTTTGAACGTTTAGCACTTTGAAATCTTTCAGTCTTTAGCGTTTGCTCTTTGAACGTTTAGCACTTTGAAATCTTTCAGTCTTTAGCGTTTGCTCTTTGAACGTTTAGCACTTTGAAATCTTTCAGTCTTTAGCGTTTGCTCTTTGAACGTTTAGCACTTTGAAATCTTTCAGTCTTTAGCGTTTGCTCTTTGAACGTTTAGCACTTTGAAATCTTTTAGACTTTAGCGTTTGCTCTTTGAACGTTTAGCACTTTGAAATCTTTCAGTCTTTAGCGTTTGCTCTTTGAACGTTTAGCACCTTGAAATCTTTCAGTCTTTAGCGTTTGCTCTTTGAACGTTTAGCACTTTGAAATCTTTCAGTCTTTAGCGTTTGCTCTTTGAACGTTTAGCCCCATGACTTCAGGTTATTTTCAGCGTTTAGCACTTTGAAATCTTTCAGTCTTTAGCGTTTGCTCTTTGAACGTTTAGCACTTTGAAATCTTTCAGTCCTTAGCGTTTGCTCTTTGAACGTTTAGCACTTTGAAATCTTTTAGACTTTAGCGTTTGCTCTTTTAACGTTTAGCACTTTGAAATCTTTCAGTCTTTAGCGTTTGCTCTTTGAACGTTTAGCACTTTGAAATCTTTCAGTCTTTAGCGTTTGCTCTTTGAACGTTTAGCACTTTGAAATCTTTCAGTCTTTAGCGTTTGCTCTTTGAACGTTTAGCCCCATGACTTCAGGTTATTTTCAGCGTTTAGCACTTTGAAATCTTTCAGTCCTTAGCGTTTGCTCTTTGAACGTTTAGCACTTTGAAATCTTTTAGACTTTAGCGTTTGCTCTTTTAACGTTTAGCACTTTGAAATCTTTCAGTCTTTAGCGTTTGCTCTTTGAACGTTTAGCACTTTGAAATCTTTCAGTCTTTAGCGTTTGCTCTTTGAACGTTTAGCACTTTGAAATCTTTCAGTCTTTAGCGTTTGCTCTTTGAACGTTTAGCCCCATGACTTCAGGTTATTTTCAGCGTTTAGCACTTTGAAATCTTTCAGTCTTTAGCGTTTGCTCTTTGAACGTTTAGCACTTTGAAATCTTTCAGTCTTTAGCGTTTGCTCTTTGAACGTTTAGCCCCTTGACTTCAGGTTATTTTCAGCGTTTAGCACTTTGAAATCTTTCAGTCTTTAGCGTTTGCTCTTTGAACGTTTAGCACTTTGAAATCTTTCAGTCTTTAGCGTTTGCTCTTTGAACGTTTAGCACTTTGAAATCTTTCAGTCTTTAGCGTTTGCTCTTTGAACGTTTAGCACTTTGAAATCTTTCAGTCTTTAGCGTTTGCTCTTTGAACGTTTAGCACTTTGAAATCTTTTAGACTTTAGCGTTTGCTCTTTGAACGTTTAGCACTTTGAAATCTTTCAGTCTTTAGCGTTTGCTCTTTGAACGTTTAGCACTTTGAAATCTTTCAGTCTTTAGCGTTTGCTCTCTGAACGTTTAGCACTTTGAAATCTTTTAGACTTTAGCGTTTGCTCTTTGAATGTTTAGCACTTTGAAATCTTTCAGTCTTTAGCGTTTGCTCTTTGAACGTTTAGCACTTTGAAATCTTTCAGTCTTTAGCGTTTGCTCTTTGAACGTTTAGCACTTTGAAATCTTTCAGTCTTTAGCGTTTGCTCTCTGAACGTTTAGCACTTTGAAATCTTTTAGACTTTAGCGTTTGCTCTTTGAATGTTTAGCACTTTGAAATCTTTCAGTCTTTAGCGTTTGCTCTTTGAACGTTTAGCCCCATGACTTCAGGTTATTTTCAGCGTTTAGCACTTTGAAATCTTTCAGTCCTTAGCGTTTGCTCTTTGAACGTTTAGCACTTTGAAATCTTTTAGACTTTAGCGTTTGCTCTTTTAACGTTTAGCACTTTGAAATCTTTCAGTCTTTAGCGTTTGCTCTTTGAACGTTTAGCACTTTGAAATCTTTCAGTCTTTAGCGTTTGCTCTTTGAACGTTTAGCACTTTGAAATCTTTCAGTCTTTAGCGTTTGCTCTTTGAACGTTTAGCACTTTGAAATCTTTCAGTCTTTAGCGTTTGCTCTTTGAACGTTTAGCCCCTTGACTTCAGGTTATTTTCAGCGTTTAGCACTTTGAAATCTTTCAGTCTTTAGCGTTTGCTCTTTGAACGTTTAGCACTTTGAAATCTTTCAGTCTTTAGCGTTTGCTCTTTGAACGTTTAGCCCCATGACTTCAGGTTATTTTCAGCGTTTAGCACTTTGAAATCTTTCAGTCCTTAGCATTTGCTCTTTGAACGTTTAGCACTTTGAAATCTTTCAGTCTTTAGCGTTTGCTCTTTGAACGTTTAGCACTTTGAAATCTTTCAGTCCTTAGCGTTTGCTCTTTGAACGTTTAGCCCCATGACTTCAGGTTATTTTCAGCGTTTAGCACTTTGAAATCTTTCAGTCCTTAGCGTTTGCTCTTTGAACGTTTAGCCCCATGACTTCAGGTTATTTTCAGCGTTTAGCACTTTGAAATCTTTTAGACTTTAGCGTTTGCTCTTTGAACGTTTAGCACTTTGAAATCTTTCAGTCTTTAGCGTTTGATCTTTGAACGTTTTGCACTTTGAAATCTTTTAGACTTTAGCGTTTGCTCTTTGAACGTTTAGCACTTTGAAATCTTTCAGTCTTTAGCGTTTGCTCTTTGAACGTTTAGCACTTTGAAATCTTTCAGTCTTTAGCATTTGCTCTTCGAACGTTTAGCACTTTGAAATCTTTCAGTCTTTAGCGTTTGCTCTTTGAACGTTTAGCCCCATGACTTCAGGTTATTTTCAGCGTTTAGCACTTTGAAATCTTTCAGTCCTTAGCGTTTGCTCTTTGAACGTTTAGCACTTTGAAATCTTTTAGACTTTAGCGTTTGCTCTTTGAACGTTTAGCCCCTTGACTTCAGGTTATTTTCAGCGTTTAGCACTTTGAAATCTTTTAGACTTTAGCGTTTGCTCTTTGAATGTTTAGCACTTTGAAATCTTTTAGACTTTAGCGTTTGCTCTTTGAACGTTTAGCCCCTTGACTTCAGGTTATTTTCAGCGTTTAGCACTTTGAAATCTTTTAGACTTTAGCGTTTGCTCTTTGAACGTTTAGCCCCTTGACTTCAGGTTATTTTCAGCGTTTAGCACTTTGAAATCTTTTAGACTTTAGCGTTTGCTCTTTGAACGTTTAGCACTTTGAAATCTTTCAGTCGGTAGCGTTTGCTCTTTGAACGTTTAGCCCCTTGAATTCAGGTTATTTTCAGCGTTTAGCACTTTGAAATCTTTCAGACTTTAGCGTTTGCTCTTTGAACGTTTAGCCCCATGACTTCAGGTTATTTTCAGCGTTTAGCACTTTGAAATCTTTTAGACTTTAGCGTTTGCTCTTTGAACGTTTAGCCCCTTGACTTCAGGTTATTTTCAGCGTTTAGCACTTTGAAATCTTTCAGTCCTTAGCGTTTGCTCTTTGAACGTTTAGCACTTTGAAATCTTTTAGACTTTAGCGTTTGCTCTTTGAACGTTTAGCACTTTGAAATCTTTCAGTCGGTAGCGTTTGCTCTTTGAACGTTTAGCCCCTTGACTTCAGGTTATTTTCAGCGTTTAGCACTTTGAAATCTTTCAGACTTTAGCGTTTGCTCTTTGAACGTTTAGCCCCATGACTTCAGGTTATTTTCAGCGTTTAGCACTTTGAAATCTTTTAGACTTTAGCGTTTGCTCTTTGAACGTTTAGCCCCTTGACTTCAGGTTATTTTCAGCGTTTAGCACTTTGAAATCTTTTAGACTTTAGCGTTTGCTCTTTGAACGTTTAGCACTTTGAAATCTTTCAGTCGGTAGCGTTTGCTCTTTGAACGTTTAGCCCCTTGAATTCAGGTTATTTTCAGCGTTTAGCACTTTGAAATCTTTCAGACTTTAGCGTTTGCTCTTTGAACGTTTAGCCCCATGACTTCAGGTTATTTTCAGCGTTTAGCACTTTGAAATCTTTTAGACTTTACGTTTGCTCTTTGCACGTTTAGCCCCTTGACTTCAGGTTATTTTCAGCGTTTAGCACTTTGAAATCTTTCAGTCCTTAGCGTTTGCTCTTTGAACGTTTAGCACTTTGAAATCTTTTAGACTTTAGCGTTTGCTCTTTGAACGTTTAGCACTTTGAAATCTTTCAGTCGGTAGCGTTTGCTCTTTGAACGTTTAGCCCCTTGACTTCAGGTTATTTTCAGCGTTTAGCACTTTGAAATCTTTCAGACTTTAGCGTTTGCTCTTTGAACGTTTAGCCCCATGACTTCAGGTTATTTTCAGTGTTTAGCACTTTGAAATCTTTCAGTCTTTAGCGTTTGCTCTTTGAACGTTTAGCACTTTGAAATCTTTCAGTCTTTAGCGTTTGCTCTTTGAACGTTTAGCCCCATGACTTCAGGTTATTTTCAGCGTTTAGCACTTTGAAATCTCTCAGTCTTTAGCGTTTGCTCTTTGAACGTTTAGCACTTTGAAATCTTTCAGTCTTTAGCGTTTGCTCTTTGAACGTTTAGCACTTTGAAATCTTTCAGTCTTTAGCGTTTGCTCTTTGAACGTTTAGCACTTTGAAATCTTTCAGTCTTTAGCGTTTGCTCTTTGAACGTTTAGCACTTTGAAATCTTTCAGTCTTTAGCGTTTGCTCTTTGAACGTTTAGCACTTTGAAATCTTTTAGACTTTAGCGTTTGCTCTATGAACGTTTAGCACTTTGAAATCTTTCAGTCTTTAGCGTTTGCTTTTTGAACGTTTAGCACTTTGAAATCTTTCAGTCTTTAGCGTTTGCTCTTTGAACGTTTAGCACTTTGAAATCTCTCAGTCTTTAGCGTTTGCTCTTTGAACGTTTAGCCCCATGACTTCAGGTTATTTTCAGCGTTTAGCACTTTGAAATCTTTCAGTCTTTAGCGTTTGCTCTTTGAACGTTTAGCACTTTGAAATCTTTCAGTCTTTAGCGTTTGCTCTTTGAACGTTTAGCCCCATGACTTCAGGTTATTTTCAGCGTTTAGCACTTTGAAATCTCTCAGTCTTTAGCGTTTGCTCTTTGAACGTTTAGCACTTTGAAATCTCTCAGTCTTTAGCGTTTGCTCTTTGAACGTTTAGCACTTTGAAATCTCTCAGTCTTTAGCGTTTGCTCTTTGAACGTTTAGCCCCATGACTTCAGGTTATGTTCAGCGTTTAGCACTTTGAAATCTTTCAGTCTTTAGCGTTTGCTCTTTGAACGTTTAGCACTTTGAAATCTCTCAGTCTTTAGCGTTTGCTCTTTGAACGTTTAGCACTTTGAAATCTTTTAGACTTTAGCGTTTGCTCTTTGAACGTTTAGCACTTTGAAATCTTTCAGTCTTTAGCGTTTGCTCTTTGAACGTTTAGCCCCATGACTTCAGGTTATTTTCAGCGTTTAGCACTTTGAAATCTCTCAGTCTTTAGCGTTTGCTCTTTGAACGTTTAGCACTTTGAAATCTTTCAGTCTTTAGCGTTTGCTCTTTGAACGTTTAGCACTTTGAAATCTTTCAGTCTTTAGCGTTTGCTCTTTGAACGTTTAGCACTTTGAAATCTTTCAGTCTTTAGCGTTTGCTCTTTGAACGTTTAGCACTTTGAAATCTTTCAGTCTTTAGCGTTTGCTCTTTGAACGTTTAGCACTTTGAAATCTTTTAGACTTTAGCGTTTGCTCTATGAACGTTTAGCACTTTGAAATCTTTCAGTCTTTAGCGTTTGCTTTTTGAACGTTTAGCACTTTGAAATCTTTCAGTCTTTAGCGTTTGCTCTTTGAACGTTTAGCACTTTGAAATCTTTCAGTCTTTAGCGTTTGCTCTTTGAACGTTTAGCACTTTGAAATCTCTCAGTCTTTAGCGTTTGCTCTTTGAACGTTTAGCACTTTGAAATCTCTCAGTCTTTAGCGTTTGCTCTTTGAACGTTTAGCCCCATGACTTCAGGTTATTTTCAGCGTTTAGCACTTTGAAATCTTTCAGTCTTTAGCGTTTGCTCTTTGAACGTTTAGCACTTTGAAATCTTTCAGTCTTTAGCGTTTGCTCTTTGAACGTTTAGCCCCATGACTTCAGGTTATTTTCAGCGTTTAGCACTTTGAAATCTTTCAGTCTTTAGCGTTTGCTCTTTGAACGTTTAGCACTTTGAAATCTCTCAGTCTTTAGCGTTTGCTCTTTGAACGTTTAGCACTTTGAAATCTCTCAGTCTTTAGCGTTTGCTCTTTGAACGTTTAGCCCCATGACTTCAGGTTATTTTCAGCGTTTAGCACTTTGAAATCTTTCAGTCTTTAGCGTTTGCTCTTTGAACGTTTAGCACTTTGAAATCTTTCAGTCTTTAGCATTTGCTCTTTGAACGTTTAGCCCCATGACTTCAGGTTATGTTCAGCGTTTAGCACTTTGAAATCTTTCAGTCTTTAGCGTTTGCTCTTTGAACGTTTAGCACTTTGAAATCTCTCAGTCTTTAGCGTTTGCTCTTTGAACGTTTAGCACTTTGAAATCTTTTAGACTTTAGCGTTTGCTCTTTGAACGTTTAGCACTTTGAAATCTTTCAGTCTTTAGCGTTTGCTCTTTGAACGTTTAGCACTTTGAAATCTTTCAGTCTTTAGCGTTTGCTCTTTGAACGTTTAGCCCCATGACTTCAGGTTATTTTCAGCGTTTAGCACTTTGAAATCTTTCAGTCTTTAGCGTTTGCTCTTTGAACGTTTAGCACTTTGAAATCTCTCAGTCTTTAGCGTTTGCTCTTTGAACGTTTAGCCCCATGACTTCAGGTTATTTTCAGCGTTTAGCACTTTGAAATCTTTCAGTCTTTAGCGTTTGCTCTTTGAACGTTTAGCACTTTGAAATCTTTCAGTCTTTAGCGTTTGCTCTCTGAACGTTTAGCACTTTGAAATCTTTCAGTCTTTAGCATTTGCTCTTTGAACGTTTAGCCCCTTGACTTCAGGTTATTTTCAGCGTTTAGCACTTTGAAATCTTTCAGTCTTTAGCGTTTGCTCTTTGAACGTTTAGCACTTTGAAATCTCTCAGTCTTTAGCGTTTGCTCTTTGAACGTTTAGCACTTTGAAATCTCTCAGTCTTTAGCGTTTGCTCTTTGAACGTTTAGCCCCATGACTTCAGGTTATTTTCAGCGTTTAGCACTTTGAAATCTTTCAGTCTTTAGCGTTTGCTCTTTGAACGTTTAGCACTTTGAAATCTTTCAGTCTTTAGCGTTTGCTCTCTGAACGTTTAGCACTTTGAAATCTTTCAGTCTTTAGCATTTGCTCTTTGAACGTTTAGCCCCTTGACTTCAGGTTATTTTCAGCGTTTAGCACTTTGAAATCTTTCAGTCTTTAGCGTTTGCTCTTTGAACGTTTAGCACTTTGAAATCTTTCAGTCTTTAGCGTTTGCTCTTTGAACGTTTAGCACTTTGAAATCTTTCAGTCTTTAGCGTTTGCTCTTTGAACGTTTAGCACTTTGAAATCTTTCAGTCTTTAGCGTTTGCTCTTTGAACGTTTAGCACTTTGAAATCTTTCAGTCTTTAGCGTTTGCTCTTTGAACGTTTAGCCCCTTGACTTCAGGTTATTTTCAGCGTTTAGCACTTTGAAATCTTTCAGTCTTTAGCGTTTGCTCTTCGAACGTTTAGCACTTTGAAATCTTTCAGTCTTTAGCGTTTGCTCTTTGAACGTTTAGCACTTTGAAATCTTTCAGTCTTTAGCGTTTGCTCTTTGAACGTTTAGCACTTTGAAATCTTTCAGTCTTTAGCGTTTGCTCTTTGAACGTTTAGCACTTTGAAATCTTTCAGTCTTTAGCGTTTGCTCTTTGAACGTTTAGCCCCTTGACTTCAGGTTATTTTCAGCGTTTAGCACTTTGAAATCTTTCAGTCTTTAGCGTTTGCTCTTCGAACGTTTAGCACTTTGAAATCTTTCAGTCTTTAGCGTTTGCTCTTTGAACGTTTAGCACTTTGAAATCTTTCAGTCTTTAGCGTTTGCTCTTTGAACGTTTAGCACTTTGAAATCTCTCAGTCTTTAGCGTTTGCTCTTTGAACGTTTAGCACTTTGAAATCTTTCAGTCTTTAGCGTTTGCTCTTTGAACGTTTAGCCCCTTGACTTCAGGTTATTTTCAGCGTTTAGCACTTTGAAATCTTTCAGTCTTTAGCGTTTGCTCTTTGAACGTTTAGCACTTTGAAATCTCTCAGTCTTTAGCGTTTGCTCTTTGAACGTTTAGCACTTTGAAATCTTTCAGTCTTTAGCGTTTGCTCTTTGAACGTTTAGCACTTTGAAATCTTTCAGTCTTTAGCGTTTGCTCTTTGAACGTTTAGCACTTTGAAATCTTTCAGTCTTTAGCGTTTGCTCTTTGAACGTTTAGCACTTTGAAATCTTTCAGTCTTTAGCGTTTGCTCTTTGAACGTTTAGCACTTTGAAATCTTTCAGTCTTTAGCGTTTGCTCTTTGAACGTTTAGCACTTTGAAATCTCTCAGTCTTTAGCGTTTGCTCTTTGAACGTTTAGCACTTTGAAATCTCTCAGTCTTTAGCGTTTGCTCTTTGAACGTTTAGCCCCATGACTTCAGGTTATTTTCAGCGTTTAGCACTTTGAAATCTTTCAGTCTTTAGCGTTTGCTCTTTGAACGTTTAGCACTTTGAAATCTTTCAGTCTTTAGCGTTTGCTCTCTGAACGTTTAGCACTTTGAAATCTTTCAGTCTTTAGCGTTTGCTCTTTGAACGTTTAGCACTTTGAAATCTTTCAGTCTTTAGCGTTTGCTCTTTGAACGTTTAGCCCCTTGACTTCAGGTTATTTTCAGCGTTTAGCACTTTGAAATCTTTCAGTCTTTAGCGTTTGCTCTTCGAACGTTTAGCACTTTGAAATCTTTCAGTCTTTAGCGTTTGCTCTTTGAACGTTTAGCACTTTGAAATCTTTCAGTCTTTAGCGTTTGCTCTTTGAACGTTTAGCACTTTGAAATCTCTCAGTCTTTAGCGTTTGCTCTTTGAACGTTTAGCACTTTGAAATCTTTCAGTCTTTAGCGTTTGCTCTTTGAACGTTTAGCCCCTTGACTTCAGGTTATTTTCAGCGTTTAGCACTTTGAAATCTTTCAGTCTTTAGCGTTTGCTCTTTGAACGTTTAGCACTTTGAAATCTCTCAGTCTTTAGCGTTTGCTCTTTGAACGTTTAGCACTTTGAAATCTTTCAGTCTTTAGCGTTTGCTCTTTGAACGTTTAGCACTTTGAAATCTTTCAGTCTTTAGCGTTTGCTCTTTGAACGTTTAGCACTTTGAAATCTTTTAGACTTTAGCGTTTGCTCTTCGAACGTTTAGCACTTTGAAATCTTTCAGTCTTTAGCGTTTGCTCTTTGAACGTTTAGCACTTTGAAATCTTTCAGTCTTTAGCGTTTGCTCTTTGAACGTTTAGCCCCATGACTTCAGGTTATTTTCAGCGTTTAGCACTTTGAAATCTCTCAGTCTTTAGCGTTTGCTCTTTGAACGTTTAGCACTTTGAAATCTCTCAGTCTTTAGCGTTTGCTCTTTGAACGTTTAGCCCCATGACTTCAGGTTATTTTCAGCGTTTAGCACTTTGAAATCTTTCAGTCTTTAGCGTTTGCTCTTTGAACGTTTAGCACTTTGAAATCTTTCAGTCTTTAGCGTTTGCTCTCTGAACGTTTAGCACTTTGAAATCTTTCAGTCTTTAGCATTTGCTCTTTGAACGTTTAGCCCCTTGACTTCAGGTTATTTTCAGCGTTTAGCACTTTGAAATCTTTCAGTCTTTAGCGTTTGCTCTTTGAACGTTTAGCACTTTGAAATCTCTCAGTCTTTAGCGTTTGCTCTTTGAACGTTTAGCCCCATGACTTCAGGTTATTTTCAGCGTTTAGCACTTTGAAATCTTTCAGTCTTTAGCGTTTGCTCTTTGAACGTTTAGCACTTTGAAATCTTTCAGTCTTTAGCGTTTGCTCTCTGAACGTTTAGCACTTTGAAATCTTTCAGTCTTTAGCATTTGCTCTTTGAACGTTTAGCCCCTTGACTTCAGGTTATTTTCAGCGTTTAGCACTTTGAAATCTTAAAGTCTTTAGCGTTTGCTCTTTGAACGTTTAGCCCCATGACTTCAGGTTATGTTCAGCGTTTAGCACTTTGAAATCTTTCAGTCTTTAGCGTTTGCTCTTTGAACGTTTAGCACTTTGAAATCTTTCAGTCTTTAGCGTTTGCTCTTTGAACGTTTAGCACTTTGAAATCTTTTAGACTTTAGCGTTTGCTCTTTGAACGTTTAGCACTTTGAAATCTTTCAGTCTTTAGCGTTTGCTTTTTGAACGTTTAGCACTTTGAAATCTTTCAGTCTTTAGCGTTTGCTCTTTGAACGTTTAGCCCCTTGACTTCAGGTTATTTTCAGCGTTTAGCACTTTGAAATCTTTCAGTCTTTAGCGTTTGCTCTTCGAACGTTTAGCACTTTGAAATCTTTCAGTCTTTAGCGTTTGCTCTTTGAACGTTTAGCACTTTGAAATCTTTCAGTCTTTAGCGTTTGCTCTTTGAACGTTTAGCACTTTGAAATCTTTCAGTCTTTAGCGTTTGCTCTTTGAACGTTTAGCACTTTGAAATCTTTCAGTCTTTAGCGTTTGCTCTTTGAACGTTTAGCCCCATGACTTCAGGTTATTTTCAGCGTTTAGCACTTTGAAATCTTTCAGTCCTTAGCGTTTGCTCTTTGAACGTTTAGCACTTTGAAATCTTTCAGTCTTTAGCGTTTGCTCTTTGAACGTTTAGCACTTTGAAATCTTTCAGTCTTTAGCGTTTGCTCTTTGAACGTTTAGCCCCTTGACTTCAGGTTATTTTCAGCGTTTAGCACTTTGAAATCTTTCAGTCTTTAGCGTTTGCTCTTTGAACGTTTAGCACTTTGAAATCTCTCAGTCTTTAGCGTTTGCTCTTTGAACGTTTAGCACTTTGAAATCTTTCAGTCTTTAGCGTTTGCTCTTTGAACGTTTAGCCCCATGACTTCAGGTTATTTTCAGCGTTTAGCACTTTGAAATCTTTCAGTCCTTAGCGTTTGCTCTTTGAACGTTTAGCACTTTGAAATCTTTTAGACTTTAGCGTTTGCTCTTTTAACGTTTAGCACTTTGAAATCTTTCAGTCTTTAGCGTTTGCTCTTTGAACGTTTAGCACTTTGAAATCTTTCAGTCTTTAGCGTTTGCTCTTTGAACGTTTAGCACTTTGAAATCTTTCAGTCTTTAGCGTTTGCTCTTTGAACGTTTAGCCCCTTGACTTCAGGTTATTTTCAGCGTTTAGCACTTTGAAATCTTTCAGTCTTTAGCGTTTGCTCTTTGAACGTTTAGCACTTTGAAATCTCTCAGTCTTTAGCGTTTGCTCTTTGAACGTTTAGCACTTTGAAATCTCTCAGTCTTTAGCGTTTGCTCTTTGAACGTTTAGCACTTTGAAATCTTTCAGTCCTTAGCGTTTGCTCTTTGAACGTTTAGCACTTTGAAATCTTTCAGTCCTTAGCGTTTGCTCTTTGAACGTTTAGCCCCATGACTTCAGGTTATGTTCAGCGTTTAGCACTTTGAAATCTTTCAGTCTTTAGCGTTTGCTCTTTGAACGTTTAGCACTTTGAAATCTTTCAGTCTTTAGCGTTTGCTCTTTGAACGTTTAGCACTTTGAAATCTTTCAGTCTTTAGCGTTTGCTCTTTGAACGTTTAGCACTTTGAAATCTTTCAGTCTTTAGCGTTTGCTCTTTGAACGTTTAGCCCCTTGACTTCAGGTTATTTTCAGCGTTTAGCACTTTGAAATCTTTCAGTCTTTAGCGTTTGCTCTTCGAACGTTTAGCACTTTGAAATCTTTCAGTCTTTAGCGTTTGCTCTTTGAACGTTTAGCACTTTGAAATCTTTCAGTCTTTAGCGTTTGCTCTTTGAACGTTTAGCACTTTGAAATCTCTCAGTCTTTAGCGTTTGCTCTTTGAACGTTTAGCACTTTGAAATCTTTCAGTCTTTAGCGTTTGCTCTTTGAACGTTTAGCCCCTTGACTTCAGGTTATTTTCAGCGTTTAGCACTTTGAAATCTTTCAGTCTTTAGCGTTTGCTCTTTGAACGTTTAGCACTTTGAAATCTCTCAGTCTTTAGCGTTTGCTCTTTGAACGTTTAGCACTTTGAAATCTTTCAGTCTTTAGCGTTTGCTCTTTGAACGTTTAGCACTTTGAAATCTTTCAGTCTTTAGCGTTTGCTCTTTGAACGTTTAGCACTTTGAAATCTTTCAGTCTTTAGCGTTTGCTCTTTGAACGTTTAGCACTTTGAAATCTTTCAGTCTTTAGCGTTTGCTCTTTGAACGTTTAGCACTTTGAAATCTTTCAGTCTTTAGCGTTTGCTCTTTGAACGTTTAGCACTTTGAAATCTCTCAGTCTTTAGCGTTTGCTCTTTGAACGTTTAGCACTTTGAAATCTCTCAGTCTTTAGCGTTTGCTCTTTGAACGTTTAGCCCCATGACTTCAGGTTATTTTCAGCGTTTAGCACTTTGAAATCTTTCAGTCTTTAGCGTTTGCTCTTTGAACGTTTAGCACTTTGAAATCTTTCAGTCTTTAGCGTTTGCTCTCTGAACGTTTAGCACTTTGAAATCTTTCAGTCTTTAGCATTTGCTCTTTGAACGTTTAGCCCCTTGACTTCAGGTTATTTTCAGCGTTTAGCACTTTGAAATCTTTCAGTCTTTAGCGTTTGCTCTTTGAACGTTTAGCACTTTGAAATCTCTCAGTCTTTAGCGTTTGCTCTTTGAACGTTTAGCACTTTGAAATCTTTCAGTCTTTAGCGTTTGCTCTTTGAACGTTTAGCACTTTGAAATCTTTCAGTCTTTAGCGTTTGCTCTTTGAACGTTTAGCACTTTGAAATCTTTTAGACTTTAGCGTTTGCTCTTTGAACGTTTAGCACTTTGAAATCTTTCAGTCTTTAGCGTTTGCTTTTTGAACGTTTAGCACTTTGAAATCTTTCAGTCTTTAGCGTTTGCTCTTTGAACGTTTAGCCCCTTGACTTCAGGTTATTTTCAGCGTTTAGCACTTTGAAATCTTTCAGTCTTTAGCGTTTGCTCTTCGAACGTTTAGCACTTTGAAATCTTTCAGTCTTTAGCGTTTGCTCTTTGAACGTTTAGCACTTTGAAATCTTTCAGTCTTTAGCGTTTGCTCTTTGAACGTTTAGCACTTTGAAATCTTTCAGTCTTTAGCGTTTGCTCTTTGAACGTTTAGCACTTTGAAATCTTTCAGTCTTTAGCGTTTGCTCTTTGAACGTTTAGCCCCATGACTTCAGGTTATTTTCAGCGTTTAGCACTTTGAAATCTTTCAGTCCTTAGCGTTTGCTCTTTGAACGTTTAGCACTTTGAAATCTTTCAGTCTTTAGCGTTTGCTCTTTGAACGTTTAGCCCCTTGACTTCAGGTTATTTTCAGCGTTTAGCACTTTGAAATCTTTCAGTCTTTAGCGTTTGCTCTTTGAACGTTTAGCACTTTGAAATCTCTCAGTCTTTAGCGTTTGCTCTTTGAACGTTTAGCACTTTGAAATCTTTCAGTCCTTAGCGTTTGCTCTTTGAACGTTTAGCCCCATGACTTCAGGTTATGTTCAGCGTTTAGCACTTTGAAATCTTTCAGTCTTTAGCGTTTGCTTTTTGAACGTTTAGCACTTTGAAATCTTTCAGTCTTTAGCGTTTGCTCTTTGAACGTTTAGCACTTTGAAATCGGTTAGGGTTAGGGTTAGGGTTAGGGTTAGGGTTAGGGTTAGGGTTAGGGTTAGGGTTAGGGTTAGGGTTAGGGTTAGGGTTAGGGTTAGGGTTAGGGTTAGGGTTAGGGTTAGGGTTAGGGTTAGGGTTAGGGTTAGGGTTAGGGTTAGGGTTAGGGTTAGGGTTAGGGTTAGGGTTAGGGTTAGGGTTAGGGTTAGGGTTAGGGTTAGGGTTAGGGTTAGGGTTAGGGTTAGGGTTAGGGTTAGGGTTAGGGTTAGGGTTAGGGTTAGGGTTAGGGTTAGGGTTAGGGTTAGGGTTAGGGTTAGGGTTAGGGTTAGGGTTAGGGTTAGGGTTAGGGTTAGGGTTAGGGTTAGGGTTAGGGTTAGGGTTAGGGTTAGGGTTAGGGTTAGGGTTAGGGTTAGGGTTAGGGTTAGGGTTAGGGTTAGGGTTAGGGTTAGGGTTAGGGTTAGGGTTAGGGTTAGGGTTAGGGTTAGGGTTAGGGTTAGGGTTAGGGTTAGGGTTAGGGTTAGGGTTAGGGTTAGGGTTAGGGTTAGGGTTAGGGTTAGGGTTAGGGTTAGGGTTAGGGTTAGGGTTAGGGTTAGGGTTAGGGTTAGGGTTAGGGTTAGGGTTAGGGTTAGGGTTAGGGTTAGGGTTAGGGTTAGGGTTAGGGTTAGGGTTAGGGTTAGGGTTAGGGTTAGGGTTAGGGTTAGGGTTAGGGTTAGGGTTAGGGTTAGGGTTAGGGTTAGGGTTAGGGTTAGGGTTAGGGTTAGGGTTAGGGTTAGGGTTAGGGTTAGGGTTAGGGTTAGGGTTAGGGTTAGGGTTAGGGTTAGGGTTAGGGTTAGGGTTAGGGTTAGGGTTAGGGTTAGGGTTAGGGTTAGGGTTAGGGTTAGGGTTAGGGTTAGGGTTAGGGTTAGGGTTAGGGTTAGGGTTAGGGTTAGGGTTAGGGTTAGGGTTAGGGTTAGGGTTAGGGTTAGGGTTAGGGTTAGGGTTAGGGTTAGGGTTAGGGTTAGGGTTAGGGTTAGGGTTAGGGTTAGGGTTAGGGTTAGGGTTAGGGTTAGGGTTAGGGTTAGGGTTAGGGTTAGGGTTAGGGTTAGGGTTAGGGTTAGGGTTAGGGTTAGGGTTAGGGTTAGGGTTAGGGTTAGGGTTAGGGTTAGGGTTAGGGTTAGGGTTAGGGTTAGGGTTAGGGTTAGGGTTAGGGTTAGGGTTAGGGTTAGGGTTAGGGTTAGGGTTAGGGTTAGGGTTAGGGTTAGGGTTAGGGTTAGGGTTAGGGTTAGGGTTAGGGTTAGGGTTAGGGTTAGGGTTAGGGTTAGGGTTAGGGTTAGGGTTAGGGTTAGGGTTAGGGTTAGGGTTAGGGTTAGGGTTAGGGTTAGGGTTAGGGTTAGGGTTAGGGTTAGGGTTAGGGTTAGGGTTAGGGTTAGGGTTAGGGTTAGGGTTAGGGTTAGGGTTAGGGTTAGGGTTAGGGTTAGGGTTAGGGTTAGGGTTAGGGTTAGGGTTAGGGTTAGGGTTAGGGTTAGGGTTAGGGTTAGGGTTAGGGTTAGGGTTAGGGTTAGGGTTAGGGTTAGGGTTAGGGTTAGGGTTAGGGTTAGGGTTAGGGTTAGGGTTAGGGTTAGGGTTAGGGTTAGGGTTAGGGTTAGGGTTAGGGTTAGGGTTAGGGTTAGGGTTAGGGTTAGGGTTAGGGTTAGGGTTAGGGTTAGGGTTAGGGTTAGGGTTAGGGTTAGGGTTAGGGTTAGGGTTAGGGTTAGGGTTAGGGTTAGGGTTAGGGTTAGGGTTAGGGTTAGGGTTAGGGTTAGGGTTAGGGTTAGGGTTAGGGTTAGGGTTAGGGTTAGGGTTAGGGTTAGGGTTAGGGTTAGGGTTAGGGTTAGGGTTAGGGTTAGGGTTAGGGTTAGGGTTAGGGTTAGGGTTAGGGTTAGGGTTAGGGTTAGGGTTAGGGTTAGGGTTAGGGTTAGGGTTAGGGTTAGGGTTAGGGTTAGGGTTAGGGTTAGGGTTAGGGTTAGGGTTAGGGTTAGGGTTAGGGTTAGGGTTAGGGTTAGGGTTAGGGTTAGGGTTAGGGTTAGGGTTAGGGTTAGGGTTAGGGTTAGGGTTAGGGTTAGGGTTAGGGTTAGGGTTAGGGTTAGGGTTAGGGTTAGGGTTAGGGTTAGGGTTAGGGTTAGGGTTAGGGTTAGGGTTAGGGTTAGGGTTAGGGTTAGGGTTAGGGTTAGGGTTAGGGTTAGGGTTAGGGTTAGGGTTAGGGTTAGGGTTAGGGTTAGGGTTAGGGTTAGGGTTAGGGTTAGGGTTAGGGTTAGGGTTAGGGTTAGGGTTAGGGTTAGGGTTAGGGTTAGGGTTAGGGTTAGGGTTAGGGTTAGGGTTAGGGTTAGGGTTAGGGTTAGGGTTAGGGTTAGGGTTAGGGTTAGGGTTAGGGTTAGGGTTAGGGTTAGGGTTAGGGTTAGGGTTAGGGTTAGGGTTAGGGTTAGGGTTAGGGTTAGGGTTAGGGTTAGGGTTAGGGTTAGGGTTAGGGTTAGGGTTAGGGTTAGGGTTAGGGTTAGGGTTAGGGTTAGGGTTAGGGTTAGGGTTAGGGTTAGGGTTAGGGTTAGGGTTAGGGTTAGGGTTAGGGTTAGGGTTAGGGTTAGGGTTAGGGTTAGGGTTAGGGTTAGGGTTAGGGTTAGGGTTAGGGTTAGGGTTAGGGTTAGGGTTAGGGTTAGGGTTAGGGTTAGGGTTAGGGTTAGGGTTAGGGTTAGGGTTAGGGTTAGGGTTAGGGTTAGGGTTAGGGTTAGGGTTAGGGTTAGGGTTAGGGTTAGGGTTAGGGTTAGGGTTAGGGTTAGGGTTAGGGTTAGGGTTAGGGTTAGGGTTAGGGTTAGGGTTAGGGTTAGGGTTAGGGTTAGGGTTAGGGTTAGGGTTAGGGTTAGGGTTAGGGTTAGGGTTAGGGTTAGGGTTAGGGTTAGGGTTAGGGTTAGGGTTAGGGTTAGGGTTAGGGTTAGGGTTAGGGTTAGGGTTAGGGTTAGGGTTAGGGTTAGGGTTAGGGTTAGGGTTAGGGTTAGGGTTAGGGTTAGGGTTAGGGTTAGGGTTAGGGTTAGGGTTAGGGTTAGGGTTAGGGTTAGGGTTAGGGTTAGGGTTAGGGTTAGGGTTAGGGTTAGGGTTAGGGTTAGGGTTAGGGTTAGGGTTAGGGTTAGGGTTAGGGTTAGGGTTAGGGTTAGGGTTAGGGTTAGGGTTAGGGTTAGGGTTAGGGTTAGGGTTAGGGTTAGGGTTAGGGTTAGGGTTAGGGTTAGGGTTAGGGTTAGGGTTAGGGTTAGGGTTAGGGTTAGGGTTAGGGTTAGGGTTAGGGTTAGGGTTAGGGTTAGGGTTAGGGTTAGGGTTAGGGTTAGGGTTAGGGTTAGGGTTAGGGTTAGGGTTAGGGTTAGGGTTAGGGTTAGGGTTAGGGTTAGGGTTAGGGTTAGGGTTAGGGTTAGGGTTAGGGTTAGGGTTAGGGTTAGGGTTAGGGTTAGGGTTAGGGTTAGGGTTAGGGTTAGGGTTAGGGTTAGGGTTAGGGTTAGGGTTAGGGTTAGGGTTAGGGTTAGGGTTAGGGTTAGGGTTAGGGTTAGGGTTAGGGTTAGGGTTAGGGTTAGGGTTAGGGTTAGGGTTAGGGTTAGGGTTAGGGTTAGGGTTAGGGTTAGGGTTAGGGTTAGGGTTAGGGTTAGGGTTAGGGTTAGGGTTAGGGTTAGGGTTAGGGTTAGGGTTAGGGTTAGGGTTAGGGTTAGGGTTAGGGTTAGGGTTAGGGTTAGGGTTAGGGTTAGGGTTAGGGTTAGGGTTAGGGTTAGGGTTAGGGTTAGGGTTAGGGTTAGGGTTAGGGTTAGGGTTAGGGTTAGGGTTAGGGTTAGGGTTAGGGTTAGGGTTAGGGTTAGGGTTAGGGTTAGGGTTAGGGTTAGGGTTAGGGTTAGGGTTAGGGTTAGGGTTAGGGTTAGGGTTAGGGTTAGGGTTAGGGTTAGGGTTAGGGTTAGGGTTAGGGTTAGGGTTAGGGTTAGGGTTAGGGTTAGGGTTAGGGTTAGGGTTAGGGTTAGGGTTAGGGTTAGGGTTAGGGTTAGGGTTAGGGTTAGGGTTAGGGTTAGGGTTAGGGTTAGGGTTAGGGTTAGGGTTAGGGTTAGGGTTAGGGTTAGGGTTAGGGTTAGGGTTAGGGTTAGGGTTAGGGTTAGGGTTAGGGTTAGGGTTAGGGTTAGGGTTAGGGTTAGGGTTAGGGTTAGGGTTAGGGTTAGGGTTAGGGTTAGGGTTAGGGTTAGGGTTAGGGTTAGGGTTAGGGTTAGGGTTAGGGTTAGGGTTAGGGTTAGGGTTAGGGTTAGGGTTAGGGTTAGGGTTAGGGTTAGGGTTAGGGTTAGGGTTAGGGTTAGGGTTAGGGTTAGGGTTAGGGTTAGGGTTAGGGTTAGGGTTAGGGTTAGGGTTAGGGTTAGGGTTAGGGTTAGGGTTAGGGTTAGGGTTAGGGTTAGGGTTAGGGTTAGGGTTAGGGTTAGGGTTAGGGTTAGGGTTAGGGTTAGGGTTAGGGTTAGGGTTAGGGTTAGGGTTAGGGTTAGGGTTAGGGTTAGGGTTAGGGTTAGGGTTAGGGTTAGGGTTAGGGTTAGGGTTAGGGTTAGGGTTAGGGTTAGGGTT